>NC_081439.1:84841343-85197655 GCF_949786415.1 Peromyscus eremicus | reverse complement strand
ACTAAGATGGAGTCGAGTAACTTAACCCAAACCTGTTTCAAGCTCCTGGTGTCAAGTGATTCTCCTACCTTGGCATCCTAAGTAATATAGACCACTTGTGTATGCCATCGCAACATCTGGACAGTGAGTTCTTTAATAAAGGCATTTACTTGTGATGGAATTTACTTCCCCAAATCTAGACTGCTGGTATGGCAACCTAGGTCACAGACAAGATTCAATCTTACAGGCCATTAGTACTAGTACTGTAACTCCCTGGGTTAATGAGATTGGAGATACAGCCTGGTATCTGATAAATGAGAAGGCACAGAACTGTCATCATCACAAGGCCCTTATTTAAACAGTCTGGCCATTTTCTTATCTGGTAACAAACAGGAAGCAAAATAAAGATAAACCAAATATCTAACCACTGACAAACTTTCTAGATGCAATAAAGTTTGTTTTATAATGACTAACTCTTAAGTTGAATATTCACGCTCAACTATTCATATCTGGTCTATGGACTGTGGTATGACTTGGCAAATGATGTGAAGAAAAAAAAAATGATGCATACAACTCCAAAATAAAAGAACTCCCCACATTAAACCATGCCCACATATATGACGTAACTGTGCTTCTCCCTGAAAAGACAAGCATATGATCTCCTCAAACATCATCTTGCAGAAGGGCAAGAAGGCAGAACATTGCCGAGGGTGAATACATTTAAAAAGAAAGACAAGCCAGGTATGATGACTCACACTGGGGAAGCAGGATCTCTGTGAGTCTAGGGCCAACCTGGGTTGTATAGTAAAGTCCAGGTCAGCCTAGGATACAGAGCAATAAAACTTTCTCCCCACCCCCACCCCCAAAAAAAACCAGAAAGAAAGAAACAAAGAAAAGAGCCAGGCAGTAGTGGCCAATGCCTTTAATCCCAGCACTCAGGAGAAAGAGGCTGGCGGAGCTCTGTGAGTTCAAAGCCAGCCTGGTCTCCAAAGCGAGTTCTAGGACAGCCAGGGCTGTTATACAGAGAAACCTTGTCTCAAAAAGCCAAAAAATAAAATAAAAAATAAAAAGTAAAAGGAAAGAAAAAAGAGTCAAGTTTAGTGATATATGCCTATACTCTCAACATGAGAGACAGAGACAGGAAGATCACAAATTCAATGCCACCCTTGGCTACATGAGACCCTATCTCAAACCTCTAGACAAACACACATTAAAAATAATAATAAAAAACAAGTTATCTAGGGCAAAAATCCATTGTACATATATTACCAACTCCTTTCTACCCTACTTTCTGATGAAAAATACACATAGCTAGGATTCCTGCTTACTGTTCCAAGTCTTGGGAAAAGTTGGGTTGGAAAGGGATATTAGAAATGAAACAGTCAATCCAGATTTGGTGGCTCTTCCTTCAATCCTAGTACTCTGGAGACCAGGACAGAACTGTCTCAAGTTCCAGCCCAGCCTGGGCTACATAGTGAGTTCCAGACCAGCCTAGACTACAGAATGAGACACTGTCTGAAATAAACAAAAATAACTAAATAAATAAGCAGACAGGAAATAGGAGAGGTAATGTTTGACTTCAGAAAATGGAGCCTTAATAGGAGCCTCCCCTTCCCACCCTGGCTGCCCCTATTCTGGAAAACAGTCTTGACCTTAAATGTCTTAAGGGGTGATAACAGAGGAGAGCAAGTTGTAAAAGAAAAACCACAAAATCCTCAGATGCTGGGAACGGAATTTGTATCCTCTTTGAAAGCAGTGCACGCTCTTTGCCACGGAGCCATCTCTTCGGTCCCAAGTCTCACCGAATCCCTTACCCTTACTCACCAGATTTTGGCAGTGCTTATTCTCAATCACCAGAGATGGTAAGCTCTGAAATTATTTAAATTTACTGGGTAGGTAACTTTGTCTAGTGCTTCAAAAATTAAATACCTTAAGCACACTTAATTTGTCAATTTTCCATGCATTTCGTAACACCATGGGCTAAATAGGCTTCTCTTAGTTTAAGAAAGTTCTGTGACCATTTATTTTTTTTTTTTTTAAAAGAACTAGATGATCTAATGTTAAGTTTTTTATTTATTTATTTTTTCTCAAGATGAAGTTTTCCTGTGTACCAGTCTGGGCTGTCCTAGAACTCACTCTGTAGACCAGGCTGGCCTCGAACTCACAGAGATCTGCCTGCCTCTGCCTCCAGAGTGCTAGGATTAAAGGAGTGTACCACCATGCCCAGGGATCCTTTAGTTCTAATCCAAGCTTTATCACTGGCTCCAAAGGAATAGTCTATTACTGAAAGGCCTTTACCTGACTAGGAATTATGAATTTCATACTTGGTCTTTCTCTCTGAGCCTCAGTTTCTTCAGTATGCAATGGAGATTTAGAATTTTTATAAGAAACTCACTGTTGTCTCATTTTAAAATGTGTTGTGCTGCTATTCTAGATTATTCAGCTATAACACTGTTTCCCAAAACTGTGAATTTACCATTTAAAATCTCATTATATATGTAAATGCATGAGTTACACAGTAAAAAATAGATTGATTTAAGGATTGGAGGGGAAAGTGCACAAAATATGGATGGATGTAACCAAATACACATAGCAAACTTGGATCAGAAAGCAGAACTGGATTCCTTATTTCTATTAACCACAGATGGATTGTTTTCCTCATCTCTTATCCACACTCTACGAGCCTCTGTGTGTGTGTGTGTGTGTGTGTGTGTGTGTGTGTGTGTGTGTGTGCGTGCGCGCGCGCGCGCGCGCGCGCGCGCAGCGCGCGCGGTTTATATAAAGTTGAGGGGCTGGAAACATGGCTCCATGGTTAAGAACATGTACTGCTCTTGCAGCAGACCTAAATTCTGCTCCCAGCATCCACATACAGGCTGTTCACAATCGCCTATAACTCCAGTTCCATGGAGTCTGATACCTCTGGCCACATGTGAGGCTTTGGTAACTGTCACGCCTACAAGGCGGGGCCAAGACAGGAGCCCTTAAGACCCGAGATCCGGATGGGCCGGCTCTCTTGGTTCCAGAATCATGGACAGTGGAGGTAGACTGAGCAGAGTTCTCCAGAAAACACCGCTGGACTGCACAACACCTTTCCCAGACCCTGTTACCTATCCCTTACTTGTAAGTTACCCACAAAATAAACCTCCCTTTTAACTATGTGGAGTTGCCTTAATACCACAACCAACGCACACACACATACAATTTAAAATACAATAAACCATTTTGAGGCCAAATTAAAAACCCCTTCCAAATCGCCCAAATTAGGTATAACACTTAAATGCTTGCATGTTCAGAACTGCCTTCCAATAAAATAATTTAGATGAGCCCTCTGAAGAAGTTATTTGTACAAATCAGCCCATCTTACACTTGCTCTACTTCCCTCACCAGGGATGCAATCCACGTGGTATGCTTTAGGAAGGAATTTTCCAGAGTTTACATTTTGGGATAGCCTACAGAAGTAACGCAAGGTGTTCACAAAGGAGGGAGAAAAAAATGACTAGTTTCTAGGCTAAGGGTATAGCTCAGTTGGCAGAATGATTGTCTAGCATGCATGCGGCTCTGGTATCAATCCACAGTGCTGCAAAAAGAAAATTATAAATTTGAACCGATTAAAATACAATAAGCTTAGTTGGACATCAAAAATGTTTGTAATCCCAGAATTTGGGAGACAGACAGAGACCAGGAATCAGGAGTCCAAGGTCATCCTCACTGCAAAACCAAGAGATCCTGGTTTCAAAGCAAAATGGGGGGGGGAGACTAATTTTCTAATGCTCTGGTACAATTTGGTTGAGGGTGAGGTTAAAAATTGAGAAAGAGGAGGTTCGAGCGTTAAAAGTGCTTTCATAAGATCCACAGATCGATTCTGGGCTCTCTCAAATCTACTCTATAGTGTGCCGGAAATGAAAGGGGTTAAACTTTTGCAGATGAATCTAAAAACCAAGAGTTGGGGTTTAGGATTCTCAGCGTACAGATGGGGGCGGGGGTCACGAAGAGGTAAAGGAGAAGATCTGGAAGGGAGGAATCACTAGAGTCCAAAGAGGAAAGGGGGAGAAGAAAGAAGGCACAGGAAAACCGGTCTAAGAAAAATCAGAGGGCAGGGGGTGAAAACTGGGAGGAGCTGGGAAGAGCGCTGGTCAAAGAAAGATGGGGGAGGGGGCAGCTCGCAGCTTAGCCCCGCACGCACGAGGGACCTGGAGCAGCGGGCAGGAGCGCGACCCGGCGTCCTCCAGCCGCCTGCTGGGCTGCGGGAAGTCCGCCCCTGCTCTCGGAAGTGCTCCTTACCTGTTGGTGTGAAACCGGTGGAGCGGATCCGTGCGATGGCAGGAGGAGAGCTGGCAGCCGAAGTCGCTGATGTCCAGGCAGCCGGCTTCCTCGCTGGGGCAGGTGCCCACCCCACGAGGGGCTCCTAGGAGCGGGAAGGGTTCCTCTGGGGTTAGAAACTTCTCATAGGAAGTGGTGGCCGACGCCTCGTCGGACATGGTGGGAGATGGGCCGGCTCGGACTCCCGGGCTGGAGATGGGCTACTCAGGCGCTCGCCCCTTCCCCCACGCTAACCTGTCCGCGGTGGCCGCCGTCCCCGGGTGTGCTCACCACCGCAGCCGCCCGAGGAGTGAAGGGCTCTGCACAAAGGTCGGTGGAGGCCGCAGGGACCCGCCGGCCACCCAGTCCCCTTCTCCGAAACCTCGGAAGCCGCCGCCGATGCCGGGCCCAGCGAGTCACTGCGGCGCCGCCGCCCGGCCCGGCTGCCCCGCCCACTGCGCTCGCCGCCCGCTGCGGCTTCGGTCCGCCCCGCGGCCGCCACCAACTACAGGGCTGCCCGATCCGCTGCCCTTGCCCCCTGCCGGAGTGGAGGAGGAACTGAATGTCGGTGGCTGAAGCCCGGGGCGACCTGGCTGGCCTCGTGCTCTACGCCGTCCCGGATTCCGGGATGCTTGAAGGGCCCGTGCCTCAGCCAACCTCCTTCTTGCGCTTCCCACTCGCACTCAGGAACCCAATGATAGCCAAATAACAACTGTAGCCCTTAGGACTAGGGACTTAGCCAAGGTCACACGGAGGGAATATGTGAAAAACGAATCCCATGTGCCCTTTAACACCTGGACCACCCACCCTGTCTGGATTCTACTTGTACTGAGCTCCTGCAGTATGTGTGCCCGGCCAAAGCAATGAGCTGTAAGGGAAACGGACCATAGAGAGAGGGGGAAAAATTCCCGCCTCACTTTTAAGTCACCTCACTCAAAAAAAAAAAAAAAAAAACCCTGGTCCAGCCGCTAGGCTACTCAGAGCTGCTGTACAGTTCTTTTGTGTTCTGTGCTTTCTTTCTGTTGTGTACTCAGTTGGGAATGTCCTGCCAGTCTCCTCTGCTAATCCTTAAATCCCCAGCTCAAGCGCTATCTCCTAGGAGAAGCCTTCCCTACCTCCCAAAGGGGACTCCTGCTGCTATGTCCCGCAACTCTGGCTTCCGTTGATATTATGCAGCTTAACTTGTTCGACTTAAATCAACTTACTAGGTAGCACATGGTGCTCCTTTCTCCTAGCACTTTACTTTTATCTGTGTTCTAGACATGTGATTCCAAGCCTTGGAGGCATGTTTTTGTTTTAATGTTAAGCTTCTTAAATGCCCCTTTAAAAAAATGTATATATACGGGCTGGAGAGATGGCTCAGAGGTTAAGAGCACTGGCTGCTCTTCCAGAGGACCTGAGTTCAATTCCCAGCACCCACATGGTGGCTCACAACCATCTGTAATGAGATCTGGCGCCCTCTTCTGGCATGCAGGCCGAACACTGTATACATAATAAATAAATAAATCTTTAAAAAAAAATGTATATATACATCCCTAGTTATCCCTGGAAAAAATTCTGATTAATCCTGGTTACATAATCCCTAAAAATAGGAAAATTGGTGGAAACTCAAGTTCCTTACATAAAATGATATGGTATTTGTATATAATCTACACACATTTTTCAAAAGACTTTAAATCATATCTAGAGTGTATAAATGCTATGAAAATTTATGGTAATTTGTTTGAAGGATAACAAAAATCTGCATGTTTAAAGCACATGTGTGTATCACTATATGATGGGAAGTGAACCTAGGGCCTTGAGCATGCCTCACAACTGTTCAACCACAGAGCTACTCAGCCCTTTGCCCCACCAATATTCCCTTGCCCAAAGTGATTAAATCCAAGAATGTGGATTTCAGAGATGTAGATAGCCAGCCCTATGTTCTGGATGCAGGTATTCACATAACAACTGAATGCAGCTGTTTTATTTAGATTATAAGAAAATGTATTGCATTGAGAATGTAGCTTTCAAAATTATCATTCCTTAAGATCTAATTAAGTTGACCAACTTAAAAACTGTACAAATGGGGCCGGGCGGTGGTGGCGCACGCCTTTAATCCCAGCACTCGGGAGGCAGAGGCAGGCGGATCTCTGTGAGTTTGAGGCCAGCCTGGGCTACCAAGTGAGTCCCAGGAAAGGCGCAAAGCTACACAGATAAACCCTGTCTCGAAAAACCAAAAAAAAAAAAACTGTACAAATGATGGTGTTTTGCCTATAGTCCCCAATGCACCAATCCACAGAGGTCTATTAATAACTCAGGGTATAAGCCAGCCTATGACTCATGCTGGCAATCACTGCATTCAGGAGACTGAGGCAGGAGGATTGCCAAAAGTTTAAGTCCAGCCTGGTCTGCACTGTAGGGCCCTATATATAAAACAACATAGTGTAATCATTCCATATCCTCACTATTGTTCATGGTGTCACAATGATGCATCAACTTCTCATCTATGGTTATTTGGACCTCCATGTTTTGAGTATTGTTTAAATCTGCACATCAGATTTCTTTGTGCTTCTTACTCTATGACAATTTGTTGGAACATTAGATGAACAGTGGCTGTGATGGGAAATCACACATCTAAAACTGTAAAACAGACAAATTTTTGTAACGACTATGATAGAAGTTATAGCTAAGAATGCTGCTCAAAATAAGGGAATAGGTTCCACGCCCAGACTGAAGTCTGCAGAAATAGCTATGAGATAATTGTCCAAACTGTCCAAAGTAAGGTGTAGTCTCCAGGGATAAAAGCACTACCTTTTTCTTTCTTTCTTTTTCTTTTCCTTCTCTCTCTCTCTCTCTCTCTCTCTCTCTCTCTCTCTCTCTCTCTTTCTCTTTCTTTCTACAAAGGCAAGAAACAATCTCATATCCTGAAGTAATTTTTGAACTAAGGCCTTTTCAATGACCTTCTAGGGCAAGAAATGCTTTAGTCTTGAGTGCTATCTTAAGTTTCTAAAGTTAATATAAACAACTTCCACAAACCTGGTCACTTAAGACAACAAAAATTTATTTTCACAAAGTTCTGGAGGCTGAAAGTCTGAGGTCTGGGAAGGCCACACTAAGGAGTTGCTCGGAAGAGAAATGGTTCCTTCCTTGTCTCTTTCAGTTTCTGGTGGCTGCACATACCTTCTGGCACTTGTGACTTCATCTTTCCATTGCATCTTAGTCTTCAGAACATTTACTTTTGGGCATATTTGTCAGATCTGCCTCACATCTGTTAGCACACTGTTACAAGGCTTCAGGCACAATCATATAATTCAGTATAAAGTCCTCCAATCGAAATCTGTAACTGAATCTACTATTCTTGCCGTCTACAGTAATATTCACAGGTACTACATATTAAGAAATAGATATATCTTTTGAGAGAACTGCTATTCAACCTACGACAGAGTGTGGCTTAAATCACTTGTTATTCTCTGAACCATAACATGTACAGCTTGTCTACTTATCAGTCCTCTTAATAGGTATGAAATTATGAGGGCTGCAGAGACAAGGAACGAGTCCGCCATTTTGATCACGGGTTTAGGGTTTCAGGTGTTTTGTTGTTACTGTGGTTTGAACCCAGTGCCTTGTACATACTAGGCAAGTGTTCTACCACTGAGCTACATCCCTAGGCCAGGTTTCTGTCCCTGAATCAGAGCTCCTCCTTTATTTTCGTTGTCTTGCATTATCTATTTTTTTCTTATAAGACACATGGTTTCAAACTAATGACTTCAGAGACAAGTCTAATAATAAGGATAATTTAACATGCTTTGACAAAATAAGTATAAGGACAATAATTGAGTTACTTTCCAATGAAGACTTGAAAGGCAGAGGCAGGATGATTATGACTCAAAGCCATTGTTGGCTACATATGCAGTTTTAGGCCAGCCTGGTCTAAGTGACACCTTTGCTCAAAACAAAACAATGATATAATTTTATTATAATCTCAAAGAAAGCAAAAGTAAAATAAAACCTTGAAGCCCCCTCCTTGTCTTTGTTTTTTGATGTTAGGGATTGAATTTAGGACCTGCATGTGCTGTACTAACTATCCTTCTACCACGGAATGAAACTCCTAGCCTTTGCTTTGATCATATTTAAAAACTTTTTTTGAAGCCGGGCGGTGGTGGCGCACGCCTTTAATCCCAGCACTCGGGAGGCAGAGGCAGGCGGATCTCTGTGAGTTCGAGGCCAGCCTGGTCTCCAAAGCGAGTTCCAGGAAAGGCGCAAAGCTACACAGAGAAACCCTGTCTCGAAAAACAAAACAAACAAAAAAAAATTAAAACAACAAAGATTTTTGTACCTTTTACGTAGATTTAACATTTTACAGTTTTAAAAGCCATGTTACTGGTCCTCCCCCCCCATAGTACTAAGTAATATTTAATCTTAAATCTGCATCTTCAAAGGCAAAACTCTTAAGAGAAATAAGGTAGAAAACCAGCATCCTTTACATCCTTACAAAAAACAAAACAAAATAAAAAAAACTTTTTTGAGACAGTTTTGATAATTAAGTTGTATTGACTGGCCTTAAACTCATATCTTCCTGCCTCAGCCTCCCAAGTTGCTGACATAGAATACAACATTTACAAATGCATAAACCTTAGAATATAAAATATAAAACAAAGTACAATTACATGCTATGCCACAGGTATATCAGATATATAGGAAAATACATTTTGAGGGGCTAGCAATAACATCAACTAAAGAAATTTAGTTATTTTCCAGCAGGTTCAAAAAAATCTTTATTCCAATCAAATAGCCTGAATTTGCTGTGGATATCTAACTGAAAAACACTGCCCTAAAAATACTAAATTAAAATAAATAAAATACAGTGACCAAATACATATTTATAAACAGTTAAAACTGAAATTATGATAATAACACTCTGCTGTGGTTGCCTGCATTATCAGGCAGAACACCACCAGTTCTCAGAGAAACTGTGATATCACGAGTTATCTCCCACAAAAAAACAGTTTCTGAAAATTATATAACATTTTATTCACATTTAACATAGGCAGTGCTGACCCTTTCTTGACCTTCTCTTCTGATTGGTCAATACTTCCTATGCTCTCATCAATAGAAACAACAATTGAATATAATTGTTTCCAACACCTCGCTTTTGTCTTATCCAATAAGAAGTCTCTTATTCTCATCCATGAGCCTCGGAAAATATCAAAGTGGTCATAACTGGTGAAACATCGTCTTGAATGGTATTCCATTTAAATTTAGAAATCAGCCTTAGCCAGAAAAGAAACTTTTAGGAAACTTAAACAATTAGGACAGTTAGTGATGAGAAACAAGAGTACTTATTGGAAAATAACATAAAGCAGTTAAAACAAAATACAAGGTTTATTATGATCAAGAACCATACCTCTTTCATAACTGAGAAAACTGTTAGAACTATTGCGGAAGGCTTTCAAAAAATCCAAACATTAACTGTTAGAACTATTACAGGAAGGCTTTCAAAAAATCCCAACATTCCAGATAAGTACAATTTTTTAATTTAATCAAATTTTCTTCTTATGAAAACTGTTTATTTCAGTTACCAAACCAAAAGAAATCTTTTCACAATCTGATTTTTGGAGGGCATGAAGATGAGTATATTTTTATGAACAACAAAACATTTAAATTAATTAAAATAAATTACAGCATAATGAACAAATCTAAATTAATTAAAAACAAACTAATACAAGAGGTTATGCCAAGGGAATATTTCCAAATATACTCAGAAATAGGTTTTCAGCTAAGACTGAGTCCTTTATATAGATGAAAGTTATTTGGGAGGATAATCCCAATGAAAATTATTGTCTTAGGTCTTTTATTAATGGGACAAAATTGGCTTTTATTAACAGATTAACGTGGGTAATACAGGGTCCATATAATATAATATACGTGTTGGGGAAAAAGTGAATAAGATGCCAGATGTCATGAAACTTTCATGGTTGCAATGTATATTTTAAAAATCAGATTATTTTAACCTGCATTTTTCTGTCTTACCATTAGCCCTACCCAATATGTGTACACATTTATAGTATCTTCATTGATGTTCATAATGAGGGCTGCTATGTCTTGTGAATAATAATTGATTTGTTAAATTAGCACTGTAACAAAGAAGTCTGGAGACTGGTTTTTAGCTCAGTGGTAGAGCAGTTGCTACCATGTCTGATGCCTTGAGTTCAATTCCCCCCACAGCTAACCAAACAAATATGTCTTGCTATATAGCCTGGGATAGCCTGAAACTGTTGATCCTCCTGTCTCTTTGTGCTCTTAATTACTGGATTATAGATGTGAGCCACTATGAGTGGCTCAGGGTGTGTGTGTGTGTGTGTGTGTGTGTGTGTGTGTGTGTGTGTGTGTGTATTTGTGGTATTTTTAAGTTGTTGTTTTGGTTTTGTTTTTACTTTTTGAGACAGGTTTTTAAATAATCCATCCTGGCAAAGAACTTAAGCTGAGGATGGTATTGAACTCCTTATCCTCTAGCCTCTGCCAATGAGTGCTGGAAGTCACAGGAGTATACGGTAAGGGTATATTTTTATTACTTAAAAAATGATGACCTGGTCTTTTTTTTTTTTTTTTTTTTTTTTTTTTGGTCTTTTGAGACAGGGTTTCTCTGTGTAGTTTTGGCGCCTTTCCTGGAACTCACTCTGTGGCCCAGACTGGCCTCCAACTCACAGAGATTTGCCTGCCTCTGCCACCACCACCCAGCCTGGTCTGGTCATTTTTAATGCTTGTAGATTAGAGCATTCCTATTTATCAACTATTCTACTGCAGTGTATTCTTTCTGTATCTTCAAAAAATCAGATTATGGTTTACAGATAAATAAATAACCAACAGTTGATAAAATCAGTTTATGATCATTTCTGTTACAAGAACAGCTAACACAAAATAACTGTAATTGAACTAAAGCTTTTAACAAACACCTCTGTCGAATAATTGTAAGAAATTTTCATGTTCCATAGTGGCAAAGAATTACAATGAAATTTTTTTTATATATATAATCGTTTCCAATTTGACAGAATATGGTATGTAGGTTTCAGCAAAACAGGAGCTGTTAGAAACAGAGAGCCTCATTTTAAAGTTAGACTACATGTTCATGTTGAGAGGCCTTCACACTTGTACATTATCACACTCCTGATTCCTGGGGATGTATATAGCTTTTCTACCAACAAAGGGAGACTACATAGGCCCTCTTTACACAGCCTCTGAAAACTGTGAGATAGATATGAGTCACCCATATGTGTATCTGAAAACAGATCCTGAGCAGAGCAGGGCCAGGGGCAAGGGTCAAATGCAGGACAATGAGAAAAACAGGACAGGACAGGGGGGAGGGGAGGGACAGAGATGATGGTAAACAGAAACTGCTTTTGTCATTATTTGAGGAGAGGCTCTGGAATAGGTTATGCAACATGAATTGGTTATTCTTAAGGCAAAGAATCCTTGTACCTTAAACCCTCACCGTCAGGCAGACATTGGACACAGGTGCACAGGGTGGTAGTGTGGTATGAGTCTTACAGGCAGAGAAGCTCTTCTACAGAATGAAATTCTCCAGAGAAAGGAGCAACTAGTAGTTGCTAGTAGTTTTATCAGCTAGTAGTTTTATCTAAACTGGTTATCAGCATTATGTTCCCTACAATGTGGAATAGTCATACACATTACAACACAGGGACAGTCCTTAAGAATCATACCTAAAACATACAACAGAATGCACTAGTGAACATGAATACATGCATTATATATGAGTTTGTTTCAAAAGGTACGTTATGATTACAAGTAGAGATACTTTAATGCATTTCCTTTTCTAACATACCATTTACGCACATCTTCTTTGCTCACCTACCCATTTTTCTAAACAGGAGCACCTGGTACTGCACTCTGTGATCATGGCAAGTTGTCCAGAAGTAAAATAACTGGGTTGGTTAGGGAAATTAAAGGTAGCTAAAAAGTAGGGTTTGGGATTGAAGGTGAACAGAGTACTCAACAGTCTTCTCACTTTCTATGCATCTACTGGCCTGAGGGATATCTTCCTCTGCTTGTCTTCCCACTGCCAACACTTTACATTTGAAACAGGATTTTTCCTCCTCTTTCTTGGATTCTGTAACTGGACTTACACTGAACTGACCTTTGCAGCTTGACAATAGCTAGAAATAAGGAGAAAGCTGTGAGAAAAGGCCTTCCATGCTATTCCTGTTCCCTATCTTCATAAAATTAGCCATTTTAAATAGCCAAATTAAAATTCATAAAATTACGCAGAGCACCACAGCTTGCTATGTGTGATATTGTTGGATGCCGCAGAATTTACCTTCAATTCAAACTTACACACTTTCCTAGGTGTGTAGGCAAACGGGCCCTGAAATGCCAAGAGGGGTTGAAGATCAGGAACTATAAAAGTATCACAAGGATGGGGACAAGGTAGTATATCTCAGTTACCTTCAATACATGGGGATTTGTCCTCTCCCTTCATGTGCCATAATTACCAATCCTTCACTAAGAAGCAGTGTGGACTGCCCGAGGGAATTGGAAATGAGAGTGAGTGGGAATAAAGAGATAAGGGAATCCTGGGAACTGTGAACTCTGGCAAAACTAATCAAATCTTTTTGTTTTAATCCTGGAAAAACAGGATTTTTCAGGAATGAGCCAACAATATATGAATCTACAGACTGATACTACAGAAATTACTACTGCATTGGCTGGAGACAGGCAAGTTTATTATACTGCTAAATAAGCATGGTGGTCTATGCTATATGGTCTACAAAGAAAGAAGTGAGGTGAGGATCTTGTACTTTTATCCCCAATAGCCTGAGGTAAAATAGGCAGTATTGACGGTTGCATGGGCTAAAGGAAGTTGGTAGGTGAGCTGTTAGTGAACATTGTTATTTTACTCCTACCCTAGGTGACCAGCTTTCATGAGATAGTTGATTTTTTATTGGTGGCTATCCTTGTGTTCAAAAGAGAACCCAGGTGCCTATATGCATACTGATACTGATACAATTTGTGTGACACACACATACACACACACACACACACACACACACACACAATTTAAAAGACTTCATAGCCCTTTTTCTTTTTTCTTTGGTTTTTCGAGACAGGGTTTCTCTGTATAGCTTTGCGCCTTTCCTGGAACTCACTCTGTAGCCCAGGCTGGCCTCAAACTCAGAGATTCTCCTGGCTCTGCCTCCCGAGTGCTGGGATTAAAGGGGTGCACCACCACCGCCTAGCTGGCCCTTTTTCTTGATGACATTTGAGAAGTAAAATGGTATACCTTAATTTTTCTTTAAATGTGCCTTCTCCCCACGTGCTCCACCTTATTCCCTTAAGACAAGGTGGTCCCTCACAGCCTGGATGTTGAGCTTATGGATTTACCAGATTTTTACCTGAGAGCTGGGGATTTGAACTCAGGTCCTCATGCTTTCTTGCAGCAAGTTCTCTTACTTATTGATCCATCTCCCTATCCACACCTGAGTTTATTTGCACTAAAGTATCAGCTCCAATTATTCTTGATTAGCGACAATTGGCCGAACACTCACTTCGCTGCGAGCTGACTGGAATGAATTTTCAAGCCTGCTGTTTCAAAAATCAACAGAATTAGATGGAATGTAAGTTAATGGGAGAACACTAGCCCTACTATGCCTGAAGCCATGGAATCAATTTCCATTACGGAAAAAGAAACAGACAAAATCCCCACAAAACAAGTTCAAAAAGAGAGCAATGGAGAGCATAGTTAAACTGCCACCGAAGTATTTTGTGAGGTTTAAGCAACAATGGTTTTTGCACTGCCATGTGGTCTGCTCCATAACTCCTCCAATAGCCGTTATTATCCTTATTATTCATGGGCACCTGAGTTAGGCAAGACTGTAATTCCACCGATTTCAAGAACTATAATGGCCGGGTTCTGGAGAGATGGCTCATCAGTTAAGAGCTCTTGTTGCTCTTGCAGAGGACCAAGGTTTGGTTCACAGCACCCACATGGTGGCTCTCAACCCTCTATAACTCCAATTCCAGGGGATTCAGCCTCCTCTTCTGTCCTCTGTGGGCAACACACCCACGTGGTACACAGGTATAAATGCAAGCAAAAGACCTATACATATAAAATAATTTTAAAATCTAAAAATAATTTTTAAAATATATATACTTTGATATACTACTGCTTAACTTTGTGCGACAAAATGTTTCTCTTCTCACTGGCACACTAGCAGTAGGTATTGCTAGTACAGTCATTCTACAGAAGAGCAAGCCAACTGAACACCTACTTAATTTGCCTAAGACACCATGGTTGATAGTAGGTGAGTGGAGATTACAATCCAGAAACTGCTGTTCAAAAAAACTCCTATGAGCCAGGGAGATGGCTCAGCAGGTGAGAACCTGTTGGCACACCTGCGCCCCCCCCCCCCCACTGCACTTAAGGTGTGCAGTTGAAGTTACACACGAACGAGTTACAAATTCAAGGTGAACACATCAGTAATGGCACACCGAGGGCCAGAGTTGGTCCAGCAGCTTATATGGGGCACTGTAAACTATCATCTAAGAAAATGAATTTCGCTGGGCGGTGGTGACGCACGCCTTTAGTCCCAGCACTCGGGAGGCAGAGCCAGGCGGATCTCTGTGAGTTCGAGGCCAGCCTGGGCTACCAAGTGAGTTCCAGGAAAGGCGCAAAGCTACACAGAGAAATCCTGTCTCGAAAAACCAAAAAAAAAAAAAAAAAAAAAAAAAGAAAGAAAGAAAAAAAAAAGAAAATTAATTTCAACTTCAAAATGATTGATAACCTTGTGAATCAACCTCGAACAAATGAGAAAGGGGCAAGCCAGTCATTTTATATGCTTTGGCATAAAAGATGCTCGGCTGCAACAGTGAGCTGGCCCGCCAACGCCTCGCAAATCTGGAGGTTGGAGCGGGCTGGGGGATGCCAGCGGAAACCTCGGCGGGACGGTGTCCTGGGTGGTACCGGAAGGATGCCGCAAGCTTCTCAGGGGCTGTGACCTTCCCAGAGGCCTTTGGAACCCTGTCCAGCGTGGCTACTGCCGCTGCCGCTGCCTCCGCCTCTGGAGGCCGCAGGGGAAAGGACAAAATGGGATGTCGCGGCACGTCTTTCTGGTTCATGGCTAGAAATGTACAGCCATAAAGAGGCTCAAAAAGAGGGGAACTGAAGTGAGAGGGGGAACAAGGGACAGAAGGAATTCGCGGCGACTGTTGATGACGCCACACCCACGTGTATTGCTGTTTCCGGTGTGTTGCTCTCAGTGGGGGGTTTTCTTTTCTTTTCTTTTTTTTTTTTTCTTTTTTTTTTTTAGGTTGTTTGCAGTTAGCACCCAGCGGGATGCAGGGATGGACTCTGAAAGATAAAGGGAAGAAAAGATCTGGGGAAGGAAGTGTTGCTGGCCGGTACTCACCTATGTCGCGTTTGTATGAAATGATCTGGGCTCTTGGTTTTAGATTAATTCAGCCTTGGGTGGGATTGTTGTTTTGTGGTACAAATTATCGAATGCTGCTCTTGGTGTGTTCTGTAGCTTCCCTATCGTCTGTGAGCAGGGGAAAGTTCGGCTTTATTTTCGCACTTTACATACTGAAGTTGTTATTTGCATTTGAATTGGAGCAATTATAGCACACAGAGTTTAGGGACCTGGAGACTGCCCTGGGGGAAGGACTGGCAGAGTGCTCTCTTGGACCGCTTTCAAATCTTTTGGACAGAAAATAAAGCAAAACTTTCCTTCGGGCATTTTTTCTCTCGGGGCTTTTAGCTGTTTGGCTGGGGGTGGGTGGTGGGGGAGAGGGGGGGACAGATGGGGAGTGGAGGAGGTCAAGTAATACCTAAGGTCCAAAGAGGTTTATTGCTGGTGAGAGAATTTGCAGCACTCTGGGCATTTGAAATTCTTCTGTGCTAGCTGGTTTTTTTTAGTATGCCAAGTCAGTAACAGCATGAAATCTTGCGCTCATCAAAACCTTAAGCAAACTTTTCATGCTTCAGAACTGTCCAGCCTGCTGCTTTGTTAATGAGAGAACAAGAGTGTAGCAGGTAATCCAAGTTAAATTTCTCTGAGCATCCTATTTCTCTGGGAGACTTGTTAAAAACACAGACTGGCCGGGCGGTGGTGGCGCACGCCTTTAATCCCAGCACTCGGGAGGCAGAGCCAGGTGGATCTCTGTGAGTTCGAGGCCAGCCTGGGCTACCAAGTGAGTTCCAGGAAAGGCGCAAAGCTACACAGAGAAACCCTGTCTCAAAAAAAAAAAAAAAAAAATTACCAGTTCAGTGCGGAGCACACAGTGGTAATGTGGAACATTTCAAATAAAATAAATGAGACAACATACAAAGAGAAAAGGCAGGGAGTCAACAAAACAGTAAAACCAAAGCAATTCAAAAGGGCTGTTGTGTCTTATGCCTGTTACCTCAGCACTTGGACTATCTGTTTTGAGTCGAGCCTAGGCTACAGAGTGAATTCCAGGATTCCTAGAGCTACTCAGTGAGTTGCTATCCAGCAAATATTCTCCTCCCAATTCACCTGCTTACTTACTGACAGATTGGCCACTCAGTTTCAGAATCTGTGGTTTAATTTGTCTGTGCTTACTAGGTATGTGCTGAAAATCTGGTAGTAACCAAAACTTTGGGGATCAACCTGACTGGAGATTAGAGTAGGCTGGGGATACAGGTGGTGCACTTCCTGGCACTTCCTGCCTGCCCTTGGAAGTACACAGAGCTCTCACTAAAGATAACCATCCTTGAGGCCTCCCAGAAGGGCCAGTATAGCCAGTGTCACTGCTACTGCCCTGGAGGACATGGGTAGGGCCAGTGGAACACCATCACCAACACTGGAGAGAAGAGGAAGTGGGGAATCTCAGGGCTTTTTCTCAGCTCAGAGTCAGGCATGCCCATCCACCCAGGGAATAGAGATAGGGGAACAGAAGTGAGAGGGGATGATGAGGAGTTGGGAGTGAAAAATGGAATAAACTCTGGGTGACTGTTGTTGATGTCCCCATAAGGTGTGTGCTATTTCCAGTGTGTTTATGTCATGGGGCACCTTTGGTTTGCTTGCTGTTTGTCACAGGCAGGATGGGAAGGAACAGTGGTGAATGATGAATGGAGGGTAATCTGTGAAAATGTTGCTGTTTTCCCACACTCCAGAGTAGCATTTCTTTGGAGATTGTTTGGGCGAGAGCTCCACCTCAGCCCCTGGCACCCTGGCATCCCTATACCCAAAGAGTCAGGAATGTTCTGGTGGAAGATCCACCTCAACTCCCCTCCCCCATCTCTTTCCCCAAACCCGCCCCTTCAAAGCCCTCCAAACACAGCTCCTCCCCCAGAGAGGCTCAGGACCATTCCCACAGGGTATATAAGCTGCATCCCAGAAAACAGACACGTGGTTCTTGTGGTCTCTCATCCAGGTCTCCTCTCTGAGAGGCCAGGGAATCACCCAGGAACACTTTACCCATTAAACCTGGGCTTTTCCTGATTCAGTCCGATTTGGATTGCTGTGTTGGCAGAGAGGCCTATCAGGGTGCAAAAAGACTTACCATCTGGAGGTCCACTGGGGGCGGGGGTGATTTTTTTCCCCACTGGCCCAGGGCTGCGTGGTGGGAAAATACTGCTCTCCCCCACACCTGCTCTCTACCAGACTGAGATCGGCTCCTGGCTAGGTAAATTTCCTTTTCAAGTCATTGCCTAGGAGGCCCAGAGCCTCTTTGTTTTTCGGGGTGTCCTACCAGAGACATGGATGCGCCAGGCCCCCTGACCCTTTCAGAAGCAAAGGGCTGCCTTTGCTCCACCTGACCCATTCTGGAGCAAAGGGCTGCCTTTGTTCCTTGGGACCCCTTCTCCAGAAGATGTTCTGTTGAAGGGAATTTCCCATACACCCCCATTTTTTTTGACCCAAGAATTAGCACAGGGGACACATTGTGCTAGACTTCAGGTCCCCAGCATAGACTTGAGAAACGGCACTTGCCATTCAAAGCCTGATCCCCAACCGCCCCTGTGGGGTCTTTTATAAAATCTATTCAAATTGGGGCTATCTGATATAATTGGACAGAACTGCCCTGCATCCATGGTTTTGGGTTGGCATTCCCATCCTCCCTACAGGGGCCAATGTCTCACAGCTCTGGTCTTGTTGGCTAGAGTCATGGTGCCTCCAGATTCCCGCCTATCTGGGAACTGGGATTCAAAAAAAAAAAAAATCACTCTGACCATGCTGCCCAGGACACTGGCCCCTCCCCCACTTCCCCCAGACTCTGCCTACCCAACCCCCTCCTCCAGGGCCACAAATCTAAGACCAAATTCCTCCTCCTTACCTTCCTTCCTGTCCCCTTCTCTTCCCATTGCTCACCCCTATCTCCCAATGCCTCAACCTACACACTGGCCTAACACCCCCAAATCTTACCAGTTTCTTCTCATACTCAGTCTCGCCAGACTCCTGCCTTCCCACCCATTTCATTTCTTGGTCAGTGCCAGATACTGGAAAAAATTTTTTAAAAGGCTGAGGAGGATCCCCAAACTCCCCTACAGGAATTGAAAATGGCTTTTAAGTTTTTAATGCTCGAGAATGTCAGCCGAGTCAACCTGACAGACAAGGCTGCAACAATACACTCCAAGCCCAAGCCTTAGCAGCTGCTCTGAGGCCCCCAGGGCCCCCACAAGGGGTACAAGGGAAGACGGCCATGAGGCTCCATCTCATCGGAGCTCAGCCCAAGTCAGCTCCTCCAAAAACTTGTTTCAAATGTGGAAAGCAGGGCCACTGGTCACGGTATTGCCCTGACCCCCAGCTGCCCAGGAGGTCATGCCCTGTCTGCTGACAGTCTGGGCATTGGAAATTGGTATGCCCCCCATGCAGGATCATCCTCTATGCCATGCCATGGAGGTCCAACCTCACCAAAACTGGCAACCGAGAACTCATAAGCCTGGCGGAGAACTGACATGGCCTAGACCTGCTGACTCCCATTGCCCTCTCTGAGCCTAGGGTGATGCTGCAGGTAACAGGTAAGTCCATTGACTTTCTTTTGGACACGGGAGCTACCTATTCTGTTTTGACATCTCACTCAGGTCCTACAGTTCCCTCACCTATTTCTGTCATGGGGGTGGACGGGATCCTTTCCTTCCCACTTAAGACTCTGACACTTCCCTGTATTCTTGCAGGGCGATTCTTCTCACACTCTTTTTCTGGTCATACCTGCTTGCCCTGCACCTCTGCTTGGTCACAATATTCTCAGCCTTTTTGGGTCCACACTCACCTTGACCCCCACACTCTTCTGAGTATTTCACAGGTCCATTCACAGGGGCCCTCCAGATCTGTCAGCCTCTGCATCAGCTTCGAGGACACGAACCAGGCGAGGATTGGCAGGTGGACTTCGCTCACATGCCCACACTTAAAGAACTCCATTACCTCCTAACTATGGCTGACACCTTTATCCTCAGGAAAGGTTGAGAAGGCCAATGGACTCATCAAATGACAGCTCACCAAGCTCTCCACTGAATTCAGGTTATCTTGGCCCTCCCTTCTCCCCACTGCCCTTACCTGCCTCCAGGCCACCCCACGCTCTCCTACAGGTTTGAGCCCTTTTGAGCTTCTTTATAGAAGGCCCTTCCTCCCCAATCACCACCTCCCAGCCCAAACTCCCCCACTGGCCGGGTACCTCCCCTACCTCTCTTTTCTGAGGTCCCTTCTCCGTTCCTACTGTGATCCTCACCACCCCCTTGTCTGGGACATCCATGCTGATACCATCTCTCCAGGCTCAAGCGGGCACCTATTCAGGATACGTGATCTGTCCAGCAGCTGGGACCCTCCACCCTGGTTTTCCGAGATGTCCCAATAAAGGGCCTATCTGTTCTTCTGCTCTGTACATTCATCTTTACAGTACAACTAGGGCAGATGTTAATGATCTATTTTTTTCCTAGAAACTTGCCTTCTTTGCCTCCTGAAGAAACAGATGCCTAAGGTCTCCAGGATGACAGTTAACCGGATGCTCCTCCACTCATATCTCCTGCTGAATGTGAGCTCACCAATTCCCAACTCCTCTTCCCCACGTCACCCCATGCCCGCAGGAAGTAGTCAGACTTGAACCGGCATCCCTATACCCAAAGACTCTGGAATGTTTGGGTGGGAGTTCCAACTCAGCCCCTGGCACCCTGGCATCCCTATACCTAAAGAGTCTGGAATGTTCTGGTGGAAGATCCACCTTAACTCCCCCTCCCCCATCTCTTTCCCCAAACCCACCCCTTCAAAGCCCTCCAAACACAGCTCCTCTCCCAGAGAGGCTCAAGACCACTCCCACAGGGTATGTAAGCTGCATCCCAGAAAACAGACATGTGGTTTTTCAGTCTCTCATCGCAGTCTCCTCTCTGAGGGCTGAGGAATCACCCAGGAACGCTTTACCTATTAAACCTGGGCTTTTCTAATTCGGTCTGATTTGGTTTGCTGCATTGGCGGAGAGGCCTTCAGGGTGCAAAAAGACTTATCGGGAATGAATGTCTTTTCCTGATTGATTCTGCTTTTCAGACTTATTTGTGTTAGAAATTACTGAAGAGGGCTGGGAACATAGCTCAGTCATTAAAGTGCTTGTGTTCCAAGCATAAGGGCCTGCGTTCAGAACCTATGTGAAAATGGCTAGTGAATGTACACACTTGTAACCACAGTGCTGGAAAAAGCAGATACAGATAGGAAAATTATTAGGGTTCCCTGGCCAGCCAGTTTAACCTAATTGATGAACTCCAGGCCAATGAGAAAATCTGTTTCAAAGGATATGGATGGCCTCCTTGAAGATAGCGCTGGGGTTTGCTTGTGTCCTTAGACACTGATATACATGTTCACTCTCATGCACATGAACACCCCCCAACCCCCACACATTAAAAACATTACAGCACCTACTTCTGATGGATCACAACAGCCTGTAACCCAAGCTCCAGAAGATGGAATCTCTTTCTCTCTCTTTCTCTTTCTCTCTCTCTCTCTCTCTCTCTCTCTCTCTCTCTCTCTCTCTCTCTCTCTCTCTCCCTCTCTCTAAAAAAATGTTAAATGTTAAAAATGTTTTCTTGTTTATTTTTTTTGCCAGGAGAAGGTGCCTGATAGGTGGGGACATGAATTACAGGCTGTGTGAGCTACCAGAAACGGCTGCTGGCAACTGAACCCATATCCTCTGGAAAAGCAGCCGGTGCTCTTAACTACTGAGCCATCTCTTCAGCCTCACCATTTTTTTTTAAAGCTAAGTTTTGAGTATTATGCTGGGCATGGTGGCTCATGCATGTAATTTCAACATTTGAGAGGTGATCACAGGTTATGAGTTCAAGGACAGCCTGCCCTATGTGACATTTTTTATTACTCCTCTGTAAACAAACAAACAAACAAAGCAAAACAAAAACAAAACAGGCTCCTGAGATTGCTCTTGCTATGGCCTGACCATTGGAGAGGGTCCTGACTTCTTAGGAATTGGGCTTTATTCTTGCCCTTTACATCCTTCTGGTTGCCATCTCATATTAAACAGGGACAATCAGAGCACAAAGAGTAAGAATAATACATTTTATCATTTGGATGGTAATTCTTTTGTTCTACCTAGATCCCAAGCTTGGTAAACAAGAAGAGTGACCTCAAGGACTGCCCACTGGCCTTTGGTGCTTAGCAGCAGTGAGCTTCTGTGACAGGTGGAAGCATCCGGTCTTGGGTACGTAGGTCACTAACCGTACAAGTGTAGCAGCTCTAAGGTGGTGAGAGAAAGTGGGATTCTGTATCCCTTGGTTCCAGCTGGCATTAAAGCATTCAAGTAAGCATATGTATTGAGATTCCTCCGTCTTTAAAAACATATGCATGTGGTCATGTGCATGCCGTGGTATGCTGGTAGAGGTCAGAGGACAAGTTGCTGGAGTTTGTTTTTATTCTTTTATCATGTGTCTTGGGGGTCCAACTCAGGTCTTTAGGTTGGGTGGCAGTGCTTTTACCCATTGAGCCATATTTCCAGCCTCCCTCAGAATCAATTGCAGTTCTTTTGTAGGCCCAGTAAGTTGGTATTCCCTAAGCTTTAACTCGGGCCCATGTTACAGCTTTTGACTCAGGGTCTGATGCCTTTGGCCATAAGTTTTTCACAGCCCTTTGGAATGCTGCTGGTGAGTAGGATCTGCAGGTTCTCTTTTCTAGCTTCTTACAGGCTTTTGTGCTTCTTCAGCATCAACTCTCCACCTTGTCTTGTCTCTCATTCTGTAGCCTTGCTTCCTGCCCTGGCCACTCTGGAACTCTTCAGCAGCTTCATATTCAACTGATAACAGTTAGCCATCTTTCTTGGCCTGATAGCTTCCGCTTGGATGATGCTCTTGCCCGTTGCTCTTTGCTGCTGCTTTGTGTTATCAGCTCAGCCTGCACTACTAAGTGTAGGTAAGGAAAGACCATTTGAGAAAAGTTGTTTATTGGGCCTAATGTTACGACATCACAAGAAAGCATACGGGAATTTGTCTAATCAACTCAGTAAGTGAGCTCCAGCAACCTGCTTACACAGCCAGAGCCACTGAGGCTTGTGTTTTGGACCATTCATAGCCTTATTACATACCAGTGACAGAAATCTCCTTTTCTGAGCCTCAAGGGACGTGCACTCCCTCTGGGCTATATAGAAGTAGTTTGGGGGTCATCTAAGGTTCACCAGGGCTTGTGATAGCAAAACAACTGGTACAGTTTCAGACAACCCTGGGTACATTCAGGATCAGGGGAAATCAGCTGGGACTATCCTATGGTTTTCTTTTCTTTTTTTTTTTTTCGTTTTTGTTTTTGTTTTTCGAGACAGGGTTTCTCTGTGTAGCTTTGCGCCTGTCCTGGAACTCACTTGGTAGTCCAGGCTGGCCTCGAACTCACAGAGATCCGCCTGGCTCTGCCTCCTGAGTGCTGGGACTAAAGGCATGCGCCACCACCGCCCGGCCCATCCTATGGTTTTCTTAAGGGATCCGTAGAATATTCTAAACGTCTGTTGCTGGCCTAAGAGTAGTCCAGCTGGCTATGTGACTGACAGGGCAGCCAGGGCAGCAAGAGGGAGTCCAACAACTGACAGTTAGAGAGCCACATTCCCCTATCTGCTGTTGTTTTATTTACAGGAAAATTAACATCAAAAGGAGTCCTCACACTATAAACTTAAATAATTTATCCTTAATACTGATAGTGACATTTTTCAGTGATTGACATGTGTCCGGAGCTCCAGTCAGAGGTGGATCCTCCTCCTTGGTCTCAGATATGTTTTGTGTAAGAAAACCTAGTGAAGATCACCAGACTGCATTGGTGAAGATTTCTGGCACAGTTCCATGAATTAGTGATGCAGCAGGTTTTAAAAACAGAATAAAGATGAAAATATCCTCCAGGACATTTTCCTTCAGACCTTTGGTATTCCTAGTTTGGTTCCTTGTGCAGCCACTTGGGAGAACTGAGCGGTATGCAAGCCCAAACTAGTTTTTTGTTTGTTTGTTTGTTTGGTTGGTTGGTTGAGAGTGTTTTCCATGTAATGGAAGGATCGAAGTAAGGGAATCCGCATTACCAGCCACACAGTATCCCCTCAGAGGTACAGCCTATGATCTTGAGTTAGGTCAGCACAGTGCAGAACTCCCAAGTTTGCTGGTCTGAACATTTGACATATTTGGGTGCACTTTTACTTTGCAAAGAACTCATTTCATGTCAGGGAACTGTGCCCCTACCATGAAATTTTAATTCTTCTGAATTATGCAGCCTTCTGCTTTGTAAGCCAGCAAGTCAGTGCTATTGCAAGCAGTGTAAGTCAGTGATTCTCAAACTTCTCCATGCTTCTGAGTCAGCCGCAAAGGTAGTTAAAGCATAGACCACTCCGTCCCCTACAGGGGGAAATGCCAATACTACTGAGCTTAGGATCACATTAAGAGATGCTGTTATCTAAACCAATCTGAACTAAGTGAACCTTAATGTATAACCAAAGCCCCTGGCTGTGATGCTTTGGCTTTGGTCAGAATGCTCTGCCGCATTAACAGAATTTTTTAAAATTACTTATTATTGTGTGTCTCTGTGTGTGCGTGCACGAGAATGCACACGTGTGCACATGAGTGGGTATTCATAATTTGTGTGTTACCACAGGGAGTGTGTGGTGGTCAGAAGACAACTTTGTGGGCTCAGTTCTACCTTTAAAAACTAATTATTTTGGGCTGGAAAGATGGCTCAGCAGTTAAGAGAACTTACTGCTCTTGCAGAGGATCTGAGTTCAGTTCTCAGCATCTTAATGGTGGCTCAAAACCATCTGTAACTCCAGTTCCAGAGAATCTGATGCTCTATTCTGGCATCTGTGGGTACTGGGAATGCAAGTGGTAACAAACATACATTCAAATTTAATGTATGTGGACATTTTGCCTGCAAATATATTTGTACCCCATGTGCATGCCTAGGAAGCCAGAAGAGGACATTGTATTCCCTGGGATTGGAATTACAACAGTTGGTGAGTCACCCTGTGGGTGCTGGGAATAGTACCTGGGTCCTCTGCAAGAGCAGCCAGTGCACATAATCTCCTAGCCATCTCTCTAGCTCTTTTCTACCTTCATGTAGATATGGGACTAGGCTATTTTGCAGGCCTTTAATGGAAATACTTTTAAAAAAATGAAAACTGAGTTTATTTAGAGTTGGACCCAAATTGGGGAGCAAAAATTTCTCAGTATTTCTTAGCCTTGCCAATATCAGTGTTATAACTCATAGAAGAGATTATATATGCACCTGAAGGTTTAGCTGTAGAGAGTAGGAGGAAGGGAGGCAGGGAGACGCAGAATAGAAGCTACTAGAAGCCTGGGAAGTCACCTTTTTCCTTAGGATTTCTCCTCAGGTAAAGGCAGTTCCTTGATTATGATATAGAAATAATTTCAGGACAAGCCAGAGTGAAGCAAAGTTAGTAAACTTATTTATTGTGTAGCTAGAAAGGCATAGGAAAAAGACAATCTATAATCCTGAGACATGTATGGGCTTCTCAGGAGAGAATTGCCCTTATGTGTCTTTCAAATGGCTATCTTTGTTTGTTCTTGTAATTTATAGACCTTTACTCCTTAGCAAATGAGTCCAACTAGCCTTCACAGTGGCATACACAATAAATGTCATTTTGAAACCTTTGAAAGTAGTTATCCCTTTACAACCCCTCACATAGTGCAAAGAATAGACCCAGACACTTGACGGTTATAAGTGTATTTGCATCAGGTGTGCTGGAATCTGAACGAGGAGTCAAATTCTTAAGGATATTACAGTAATTCCCAGCCCTCAAAACCACAGAATGGACCAACACTTCAGGAGTCCTAAGCCTTGTTTTGTTTTACCTTGCAAAATTGATCCTGCCTGTGACCTAGATTTCAGAACTTTGTTGAAGACACCATTAAATATGAGCAGAAGTTTGTTTCTGAAATCTTAACAAAAATCTCCTAGCACAGTAGGTAAAGATTCCCTTATATAGACAAACTGCCTTTAACTGAGAAGTCCAGAAACATCTTTAATGGCTCCTAACCTGCCAGAGGCCAACTGACTTGCATCTGTTTTATTTTCTTACCTTTGTGGGAATGTTCAAAGCCACTGTGTCTCTTATTTTCATTTATCTTTTTATCATTTTAAAACAATTTTTAAATTTATTTTGATCATATTCTTCCCCTGCGCCAAGTTCTTTCAGAGCATTTTCCCTCCCTACCCACCCAACTTTTCAGTTCTTTCTCAGAAAACAAACAAAAACCCAATACAAAAATAACCCCCCAACCAAGAAAGCAAAATAAACAATTCCCCCCCCAAAAAAACCAAACCACCCAATTGTAACCAAATAAAAGCACTCACAAGTGCCCATATGCATGCACAGAAACACACACACACACACACACACACACACACACACACACAAAACAACAACTGTGGAGTCCATGATAAGTTGGTCAACAACTCGTGAACACGACTCCTGTCTTGGAGTGGTTGATATACCCAGTGTCACTCTATTGGAGAAAACTGATTTTCCCTCTCCCAGGAGGCATAAGTGACAGTTCATTTGTTAACCTTTATCCTAGTGGCTAGGTTTTCTTTCATTCATTTTAAAAAAATATATAACAAAATAAAATATAATAAGATAAAACAAAAACTATCACATTGAAGTTAGACAAGACAAACCAACAGAAGGAAAAGAGTCCAAGAGCAGGCACAAGAATCAGAAACCCTCCCATTTGCACACCCAAGAATCCCATAAAAACACTAAACTAGAAGCCCCAATGTATATGCAGAGGACCAGGTGCTGGAAGAGGGAGTCAGCTCCCCTGTAACTGAACTTACAAACAGTTGTAGTCCACCATGTGGGTACTAGGGATTGAATGTAGGCCTCTGGAAGACCAGCAAGTGCTTTTAACCACTGAGTCATGTCGCCAGCCCCTTCTTTGCATTTTCATGCCCCCATAATTTTCCATGGCCTTTTATCCTGCCTCAGACTCAAGTTACCAAACAGGTCTTTCTCCTGGTGCCAAGCAGGAGGATTCTTGTTGTGGATCATTTAACTGACAGGTTTGGCATTTTTTATTGTGGGGGAGGGCTCCATACTAAACGACATCTCTGTGCATGGCTAGGCACATTGCCAGTGGTCCGATCTGAGTGAAATTATCTCAGAGACAAAGACAGAAAGATTTTATTGCATACTGCATAGAAAACTTTTTATTTACTTTTATTTGTATCTCTATGAATGTTAACAAGTATGGTAATGAGGTTCAATGTGATGTTATGTTACATGTATATCAATGTAGGCAGTGAGATTCATCCCAGATACATGTCAGTGAAAACTATTTCAGGATGAGCTTTTTTTTTACTTAAAAATTTTAATGCATTTTGCATACCAAGCACAGATCCCCCTCTCATCCCTCCTCCCACTCCTCTTTAGCCTTCCGCTGCTGCTAGACCCTCTCCCCATCCTCTCCTCCAAAAGGGTCAGGGCTCCCATGGGGAGTCAGCAAAATCAGGATGAGCTTTAATGAAGCATGTTAGGGAGCTTATAAAGTAGGGATATTGAGTAATACACACAGCAAATTTAATGTGGACGTTAAGAAACATGTATACAGACATGTTTCTGAGCATCTCACGAGGGAGAGGTATACTATGTTTTTGTTAGTATATATTAATTACATAGAACAGTGGTTTTCATTATGACATTTTCATGTGTAATACACAACCTATTTCGATATTAATACCCATTACCCTCTCTTGTCTCCTTCCTCTTCCCCTCAGACTCACACATCACTAGATATGTGTGTGTTTTCTGTGCCTTTTAAACTGCTCAGAGGATATAATTTATATAAGTTAGGCTTAAAATTAAATTAAAAAATGTGAGCTGGTTTACTTATTTTACTTAAATAATTTTCTTTTCTAAATGTACTTGTTAAGGTGTTTTTGTAAGCATTGCAGCTTGGATGGAAAAATATTCTGGCACTCAAGAACCAAGGAATACTGTTACAGCTTTGATGGAGAAGTATTCTGGCAATCGGGAGCCAAGGAATACAACATCACAGTAAGCTTAGCAGCTTACAGCCCTGCTCCAGGGAAAGGCTTCCCCAGTGTTAACAGCTCCGCTCTGGTAGGGGACGGTTTGGTTTCCCCAGCCAAAGTGTTACAGTTCTCGTCCGGTTTCTGGAGTGTAACAACTCTGTTCTGCTAGGGGAAGGTTTCCCCAGCTCCGCTCAGCGTAGACTCTGTCTCTGCTTCTGAGAAAGATGGTCTGGCCCAAACCCCATTCAAGAGGCTTATTGGGAGGGAGGAATCCAGGAGAGTGGCGGCCTCAGCGAGGGTGGAAGGCAGCAGGGAAGTAGTTCTGGTCCGGTTTCTGGAGTGTAACAACTCTTCTCTGCTAGGGGAAGGTTTCCCCAGCTCCGCTCAGCGTAGACTCCGTCTCTGCTTCTGAGAAAGATGGTCTCGCCCAAACCCCATTCAAGAGGCTTATTGGGAGGGAGGAATCCAGGAGAGTGGCGGCCTCAGTCAGGGTGGAAGGCAGCAGAGAAGAAGGTCGGTCGGTCGCAGCAAGCTGAACAGACACAGGGCTTATATAGGGATTCTTAGGGGCGGAGTTTTTCCAGGGAGAAGATTTTCAGGGCAGTAATTGGTCAGATTTCAGTCCTTGAGCCCTGATTGGCTACATCTCGTGCTCCGGGATTGGTTGGTTTTCTGCTCAGGGATTGGTTCATTTTTCCTGCTCAGGGATTGGTTACTTTTCTGCTTAGTTGGCCAGGGGCAGATATGGCTCTAGTTCCAGGGCCAAAGTGTGTTTCCTTCACTGGCCCTTTTTAGCCTTTTGGCTCTAATTTCAGGGTCAGGGCATATTTCTTTCATTGGCTCTGATTCTGGGGCCAAAGTGTGTTTCTTTGGCACTGGTTTCAGAGTGAGGGCATGTTTATTAAGTTCTGAGTCCAGGGCTAAAGTGTTTTTTTCATTGGCTCTGGTCTCTGGATCAGGGTGTGTTTCCTTCACTGGCTCTAGTTTCAGGGCCAGGGTGGGTTTCTTTCACGGGCTGGGGTCTTAGGGCCAGGGTGGGTTTCTTTCACGGGCTGGGGTCTTAGGGTCAGGGTGTGTTTCTTTCACGGGCTGGGGTCTTAGGGTCAGGGTGGGTTTCTTTCACGGGCTGGGGTCTTAGGGTCAGGGTGGGTTTCTTTCACGGGCTGGGGTCTTAGGGCCAGGGTGGGTTTCTTTCACGGGCTGGGGTCTTAGGGTCAGGGTGGGTTTCTTTCACGGGCTCTTTCACGGGCTGGGGTCTTAGGGTCAGGGTGTGTTTCTTTCACGGGCTGGGGTCTTAGGGCCAGGGTGGGTTTCTTTCACGGGCTGGGGTCTTAGGGCCAGGGTGTGTTTCTTTCACGGGCTGGGGTCTTAGGGCCAGGGTGGGTTTCTTTCACGGGCTGGGGTCTTAGGGTCAGGGTGTGTTTCTTTCACGGGCTGGGGTCTTAGGGTCAGGGTGTGTTTCTTTCACGGGCTGGGGTCTTAGGGCCAGGGTGGGTTTCTTTCACGGGCTGGGGTCTTAGGGTCAGGGTGTGTTTCTTTCACGGGCTGGGGTCTTAGGGTCAGGGTGTGTTTCTTTCACGGGCTGGGGTCTTAGGGCCAGGGTGGGTTTCTTTCACGGGCTGGGGTCTTAGGGTCAGGGTGTGTTTCTTTCACGGGCTGGGGTCTTAGGGCCAGGGTGGGTTTCTTTCACGGGCTGGGGTCTTAGGGTCAGGGTGGGTTTCTTTCACGGGCTGGGGTCTTAGGGTCAGGGTGTGTTTCTTTCACGGGCTGGGGTCTTAGGGTCAGGGTGTGTTTCTTTCACGGGCTGGGGTCTTAGGGCCAGGGTGGGTTTCTTTCACGGGCTGGGGTCTTAGGGCCAGGGTGGGTTTCTTTCACGGGCTGGGGTCTTAGGGTCAGGGTGGGTTTCTTTCACGGGCTGGGGTCTTAGGGTCAGGGTGGGTTTCTTTCACGGGCTGGGGTCTTAGGGTCAGGGTGTGTTTCTTTCACGGGCTGGGGTCTTAGGGCCAGGGTGGGTTTCTTTCACGGGCTGGGGTCTTAGGGTCAGGGTGGGTTTCTTTCACGGGCTGGGGTCTTAGGGTCAGGGTGTGTTTCTTTCACGGGCTGGGGTCTTAGGGCCAGGGTGGGTTTCTTTCACGGGCTGGGGTCTTAGGGCCAGGGTGGGTTTCTTTCACGGGCTCTTTCACGGGCTGGGGTCTTAGGGTCAGGGTGTGTTTCTTTCACGGGCTGGGGTCTTAGGGTCAGGGTGGGTTTCTTTCACGGGCTGGGGTCTTAGGGCCAGGGTGGGTTTCTTTCACGGGCTGGGGTCTTAGGGCCAGGGTGGGTTTCTTTCACGGGCTGGGGTCTTAGGGTCAGGGTGTGTTTCTTTCACGGGCTGGGGTCTTAGGGCCAGGGTGGGTTTCTTTCACGGGCTGGGGTCTTAGGGTCAGGGTGGGTTTCTTTCACGGGCTGGGGTCTTAGGGTCAGGGTGTGTTTCTTTCACGGGCTGGGGTCTTAGGGCCAGGGTGGGTTTCTTTCACGGGCTGGGGTCTTAGGGTCAGGGTGGGTTTCTTTCACGGGCTGGGGTCTTAGGGTCAGGGTGTGTTTCTTTCACGGGCTGGGGTCTTAGGGTCAGGGTGTGTTTCTTTCACGGGCTGGGGTCTTAGGGCCAGGGTGGGTTTCTTTCACGGGCTGGGGTCTTAGGGTCAGGGTGGGTTTCTTTCACGGGCTGGGGTCTTAGGGCCAGGGTGGGTTTCTTTCACGGGCTCTTTCACGGGCTGGGGTCTTAGGGTCAGGGTGTGTTTCTTTCACGGGCTGGGGTCTTAGGGCCAGGGTGGGTTTCTTTCACGGGCTGGGGTCTTAGGGTCAGGGTGTGTTTCTTTCACGGGCTGGGGTCTTAGGGCCAGGGTGTGTTTCTTTCACGGGCTGGGGTCTTAGGGTCAGGGTGTGTTTCTTTCACGGGCTGGGGTCTTAGGGTCAGGGTGTGTTTCTTTCACGGGCTGGGGTCTTAGGGCCAGGGTGGGTTTCTTTCACGGGCTGGGGTCTTAGGGTCAGGGTGTGTTTCTTTCACGGGCTGGGGTCTTAGGGTCAGGGTGTGTTTCTTTCACGGGCTGGGGTCTTAGGGTCAGGGTGTGTTTCTTTCACGGGCTGGGGTCTTAGGGCCAGGGTGGGTTTCTTTCACGGGCTGGGGTCTTAGGGCCAGGGTGGGTTTCTTTCACGGGCTCTTTCACGGGCTGGGGTCTTAGGGTCAGGGTGTGTTTCTTTCACGGGCTGGGGTCTTAGGGTCAGGGTGTGTTTCTTTCACGGGCTGGGGTCTTAGGGTCAGGGTGGGTTTCTTTCACGGGCTGGGGTCTTAGGGTCAGGGTGGGTTTCTTTCACGGGCTGGGGTCTTAGGGCCAGGGTGGGTTTCTTTCACGGGCTGGGGTCTTAGGGCCAGGGTGGGTTTCTTTGGCTGGCTCCTTTACCCTACAGTTTTATCAGTTGCATTCTTCAGGAATAACAGGACAAGGGCCAGTATAGTTAAATTCAAGATCACAGACATTAAAGCTTTGAGTAAATAGTTCATTTGTTGTTTTTAACCAACCTTGTTTGAAATATCTTTGGGAAAGGGGGCATTGTTTTTCTAGGCAACTTGAATTTCCTCAGTTGTGCTGAAGTTTCTTTTTCTCAGATTTTGGGGTGATGTTGTTCTTCCTTTGTTAGATAGCTCCAAACTTTTCTCTGTGATTTTTAAATTTGTCTCAGAATGATTCAGTCAAGCAAATTAATATAACCATTACCTGACATGCTTAGCTTACCTGAGATGAACATTAGAAATATAATCATAGTAATTTTCAAAGTCCAATTGTAAGTAAATTTGGTGCAACTCTGTGAGTTTAGTCCTGGATTTTGGCACAAAAATGTGAGTTTTGCAACTCTGGGAAGAGATTCCAGTTGGGAATCAGGCAACAGCTGGAGCTACAGCGAGGTAGCCACTTAGAACAGCTGACAGCTGGAGGGCGAAGTATCCTGGGTGCCCTGGAGGGGAAGTTTTTCTGACTGTTTGGGAGAGTCAGACCTGGAACTGCTTCAGCAGGGAAGGGTATCCTCGGGAGAGTCAGGGTATACATGGTGCGGTGGAGGATGGTCTCCCCACAGGATATAGCAATCCTGCTCCTCTCCTGGAGAGCTGCTACAGCTGAGCTTTACTCAGTCCCCAATTGAGGGGGCTTCCCAGCAGAGCTCTGCTTCTCTGGACTAAGATGCTGCTTCCTTTGCTTCACACTGCAAAAGGGAAAACCCCTGAAGAAATGTAGCCATCTCCTCCAGCTCCGGCGAAGCTTTTTCTGCTCCACCTTGCTCAGGGACTTCTCAGCAAAGTTCTGCTGTTTGGCTCCACCTCACTCAGCCCCTCTAAGGGAACATCTCTGCAAGGTTTTTTCTGCTCAGTCCACTAAGGGACATCTTAGCAAGATTCTTCTTCTCTGCACCAGCAAATGAAGATCTTCACACCCAAAACTCCTTTGAGAAAGAGAATAACTGCCTCTACCAGGGTGGAGAGAACAGCCCACAACTGACCAGGCAGGGCAGTTTGTATAGGATGTCTCCAGGGCAGAGTCAACCAGGGATTTTTAGTTTTTTTCTGTGCAGGGACTGGTCAGTTTTGTGAGCTAGGAGCAGAGATGGCCCTAATTTCAGAGCCAAATTGTGTTTCTTTCACTGACTCTGATTCTAGGGACCAAGAGTGTTACTTTGGTACTGGTTTCAGAGTCAGGGCATGTTTCCTTGGTTCTGGGTTTGGGGATAAAATGTTCATTTCTCTGGCTCAGGTCCCAAACCCAGGCTGTGTTTCTTTACTGATTCTGGGCCCCAGGGCCAGGGTGCTACTCTGTGATTGGTTGGTTTCACAAGTCAGTTGGCCAGGGGCAGGGATGGCTCTGATCTGACTGAGCCAAACTGTTTCTTTCTGCCCTGATCTGAGCCATCTTTCCCTAGTTCTGAGCTCCAGGGTCAGGGTGGGTTTCTTTCTTTCTTTCTTTCTTTCTTTCTTTCTTTCTTTCTTTCTTTCTCTCTCTCTCTCTCTCTCTCTCCTTTCTTTCTTTCTTTCTTCCGTTCTTTTTTTTTAATCCCAAATCATTTTTGTGATTCTTGTTTCTTAAGACACATAGTAATTACAGTTGTTAAAGTCATTTTTGACTGTTCTGGTTTTCTTCATACCATCTTTAAGCCATAGTTTTTGTGCCATGTGACAAATAGCCTTTGGATAAAGTCACGTGTTGGATCCAGAGCGCTTCTTTCCACATTTTCCTTTTTCACTTTACTTGACTTTATTTTACCACATAGCACTTTTCACTCCTTGAGACCTTAATTATCAAAATCAGGGTGGGTTTCTTTAGCCAGCCCCCTTTCCTTACACCAATACCCTTTTATTACCATAGTGATCATTCTGAAGAGAGATCTCAAAAATCAGTCCCCTACAACTGGAGAGATAGCTCAGCAGTTGAGAGAGCTGGCTGCTCTTGCAGAGGACCCAGGTTCAATTCCCAGCACCCGCAAGGCAGCTCACAACTGTCTGTAATTCCAGTTCCAGGGAATCCAATGCTCTCTTCCGGCCTTTGCAGGCACCAGGTACACATAGGGTGCACTGATGTATAGGCAGTCAAACACTCATACACAAAATAAATAAAGGAAAATAATTTAAAAAATTATTCCTCCTATCTAATTGAAACTTTTCATATTTTGGCTCCCATCTCTCCACTCACCCCCACTCTTTTTTCTGTCTGTGACTGTAATGAATTTAGATTACACAAAGGTGAGAACATAAAGTATTTGCATTTCTCCAAAAGCCTGGCTTGTTTCACTTCATGTAGGAGGTACCTGTAAATGTTGTATCTTGTGTCAGCTCCTTTTTCCTTTGAGACAGAGTCCCACTGTGTAGTCTTGAATGACCTGGACTTGTCTATGGAGATCAGGTGGGTCTCTAACTCACAGATATCCTTTTGCCTCTGCTTCTCAAGTGCAGGGATTGAAGTAATGCACGACCACAACTACCTCTGTCTCAACTCTAGAAGCACAGACTCTGAGTCCCAAACAAGTGGAAGGTTTTACAGCACTGTGTTTTAGACTTATTTCTTATGAGGCAATAGGGAAACCAGATAATTAGGAAGCCAATTTAATATAAAGAGTGGACTAAAATTAACAAGGTGGCAAGTGGTTTGTATAAGATAGATTAGTAGGGAAGGTTTTTATTTTTGCTGCTGCTGAGTGGTCTTTTTTTGATCCAGGGACTACAAAATGAACAGAAGTAGACAGTTGTTGGACTACTGGAAGGGAAAGTTATCCAGTATATTCACTTTGGATAATCACACCTGCTTTTATAAAACAATCTTGAAGCATTTTGTCATTTTCTTAACTGAGTGTGTTAAGATTAACACTGGCAAACCATTCTGTGGATAACAAGATATATTACTGTAGTGCAAAGACCAAGCCTTTGAGAAGTCCCAATATTTGACATGGGGCAGGGCAGGGGGTAGGTGGGTGGGGCGACACAGGAGGTCTAGATGACTTTAAACTACCACTGAACATAAAGGAGAGGTGGGAAGAGTATATTTAACAACTACCAAAATGTTATTAGGGATAAATGAAAAAAATGAGTGTGTAAGCACTGTTCTGTTATTGTCTACAACTCCAAATCTAGCTGTTATCATTGATTATTTATTCCAACAGCGTATTCTGACAGAAGATACTGTCAATTTCATGAATTATAATTTCTAGTTCAGTATATTGCTTTTCTTTTCATTAGTGCATTGGAGGTATGCACTGTTAGTATCACCATGCTCCAGAACAGGAAGCAATGGAATAGCATGCTTCAATTTTTTGCTCAAGATATCATGATTTTGATCAAAAAAAATGAGTGGAGAGTCCAACCTAGAAATTGTGGTTTCAAAAAGGCCCTGTGCTTCAGGCATACAGGGAGAGTTAGGTATGAGACACAAAAATGGGAAACAGAGTAGAAAGTTACAGATTCAAGATGAACACATCAGAAATGGCACATTGGAGGTCAGGATTAGTCCAGCAGCTTAAATAAATCACAATAAACTGAGAAAATTAATTCTTACGTAAGAATGATTGATAAGCTTCCAAATCAACCTAGAACACAAATTGGGGGAAAGGTTCAACAGTGGAAAGGGGCAGGCCCAGCATTTTGTTTTAGCATAAAAGACGCCTGGGGTGCAAGAACGAATTGACTCGCTAACGTTCAGGAGCTCCTGGGGTCAAACCCTAGCTCGAGATGGTTGGAGAAGTGGGAGGTGGCTCCTTCATGCTGTGTCTGAAGCGTACTTCTAATTAGTGGCGACCTTCCCTTAAGCCTTTCGGGAGGGATGGGGTCGGTGCGGCAAGTGCCATCGCTGCTGAGTCCAGCTATAGGGGCGCATACAGAGGGGAACCAAATTGAGGAGAGACCACGAGAGGAAGTAAGCGCCGAGTCTAACTCGGCGACTATTGATGACGTCCCCTCAGGAGGTATCGCTGTTTCCGGTGCTTGGATACCGAGTTTTAAGGGTTCTGTGGGAGTTTTTTGGTGGGAGGAGGGCGCAAACTGTTGAAGGAACGTGAGATTCTGGGGGAGGTTGTTTCAGGCTCGGATCCACACTCTGGGGATCCCGTTGGGATGAATTTCGTGCAATATCCTAGGCTTTTCGTTTCAGATTCTCACTACTGGTGTGAAGTTTCTTCTGAGTGCCAAACCTGTTCCGAGTACCACTTTTGTGGCTCTTTATTCTGGCTGTTTACGGCCTGCTAGTTGCCATCTGATTTGGAGCTCAGGCACTGAGAAACTTTAGAGGGTGATCTATCTTCTGTTAGCAAAACCTACCGCAAAAAAAAAAAAAAAAAAAAAAAAAAAAGAAAGAAAGAAAAGAAAAGAAAAAAGAAAAAAGGAAGAAAGACAGAGACTTACCGCGGACACCAAGTGCCCTCTTCCACACACATATACACAAAGTTTAAAAGAAAGGTTTTGAAGATAAGCCCCGTGACTTGGAAGGCTGACACAGGAAGATTCCCAAGGGCGGGAGATCATCCTTTGCTACATAAAGAGTACTAGCCAGGGCACCCTAGCAAGACCCTGTCTCAGTCTCAAACGCGTGCGGGACACACACACACACACACACACACACACACACACACACACACGAAGATGGAAGGAAAGGAAGGTCAAGGGAAAGAGGGAGGAAGCATTGGAGGGTAAAATGCACAGAATATTCCTCCCGGCATGTTTCTTCCTGGTGTTATTTCTAGGTGCCACTTGTTAGAGGACTAAGTACCACTTAAGGCCCAAAGTAGTTAATTGGTGGTCAGATCATTTCCCATGTGGGAGTAGGACCCTCTTGGAGAATGAGTCTTAACCCAGGACAAGTGCTCCATTTACTCATGGAGCCTGAAATTTCATAAGAGGACATTGATGCAGGGCTCACCACCTTGCCTGCAGGAATACTTGTGTACCAATTATTTGGTGTTGGAAGCTTAATTCATAGCAAGGAACTGTGCACCTACCGGCAAGCAATCTTCTAGTGATGTGGAATCACCAAAACCTGCTGCTGTTATCCAGAGAAGCAACTGGATAGCAGGCAATCTAAACCAGTGATTCTCAAACTTCTGTGTCTGAATCTGCATGACTTACTAAAATACAGATTGAAGTTCTCAGAAAAAGTCTGCACCTTTGTTAGCGATTCTACAAGGCTGATTGATCAGAATCTATGCTTTTTGGAGAGTTAGAGTGGTACAGATCAGGAGCCAAATTATCCTGGACTATTTTAGACTTACTGTTTGTTTGGGTTGAGACAAGGGTTCTCTGTGTAGCCCTGGCTGTCCTGAAACTCACTCTGTAGACCAGGCTGCCCTCAAACTCACAGAGATCTGCCTGTCTCTGCCTCCCAAGTGCTGAGATTAAAGGCGTGTGCCATCATGCCCTGCTTTTAGCCCCTTTAATAGCCATTCATTGCCCACATCTGTGTTCGGCCTAACAGCTTTGTGACTTTTAGGATTTCCCAACAGACCACTAGCTTCCACCGATTCAAAGGCTAACAATGTCATCGCATAGCATCTGAGGCATACAAGAGATTTCTCCTCCTTACTTTAGCCTGTCTGCCTGAAAATTGCCTTGATCTGTGACTTTCATTTGTTTTATCATTATAATAACTTCATAACCTATCATCATGTTGGAACATGGTATTCAGGGCAACCTGAGCCTATGCTCCTGGGTCATGGTCACTCAAACTTGGCTCCAAGATAAACTCTTACTCCCTTTGACACAAGGGTTGTGGTTTTGCATTGACATTGGTTTCCATCCATAGAGTCCCTTTCTGTTGTCCTGTGATGGGCACTGAATTTAAGTTGCAAATACCATGGGTGTACATCTTGTATAATATTAGCAGGACCAGCCTTAATATTATACATCCCAGGGGCTCAGAAGAGAGAACTACTAACGGCGAGGACTATTCTCAGGAAATATAATCTCAGCACACCGAGCTCTATAGTCCACTTGCTTTAATTCCTCGGGCATAACATCCTTTATACCCAGCTTCAGTTCTGTTCTCATGTCTAGCTCCTTTCTAGCCTGATTTCTCTCTACACTTATCTAAGTTCTATCTTAATTCTCTCATCTTAACTCTGCCTCATCTAGGTCCTTTTCAGCTTGTTCTTACCCAGCTAGTACTTTCCCATCTGGCTCTTCCTCATCTTCCATCTCATTTCTCTAGTACTCTCTTCTAGCCCTTTAACCTAGTTCTTCCCCATCTCAGTTTGTTCCTCTCAAGTTCTTACCCGTCTAGTTCTTTCATTCTCTTTTCTCTTCTCCATCTCCCTGTGCCCTGGAAGTCCTGGTATATAAAGCCAGGCTTCCAGGGTCAAACGGAGGGATAATAAGAATCACATAGAGAGGCAATAACCATTAATTATCATTTGCAACCCCAAAGGGAAGTGACCAGTGGGGAAATGAATTAACTAAAGGCTACATTCGGGTAATATCTAAGAAGAGGGATCTTATGTGCTCAACTATTAAACTCTTAAACGTGATTAGTAGAAAATATTAAGAATCTATAAGTTGCTCGGTCAATGGGAGAAAATAAAACTGTCTGCTTTTTTCCTGTGGCTCCCATCTGTCCAAGCTATCTGCCGTTTTTCTGAAGGGTGGGGGAAAGTGTGCTCAGTCGCTAGGCAACCTGTGTACAACTAGATGCCTCTGGTGATAGTTAAAGGGAGATCTGGAACTAGAGGTAAGGTTTGGGGAAGGAGGAAGTAAGGCTTAATTGGCACATCTGCCAGGCCTTCTCAAACAGGTAGCCTGGATGCTTAAGTCTGTTCTTAGAGAGTACAGAGGTATCTCTGATAAGGTACTCTTCTCCATCTGGGGATGGACCTGGCCTGATGCTGCCAATGATGATAATTACAGGGAGGCTTGGATGGGGGTTCTGGCCGAGCATAGCTGTCAGCACAGAAAGTTATCTAAGTATTCCTAGGAGTGGTTAGGTAAGGAGTTAAAGGTCTATAAAGTTAGTAAGGATATAAGAAAGGAGGATCCGAGCTAAATTGTGTAAAGCTATTACTTAACATCCACCTGACCTAGGCGGTGTCTCCTTGTGGAATTTATCTTAAATCAGGAGACTTGCATATGGACTGTTATTACTGCTAGTCCTTGAAAGTGGCTAGGGAGATATCTGATTCCAGAGAAAGCCTTTCCTGCGGCTGTTCTCCAAATACCTGGAATGTGTATATTCAGAGAGTGATCAATCCACACTGTTAGCCCTTCTTAGGGAAAAGTCAATTGGGAAAACTATGAAGGCACACATGATTTTCATAACAGAATACAGCTGATATATAACAAGCCAAATAACACCAAAAATTCTTTGGAATTTGGCTTCCTCTGGAGGAATTCCCTGATCCCTCCAGGTAGTGACTTTGCCATAACCAGCTGAGTTCTTAGGATACATTCCTGTGGCCTGCAGCAGGTTAATATGTTGGCTCATGGGCCATAATTAGAGAACTGGTGGTCTAAGTAGAAATGACATAAGAGGCGGTGGTGGCGCACGCCTTTAATCCCAGCACTCGGGAGGCAGAGCCAGGCGGATCTCTGTGAGTTCGAGGCCAGCCTGGGCTACCAAGTGAGTTCCAGGAAAGGCGCAAAGCTACACAGAGAAACCCTGTCTCGAAAAACCAAAAAAAAAAAAAAAAAAAAAAAAAAAAAAAAAATGACATAAGAAAACTTTTTGGTTGCTTGGTTTTTTTGACAGTTTCTCTGTGTAACAGCTCTGGCTGTCCAGGAACTTGATTTGTAGATCAGGCTGGCCTCAAACTCACAGAGATCCACCTGTCTCTGTGTCCTTTGTGCTGGGATTAAAGGTGTGCACCACCACTGCCCAGCTGACTTAAGAAAACGAAGCTAGAAGGCTGGGGATGTAGTTCAGTTGGTAGAGAACTTGCTTAGGGTGCATGAAGCCCTGAGTAATCCCTTAAACTGTGGAAACTAAGGGCACTCAGGAGGTGGAGGCAGGGTGGAGCTGCATGTGACCCTGCCTCAGAAAAAATAAATAAAAGTAGAGTCCCAGACCCTAAGAATTTGTTCTGAGACTGAATGTGTGCCCACATTGAGAAGTAAAGAAAGGGGCTGGAGAGATGTCTCAGCAGTTACGAGCACTTGTTGCTCTCGAAGAGGACTAAGTATGATTCCCACCTTTCACATAGTGCCTCACAACCTGTAACTCCAGTTCCAGCAGATCTGACGCCCTCTTCTGACCTTGGTGGGCACCTGGCATGCATATGGTGCACAGACATACATGACATACATGCACACAAAACACTTTTACACATATAAATAAATACACAAATCTTAAAATCTTGAAAAAACAAATGAAGATATTTACAGTTTTTTAGTGAAACACAGGGTAGAGAAAACTCACTTGTCTTTCTCTGGCATGCACATAGCAGTGTGACAGCATACAATAGCTCCAGTGAAAGTCAAGAAACATCTCTGGATTTAGCTGTGTATCAAGTTACCGGTCCTGAGAAATTGCATTTTCTCCTGGCACAACCCTCCAGGGATCTTGAAGTGGGTCTTTTTCACTCTAGCATGGAATTTGATGGAGGACTCCAATTTCCGGGGCATTTTTCAAAATTACATTTGTAAGAAAGGCTAACTGCACCCTCAATGGTCAGCTCTGAACTTAATCACAGGTATGAGTTCAAATAGGGTTTGGTTTTTGTTTTGTTTTGTTTTTTATGCTTGCTTGCTTTTATTTTAATTTTTTTACATACTGCATAGAATATATCTTGTTGATTTTAGTTGTGTTATTTTATCAACAAACCACACAATAATTGGTTGAAAGTGACATTTGGATTTATGCATATAACTTTGAATAATAAGTCAAACTAATTAATATGACAATCACCTAGAATACTGTTTTTGTGGTAGGGAGATTTGTAATGTACTGCTAGCAATTTTGAAATACATAATATGTTTTTAAGTATAGTTTCCATGCTAAGCAATAGGTCTCAAAACTTATTCCTCCTATATCTGAGACTTCCCACATTTTCACTGCCATCTTCTATTTTTATCACTGTCCAGCAAAGACTTTTGGTTTTTTGTTTGTTTGTTTGCATTTATTTATTTATTTGTTTGTTTTGGGCTTTCAGGACAGGGTTTCTCTGTGTAGCTTTGGCGCCTTTCCTGGAACTCACTCTGTAGCCCAGGCTGGCCTAGAACTCACAGAGATCTGCCTGGCTCTGCCTCCTGTGTGCTGGGATTAGAGGTGTGCACCACCACCACCACCACCACCACCACCACCACTCGGCTGCTTTTATTTATTTTTTTATGAATAAATGTCACCACCATTCTTCATCTGTTTCCAAGAACATAGTAGTTTTTAGATTCCTCAAATACGCAATATTTGTTACTTTCTCTCTGCTTTTAAAGATGTGTGTGTGTGTGTGTGTGTGTGTGTGTGTGTGTGTGATGTATGCAGATGCCTATAGAGACCAGAAGAGGGTATTGGATCCCCTGGAGCTGGAGTTATAGATGGTTGTGAGCCATCTGATATGGGTGCTGGAAACTGAACTCTGGTCTTCTAAAGAGCAGCAAGTGCTATTAACTACTGAAGCTCTTCCCCTAACCCAGTATTTGTTGTTCTTTAAAGTCTTGTCATATTTCATGCGGGTTTCATGTGTATTGCTGAAAGGGAGAGAAATTTTTATAAGAAAAAAAGTGTTTTATTTTGGAGATGTGCCCCATTTTCTTTTTCCATCTGTTACTGGAAACTAGAGTCGGCTAATGTGGTTATTGTCAATAATACAGCAGTGGATATAGGGATGAATGTATCTCTTGCATATACTTATTTCAAATGGGAGTGTAGAAAAAGTGGAGTTGGGATGCAGTCAGTGGTAGAACACTTAGCTAACAGTGGAAAGTCCTTGCTGTGATCCTTTACACCACATTTAGGTTGGAAGCATTATATGGTTCTCTTTTTCATTTTTAGGAAGTGCATGTAGTTTTCCATAATGACACTACAAATTTACATTCTCACTAATAAAATAAAAAAATATATGTTCCCCTTCTCCACATCTTTTATTTAGTGTGTGCATATATGTGTTTGGGCATGGATAATGTGTGCCATAGCAGCCATGTAGAGGCCAGAAGACATCTTGCAGGAGTTGGTTCTCTTTCCACTGTGTGGGTCCTGAGGATTGAACTCAGGTCGTTGGGCTTGGTGCTAGATACCTTTAGTCACTGAGCCAGCTCAGCAGCCCTGTTTGCAGTATTGATAAAACCCAGGATCTTGACGTGCTGGGCAAGCACTCTGCCATTGTGCTACAACTCTGACCTCTCATCTTTGTGATGATAGCCATTTCAACACATAGATACAAAACAACGAAACAAAATCTTCATTTGAGTGTGTAGTTTGCGATGAGTGGCGAAATCATCCCTCTTTAGACCATATAAGCAAACTTTTTGGTTCTCCTGATGAGTCAGCTGGGAGACAGTCTCCTGACCTGCTTCCCCTGGTGTTGTAAGGTTAGAGCTAATAAAAAGCTTTTCCCAAGGGGTTATTTGTATTCTGCTTATAGTAATGTGGTGTTGTGGGGTATTTGCACACTGTATGAAGATGTATTGCTGTGACTGGTGTAATTAAAAATCTGAATGGCCAAAAGCTAGGCAGGAGGTATAGGCAAGACTTCCGGGCAGAGAGAGAACTCTGGGAAGAAGAAAGGCAGAGTCGCCAGCCAGAGTTGGAGGAAGCAGGAAAGCAGGACATGCAGTATGGAAGAGAGAGACAAGTCACGTGGCAGAACGTAAGTTAGAAATATGGGTTAAGTTATAAGAACCAGTTAGAAAAAAAGCCTAAGCTAAGGCCAAGCTTTCATAATTAAAGAAGTGTCCATGGTGTCATCATTTGTGAGCTGGTGGCCCAAAGAAAAGCTGGACTCTGCACTGATGACAGGAAAGAAGCAGCAGACAGCAGCCTCAGGAAGAGCTCGCCGGAAGCTGCTGCTGTCAGGGTGGCAAGGTGGCCCGTTACGGAAGTGGCCAGGCTGCAGGACGGGTAAAGGATGAGCAGCTTGAAAGTTCCAAACGGCAGGAAGAAGCGGGTTATGGAAGGAGGGAGGCTGGGGAGCTGAGGCTGAAGACAGGTAGAAGGCTGTAGCGAGCCAGAGCAAAACCGAAGGTGCTGGTTGCTAGAAGAGTGTCAAACCTTAGACACCCTAAGCCTCAAACTGCAACACTGGCCGATGTCGTCATAGGCCTGCTGAAAAGCTGCAATGCAAGCTGCTGCAAAGGCATAAACAAAAGCAGCACCACTTGCAGAGTAAAGGGTCCTGTCCTGATACCTTGTGTCTTTAACACTACTCACAGCAGTCCCTAGCTAGGCCACCAGGGGGAGTGCGTCTCGCTGACAAGGTGGAAATAATCCTGAGCCATCTAGATAGAGTTCATTGCCATTGCTCTCTGAGGAGTGGATGGGGGTGGGGTTTGGGGGGAAGGTGTGTGGTGAGGAGAAGGGAAGGGAGAGGGAACTGTGATTGGTAAGTAAAATAAAAAAAAAATCAGATTAAAAAGAAGAAAGAAGCCAGGCAGTGGTGGTGCAGGCCTTTAATCCCAGCACTCGAGAGGCAGAGCCAGGCGGATCTCTGTGAGTTCGAGGCCAGCCTGGTCTACAGAGCAAGATCCAGGACAGGTACCAAAGCTACACAGAGAAACCCTGTCTTGAAAAAAAAAAAAAGGAAAGAAAGAAAGAAAAAGCAAATTCTCGCGACTTAGCTTTATCTTCTCACATAGTCTGTGAACTAGGTGTGCATTAGGCAGAGAACTAGCACAGAGAGGCTAAATTGGTACCAGAGGAAAAGGGAGATCACTCATCATGGGAGGTCACCCACCATGTCACAGGCTGACCCTTGTGATGGCAAAAGGTCCACCCCCATACAAAACCTGTCTTGGCTGACGGTACACCTTCAGAAGCCAGAGCAAGCACCTAGAATAATTGTGTAGTTTCCTCAGTTCATCTGCGGAGTATTCAAAATAGCAATACTGGTATATAGGGAGTCTGCCAGGCTTAAGGCATCAAGCTGCCCCTTAGGGCAAGCAGGGGAACACAGGAGAAAAGCAGTTCAACAACTTCTAGTTAAAGGATCAGTGCTCTTGCCACCGATGTCTTTGCTTACCAAAGGAAAATGAACATCAGAAGGAGTGCTCATAATCAGAACTTACTATAGCCTGGTGTGATAACACCTCCCGACCCCCAGGTCCAGCACTCATGATGCTGAGGCAATAGGTTCATGAGTTCCGGAACAGCCAGGGGAACATAGCAAGTTCCAGGCCAACCAGAACCAAATAGCAAGCTCTCTCAAACAAACAAACAAACAAACAAACAAACAAACAAAAAAGCAAGAAAACTATAAAAGTAAGTCAGCATTAGCAGTGATAATAAATTTAACTGAGTTTCATAATTAACCAGTGCCCCAAGGAGATATAAATCAGTATCATTTAGGGGCAATTCTTCATATGTCTATTGGCCACATGTATGTATGCCTTCAAGAATTGTCTGGGGCTGGAAGGATAGCTCAGCTGTTAAAGGCTAGGCTCACAACCAAAAAATATAAAGAGTTCGGTTCCCAGCACCCACAGCTGTCCCTCCAGCTACCTTTTTTTTCCTTGCCAGGCAGCGGTGATGCATGCCTTTAATCCCAGCAATGGGAGGCGAGCCAGGCTCTGAGTTCAAGGCCAGCCTGGTCTATAGAGTGAGATCCAGGACAGGCACCAAAACTAAACAGAGAAACTCTGTCTCAGGGGGAAAAAAGAAAGAATTGTCTGTTGAGGGCTATTCACTTTAAAATTGGGTCATCTGTTTTCCTGCAACTGAGTTCTCTTATAGGTTTCTAGCAGCAGCCTCTTAGTCGATGTGTGTCTTGCAGACATTTCCTCCTGACCTGGACGTTGTTGTCTCTCCTCTGTTTGCTTTGCTGTGCAGTGATGGTTTTCGTTGACTGCACTCCCATTTATCTATGTGAGTTCTTGGTGGTGGTTTGTTTGTTTTTTTTCCTTTTCTTTTTTTTATTTTTATTTTTGGTTAAATCCTCCCCTCCAAATAATTGTGCAGACCAATGTCATGTGTTTTGCCAGTGTTTTTTTTTTCTTTAGGTCTCTTTTTTTCAGTTATTGGTATTGACTGTACTACGATGGAATTGTTTGTGATGTCCTTTAGCGTATGCTTAGGTGATGGAGCAAAGATGATCTTCTTAAATAAACAAGGAGTTCTCCTTCAGGTTTGCCTGTATCACACAAGTCTAAGATGACAAATGAGTCCATTAAAATCCCTTTCTAAGTTTTATCGAAGTGGTAGTCATTTACATTGGGACTCTTGAGGCATCAACAACATGAAAGGGGTCTTTCTAATTTCTGGCAAATTATGTAGAAAAATCCATTTGTGACAGAATAATTGACAGAGAAAAATTAATTATAAGAAGGAAGACTAGAGATGTATGGTAGACAATGTTTTTTCTACCTACAGTGAACTCTCTCCTCAGAAGATAGAATCTTTTTGTTTGTTTGTTTGTTTTTTTGAGACAGGGTTTCTCTCTGTAGTTTTGGTGCCTGTCCTGGACCTCACTTATAGTCCAGGCTGGCCTCAAACTCACAGAGATCTGCCTGGCTCTGCCTCCCAAGTGCTGGGATTAAAGGCATGCACCACCGAATCATTTTTTTAACTCAAGGACAGGGAATCAGAAATGCAGTTGCAGCTGATCTTTATTGGATGTCCTACAGTTTTCTGGAAGGGGGCAGCCCACAGCTCTTGAAACCCTCCCACCAACCTGAAAATGGCCAGGACACATTTCATTAACCATAGACTTCCACTGGCTCCCTGCCAAATCTCTCCCCAGACACATTACAAAACAAATGAAACCCAGCCCCAAATACAGATACACACAAAACAAACAAAGCAAAGCCAGGACAACAGCAACAGAACACAAATCAGAACGTGTAAACTGGCCTGGGTAGGTCTGTCCTGCCACTGTCCAGGGAGCCAAGAATATGCTAAGATTGAAGCCATGGTTTACAACTGAGAACCTCCCCGGAAATGCCAGGTTAGGAGTGAAAAGGTCTCTGTAGAAGAGCTCTGGTATTTGGCACTAGGAGAAAGACTTATATTTTCCTCTTTAGGTAACTGGAAGCCTATGGCCTATGGCTAAATCTTCACTTGCATAGTTCCTGATTTTTGCTGCATCTTAAAAAAAACTTTTTAAGTATGGTATTTAATTTAGGGTCTCACACCTACTAGGTAAGCACTCTACCACTGAGGTGTAGTGGTATGGTTTACCACTATGGTATGATAAACCAGCTATGGCTTAATCTTTTCTGTAAGTTGTAACACTAAGCTAGCAGAGAAATTGAGAATTTCTTTCTCCTCAGCTTTGGCCAAAATTCTAAATAAATTAATTTGCTTGTTTTACATAGATTGATTTTTTTTAATGCAGGCAAGCATTTGGGCCCAAAGCCAGGCTTTATATCTGGAGATCCATCAGCTGGATGGACAGTACCTTGGAGGTTTTAGAATTCTAGTGTGTGGAATAACCATATTACAGCCAGTCAGCAAGACAGACAGGCAGGCAGGCAGACAGACAGACAGACAGACACACACACACACCCCTCCCTCTTGAAAATTGAGCGATTCCCTTTTCCTCTGGCATTGATTTAGCCTCTCTGTCCTAGCCCTCTGCCTAAAGCACACCTATTCCCCTAGACTGTCTCTGTAAGGAGATAAAGCAAACTTGGGGAAGTGTGGACTTTGCAGCACTTCATCCGAAAAGTGACTGTCAGGTAGGAATGACTGAATCTTATGGAAACATATATTGCAGGGAACACATCTGTGAAGACATTTAGCTCTTCAATTTCCTTTGGTCACTGTGCTTATTTACTAGAAGTATATTTACTAGAAGTTAGAAGGGAGTGTTTGCTTATTTTTTTATCATTATTTCAGAGAAAAATATAATAATATAATAATATTTCCAATAACAGGTATGGAAGTTTCATTCCCTTAATGTGGTAGAATTCAGATCGTGTGTGTGTGTGTGTGTGTGTGTGTGTGTGTGTGTGTGTGTGTGTACAGTGCTGACTATTGGCCCAGCCCATAGTGCTTGCTTGGCAAATGCTTCATCACCAACATACATCTCCAACTCAGTCATTACTGTTTGGGGAAGGTTATTATTCTGCCATTCAGAAATAAAACCTGTGCATAGGTTTTATTCTATTTAGGGTGTAATCAGTCTCTGTATGAAATAATAATCTTGCTATGTGTAGTTGTTGGGGTCAGAATTTCTTAGCAGTAGTCAGGATTTAAACTGACAAAAAAAAATGCTCAATATGGCTTCTTGTGTCTTGAAAATTCTACAAGACTGTCTTAGAGCTGAGGCTGAATTGTGTTCATGAGCAGGCTATTGGATGAGTATCATTGGCACTGAGTGAGACCATGTTGGTTTTGCTCCTAACAGACAATTTCTTTGGCCATGGCCATTCCACAAACACCACAAATAAACAATTTCAATTATCAATTACAAGTACCATTTTTGATCCTCAAGAAACTTTGTAAGATATGAGGAAGGATATGATTGACTTTAAACGCTTCACTTAACATTTCACTCAGAGGCTTTGTGCTCTCCCAGAATATTTTAAGTACAGCTAGAGTTCTCAGAGCAAAATGTATAGAGCAACTCAATGAAATAATACCCAGTGGCCACCAGGTGGCGAAATTGCATATGGATTTAAGCAGCACAGGCCAATAAGGGCCACATTCCAGCCTGAAGGCCACGTTTGTGCCTATATCAGGGTTTCTGTCCTGGCTACAAAAGGTAAAGTGGTGATTTTATTTATTTTTATTCCATTGGTTTTGGAACACTTCCCTTCCTGTCCAAGACTGCTTTGAGAGCCATGTGGTGCTGTACCTGCTGTGACATTCCAGGTAGAAGAGAGAAATGATGCGCAGATGTTTCCAGTTCTGCAGCTGTTGAGATTCTAGTCTGCACATCACTGCTCATCCCTGCATTTGCCACCATATGGATGGATTTAAAGGATGAGGAGAAAAGAGAAACTGACATTTTTTGAGACATCAAATACTCTAATCATAAATATATTATAATTTATCTTAATTGCTATGAATGTAAGAGTCTTGAAAGATTAACATTCATTTTAGAATACTTTCTTCCATACCAATAGACGATAAGGAAATTTAAAATGGTAATACTGATTCTATGGGAGTGTTGCAACTCTGGGGGAAGGGGATCCTGACTGGTGAGGGAGTCACCTTGAGCTGCTAAGACAGCTCTCGCAGCTGAGCTGTCCGCTCGGCCCTGGAGGGGAAGGCATCCTGACTGTTCTGAAGCCAGGCAGTACCTTGAGTTGGCGTGCTGTGGGGAATGGTCTCCACACAGGATATAGCAATCCTGCTCCTCTCCTGGAGAGACACTACAGCTGAGCTTGGTTCAGCCCCCACTTAAAGGGGGCTTCCTAGCAGCGCTCTGCTTCTTCTATAGTCCAAGATACTGCTTCTTTGGCTTCACTCTGCTAAAGGGGAAACCCCAGCAGAAATGTAGCAATCTCCTCCAGCTCCGAATCTGCTCAACCTCGCTCAGCCCACCTAAGGGAACATCTCTACAAAGTTTTTTTTTTCTGCTCAGTCCACTCTAAGGGACATTTAGCAAGGTTAATCTCTGCCCTGGCAAATGGAGATCATCAAACCGAAAAATTTTGAAAAAGAGATTAATTTGGGAAGGACTCAAGAGATGTCTGCCTCTACCAGGATGGGAAAGAACATCCACAAACTGAACAGAGAGGATGGTTTATAGGATTTCTAGGGGGCAGAGTTTCTCGACTGAGAATATTTTCTGTCCAGGGATTGGTTACATCTCTGTTCAGGAATTGGTCTCTTTCGTGGGTTAGGAGCAGAGAAGGCTGTGATTCTTTCACTGGGCTTTCGTAGTTTTTTCACTGTAATTCTAAGGACAGGACATATTTCTTTGAATGGCTCTGATTCTAGGGACAAAGTGTGTTTCTTTGGGTCTGGTTTCACAGTCAGGGCATGTTTCTTTGGTGCAGGCTTTACGGATAAAGTGTTTCTTTTGAGGCTCAGGTCCCAGATGCAGGCTGTGTTTCTTTCCCTTGTTCTGGGATGCAGTTTCAGGGTGCCTGATTTCCTGCTCTGTGATTGGTTGGTTTGTTAGTCAGAGACAGAGATGACTGTGATCTCAGAGCCAAACTGTGTTTCCTTCACTGGCCTTTCTTAGCTTTTTGATTCTAATTCTAAGGCAGGGCAGATTTCGTTCACTGGCTGTGATTCTAGACATAAAGTGTGTTTCTTTGGCAGTGGTGTCAGAGTCAAGGCATGCTTCTTTGGTGCTGCATTGAGGGAAAAAGTGTTTCTTTCTTTCTTTTATTATTTATTTATTTATTTATTTATTTATTTATTTATTTATTTATTTATTTATTTTTGTTTTTCGAGACAGGGTTTCTCTGTGTAGCTTTGCCCCTTTCCTGGGGCTCACTTGGTAGCCCAGGCTGGCCTCGAACTCACAGAGATCCCCCTGGATCTGCCTCTGGAGTGCTGGGATTAAAGGTGTGCACCACAGCCCAGCAGGAGAAACTGTTTCTTTGTCTGGCTCAGGTCCCAGATCCAGTGTGTGTGTGTGAGTGTTTTTTTTTCCTGGCCCTGGGAGGCAGGGTCAGGTTACATTTTTTCCTGCTCTGTGATTGGTTGGTTTCACTGGTTAGTCAGAGGTGGAGATGGCTGTGATCTCAGAGCCAAACTGTGTTTCTTTCCCTGGCCTTTCTCAGCATTTTGGCTCTAATTCTGGGTCCAGGGCACATTTCCTTCACTGACTGCGATTGGAGGGACAAAGTGTGTTTCTTTGGCAGTGGTTTCCCAGTCAGGACATGTTTCTGGGGCTCTGGGATTAGGGATAATGTGTTTCCTTCTCTGGCTCAGGTCTGAGATCCAGGGTGTGTTTCTTTCCCTGGTTCTGGTCTCCATGGTGAGGTCACTTAATTTCCTCTTCTGTGATTGGTTGGTTTCACTGGTTGGCTAAAGGCAGAGCTGGCTGTGATCTCAGAGCCAAACTGTGTTTCTTTCCCTGGCCTTTCTCAGCATTTTGGCTCTAATTGTGAGGCCAGGGCATTTTCCTTTCACTAGTTCTGATTCTAGGGACAAAGTGTGTTTCTTTGTCAGTGGTTTCACAGTCAGGGCATGTTTCTTTGGTGCTGGCTTTACGGATAAAGTGTTTCTTTTGAGGCTCAGGTCCCAGATGCAGGCTGTGTTTCTTTCCCTTGTTCTGGAATGCAGTTTCAGGGTGCCTGATTTTGAGCTCTGTGATTGGTTGGTTTCACAGGTCAGTTCCTTAGAGGCAGAGATGACTGTGATCTCAGAGCCAAACTGTGTTTCCTTCACTGGCCTTTCTTAGATTTTTGATTCTAATTCTAAGGCAGGGCAGATTTCTCTCACTGGCTGTGATTCTAGGGACAAAGTGTGTGTCCTTGGCACCAGTGTCAGAGTCAGGGCATACTTCTTTGGTGCTGCATTGAGGGAGAAAGTGTTTCTTTGTCTGGTTCAGGTCCCAGATCCAGTGTGTGTGTGTGTGTGTGTGTGTGTGTGTGTGTGTGTGTGTGTGTGTGTGTGTGTGTGTGTTTTCCTGGCTCTGGGAGGCAGGGTCAGGTTACATGATTTCCTGCTCTGTGATTGGTTGGTTTCACTGGTTAGTCAGAGGCAGAGATGACTGTGATCTCAGAGCCAAACTGTGTTTCCTTCACTGGCTTTTTTTAGCTTATTGGCTCTAAATCTGGGGCCATGGCACATTTGTTTCACTGGCTCAGATTCTAGGGACAAAAGTTTTTCTTTGGCAGTGGTTTCAGAGTCAGGGACTGTTTCTTTGGTGCTGGCTTTGGGGATAAATTGTTTTCTGTGGCTCAAATCCCCATTCCAGGCTGTGTTTCTTTCCCTGGTTCTGGGATACCTGATTTCCCTGGTCAGGGTCCCTGATTTCCTGCTCTGTGTTTGGATGGTTTCACAGTTCAGTTCCTCAGGGGCAGAGATGGCTGTGATCTCAGAGCCAAACTGGGTTTCTTTCCCTGGCCTTTCTCAGCATTTTGGTTCTAATTGTGAGGCCAGGGCATTTTTCTTTCTCTGGTTCTGATTCTAGGGACAAAGTGTGTTTCTTTGGGTCTGGTTTCACAGTCAGGGCATGTTTCTTTGGTGCTGGCTTTAGGTTTAAAATATTTCCTTTGAGGCTCAGGTCCCAGTTGAAGGCTGTGTTTCTTTCCCTTGTTCTGGAATGCAGTTTCAGGGTGCCTGACCTTCAGCTCTGTGATTGGTTGGTTTCACAGGTCAGTTCCTTAGAGGCAGAGATGACTGTGATCTCAGAGCCAAACTGTGTTTCCTTCACTGGCCTTTCTTAGACTTTTCGCTCTAATTCTAAGGCAGGGCAAATTTCTCTCACTGTCTGTGATTCTAGGGACAAAGTGTGTTTCTTTGGCACTGGTGTCACAGTCAGGACATGCTTCTTTGGTGCTCTATTGAGGGATAAAGTGTTTCTTTGTCTGACTCAGGTCCCAGAATCAGGGTGTGTGTGTGTGTGTGTGTGTGTGTGTGTGTGTGTGTGTGTGTGTGTGTGTGTGTGTTTTCCTGGCTCTGGGATGCAGGGTCAGATTACATGATTTCCTGCTCTGTGATTCCTTGGGTTCACTGGTTAGTCAGAGGGAGAGCTGGCTGTGATCTCAGAGCCAAACTGTGTTTCTTTCACTGGCCTTTCTTAGCTTTTTGTTTCTAATTCTGGAATCAGGGCACATTTCTTTCACTGGCTGTGATTCTAGGGACAAAGTGTGTTTCCTTGGCACTGGTGTCAGAGTCAGGGCATGCTTCTTTTATTCTGGCTTTAGGAATAAACTGTTTCTTTTAGTGGCACTCGTCCCAGACCCAGGGTGTGATTCTTAACCTGGTTCTGGTGTCCTGGTTCAGGCTGTCTGATATTGTGCTCTGTGATTGGTTGGTTGCACTGGTTGGTCAGTGGCAGACATGCCTTTGATTTCAGAGCCAAATTTATTTCTTTCACTGGCCTTTCTTAGCTTTTGGGCTCTAATTCTAGGACCAGGGCATTTCTGTCACTGGCTGTCATTCTAGGCACAAACTGTGTTTCTTTGGCAGTGGTTTCAGAGTCAGGGACTGTTTCTTTGGTCCTGTCTTTGGGGATAAAGTGTTTTTTCTGTGGCTCAAATCCCCATTCAGGCTGTGTTTCTTTCCCTGGTTCTGGAGTACCTGATTTCCCTGGTCAGGGTCCCTGATTTCCTGCTGTGTGATTGGTTGATTTCACAGTTCAGTTCCTCAGGGGCAGAGATGGCTGTGATCTCAGAGCCAAACTGTGTTTCTTTCCCTGGCCTTTTTGTAGATTTTTGGCTCTAATTCTAGGGCCAGGGCATATTCTTTTCACTGACTCTGCTTCTAGATATAAAGTGTGTTTCTCTAGCACTGGTTTCACTGTCACACAAGTTTTCCTTGGCTCTGGGTTTAGAGATGTAAAGTGTTTCATTCTCTGGCTCAGGTCCCAGACCCAGTTTGTGTTTCTTTCCCTGGTTCTGATCTCCACGGTGAGCTTACTTGATTTCCACTTCTGTGATTGGTTGGTTTCACTGGTTGCCTGAAGACAGAGATGGCTGTGATATCAGAGCCAAACTGTGTTTCTTTCCCTGGCCTTTCTTAGCTTTTTGGCTCTAATTCTATAGCCAGTGCACATTTCTTTCACTGGCCCTGATTGGAGGGGCAAACTGTGTTTCATTGGCTGTGGTTTCTGAGAAGGCATATTTCTTTGATTCTGGGTTCAGGCATAAAATGTTTCTTTCTGTGGCTCAGGAATCAGATCCAAGGTGTGTCTCTTTCCCTGTTTCTGATATGCACAGTAAGGTTACTTAATTTCCTGCTCTGTGATTGGTTGGTTTCACTGGTTAGCTAAAGACAGAGATGGCTGTGATCTCAGAGCCAAACTGTGTTTTTTCCCTGGTCTTCCTTAGCTTTTTGGCTCTAATTCTGGGTCCAACGCATGCTTCTTTCACTGGCTATGATTTTAGGCACAAAGTGTATTTCTTTGGGTCTGGTTTCAGAGTTAGGGCATATTTCTTTGCCTCTGACTTTAGGGATACTGTGTTTCCTTCTCTGAATCAGGTCTCAGATCCAGGGTGTGTTTCTTTCCCTGCTTCTGTCTTCCTTGGTGTGTTTCTTTGGCAGTGGATTACCAGTCAGGACATGTTTCTGGGGCTCTGGGTTTAGGGATGAATTGTTTCTTTCTCTGGCTCAGGCCTCAGATCCAGGGTGTGTTTCTTTCCCTGGTTCTGGTCTCCATGGTGAGGTCACTTAATTCCCTCTTCTGTGATTGGTTGGTTTCACTGGCTGGCTAAAGGCAGAGCTGGCTGTGATCTCAGAGCCAAACTGTGTTTCTTTCCCTGGCCTTTCTCAGCATTTTGGTTCTAATTGTGATGCCAGGGCATTTTCCTTTCACTGGTTCTGATTCTAGGGACAACGTGTGTTTCTTTGGGTGTAGTTTTACAGTCAGGGCATGTTTCTTTGGTGTTGTCTTTAGGGATAAAGTGTTTCTTTCTGAGGCTCAGGTCCCAGATGCAGGCTGTGTTTCTTTTCCTTGTTCTGGGATGCAGTTCCAGGGTGCCTGATTTCCTGCTCTGTGATTGGTTGGTTTCACAGGTCAGTTCCTTTTAGGCAAAGATTGCTCTGATATCAGAGCCAAACTGTGTTTCCTTCACTGGCCTTTCTTAGCCCTTTGGCTCTAATTCTGGAATCAGGGCACGTTTCTTTCACTGGCTGTGATTCTAGGGACAGAGTGTGTTTCCTTGGCACTGGTGTCAGAGTCAGGGCATGCTTCTTTTATTCTGGCTTTAGGAATAAACTGTTTCTTTTAGTGGCGCAGGTCCCAGACCCAGGGTGTGATTCTTAACCTGGTTCTGGTGTCCTGGTTCAGGCTGTCTGATATTGTGCTCTGTGATTGGTTGGTTGCACTGGTTGGTCAATGGCAGACATGCCTTTGATCTCAGAGCCAAATTTATTTCTTTCACTGGCCTTTCTTAGCTTTTAGGCTCTAATTCTAGGACCAGGGCATTTCTTTCACTGGCTGTGATTCTAGGCACAAACTGTGTTTCTTTGGCAGTGGTTTCAGAGTCAGGGACTGTTTCTTTGGTGCTGACTTTGGGGATAAAGTGTTTTTTCTGTGGCTCAAATCCCCATTCCAGGCTGTGTTTCTTTCCCTGGTTCTGGGATACCTGATTTCCCTGCTCTGGGTCTCTGATTTCCTGCTGTGTGATTGGTTGATTTCACAGTTCAGTTCCTCAGGGGCAGAGATGGCTGTGATCTCAGAGCCAAACTGTGTTTCTTTCCCTGGCCTTTTTGTAGATTTTTGGCTCTAATTCTAGGGCCAGGGCATATTCTTTTCACTGACTCTGCTTCTAGATATAAAGTGTGTTTCTCTAGCACTGGTTTCACTGTCACGCAAGTTTTCCTTGGCTCTGGGTTTAGAGATGTAAAGTGTTTCATTCTCTGGCTCAGGTCCCAGACCCAGGGTGTGATTCTTTCCCTGGTTCTGGTCTCCAGGGTGAGCTTACTTGATTTCCTCTTCTGTGACTGGTTGGTTTTACTGGTTGGCTGAAGACAGAGATGGTTGTGATCTCAGAGCCAAACTGTGTTTCTTTCACTGGCCTTTCTTAGATTTTTGGCTCTAATTCTCAGGTCAGGGCACATTTCTTTCACTGGCTGTAATTCTAGGGACAAAGTATGTTACTTTGGGTCTGGTTTCACAGTCAGGGCAGGTTTCTTTGGTGCTGCATTGAGGGAGCAAGTGTTTCTTCCTCTGGCTAGGGTCCCAGATCCAGGGTGTTTGTAGTTTGTTTGTTTGTTTTTACCTAGTTCAGGGATGCAGGGTTAGGTTATGTGATTTCCTGTTCTGTGATGGGTTGGATTCACTGGTTAGTCAGAGCAGGAGATGGCCCTAAACTCAGAGGCAAACTGTGTTTCTTTCACTGGCCTTTCTTAGCTTTTAGGCTCTAATTCTAGGTCCAGGGCATTTCTGTCACTGGCTGTCATTCTAGCCACAAACTGTGTTTCTTTGGCAGTGGTTTCAGAGTCAGGGACTGTTTCTTTGGTGCTGACTTTGGGGATAAAGTGTTTTTTTCTGTGGCTCAAATCCCCATTCCAGGCTGTGTTTCTTTCCCTGGTTCTGGGATACCTGATTTCCCTGGTCAGGGTCCCTGATTTCCTGCTCTGTGATTGGTTGGTTTCACAGTTCAGTTCCTCAGGGGCAGAGATGGCTGTGATCTCAGACCGAAACTGTGTTTCTTAGCGTGGCCTTTTCTGAGATTTTTGGCTCTAATTCTAAGGCCAGCCCAGTCCCCCTCTTCCCAGCCAACTGGCTGTGTTTCTTGGAACAAATGTGTTACCTTGACAGTGGTTTCAGAGTCAGGGCATGATTCTTTGGTCTGGGTTTAAGGATAAAGTGTTTCTTACTCTGGCTCATGTCCCAGATCCAGGGTGTGTTTCTTTCCCTGGTTCCTGGCTGTTGTGTCAGCTGACTGGATTTCCTGCTCTGTGATTGGTTGATCTTACTGATTGGCTAAAGTCAGAGATGGCTGTGATCTCAGAGCCAAACTGTTTTTCTTTCCCTGGCCTTTCTTAGATTTTTGGCTCCAATTCTACGGCTAGTGCATATTTCTTTCACTGGCCCTGATTGGAGGGGCAAACTGTGTTTCTTTGGCTGTGGTTTCCGAGTCAAGGCATATTCCTTTGGTTCTGGGTTCAGGAATTCCTTTGGTTCTTTGTTTCCTTCTCTGGCTCAGGTCTCAGATCCAGGGTGTGTTTCTTTCCCTGGTTCTTGTCTGCATAGTAAGGTTACTTAATTTCCTTCTCTGTAATTGGTTGGTTTCACTGGTTGGCTAAAGGCAGAGATGGCTGTGATCTCAGAGGCAAAATGTGTTTCTATCACTGGCCTTTCTCAGCATTTTGCCTCTAATTCTGGGTCCAGGGCACATTTCTTTCACTGACTGTGAGTCTAGGGACAAAGTGTGTTTCTTTGGCAGTGGATTACCAGTCAGGACATGTTTCTGGGGCTCTGGGATTAGGGATGAATTATTTCCTTCTCTGGCTCAGGTCTGAGATCCAGGGTGTGTTTCTTTCCCTGGTTCTGGTCTCCATGGTGAGGTCACTTAATTTCCTCTTCTGTGATTGGTTGGTTTCACTGGTTGGCTAAAGGCAGAGCTGGCTGTGATCTCAGAGCCAAACTGTGTTTCTTTCCCTGGCCTTTCTCAGCATTTTGGCTCTAATTGTGAAGCCAGGGCATTTTTCTTTCACTGGTTCTGATTCTAGGGACCAAGTGTGTTTCTTTGGTTCTCATTTCACAGTCAGGGCATGTTTCCTTGGTGCTGGCTTTAGGGATAAAGTGTTTCTTTTGAGGCTCAGGTCCCAGATGCAGGCTATGTTTCCTTCTCTTGGTCTGGGATGCAGTCTCAGGGAGCCTGACTTTCAGCTCTGTGATTGGTTGGTTTCAGAGGTCCTTTCCTAAGAGGCAGAGATGACTGTGATCTCAGAGCCAAACTGGGTTTCCTTCACTGGCCTTTCTTAGCTTTTTGGCTCTAATAATAAGGCAGGGCAGATTTCGTTCACTGGCTGTGATTCTAGGCACAAAGTGTGTTTCCTTGGCACTGGTGTCAGAGTCAGGGCATGCTTCTTTGGTGCTGCATTGAGGGAGAAAGTGTTTCTTTGTCTGGCTCAGGTCCCAGATCCAGAGTGTGTGTGTGTGTGTGTGTGTGTGTGTGTGTGTGTGTGTGTGTGTGTGTGTGTTTCCTGGCCCTGGGATGTAGGGTCAGGTTACATGATTTCCTGCTCTGTGATTGGTTGGTTTCACTGGTTAGTCAGAGGGAGACATGACTGTGCTCTGAGAACCAAACTGGGTTTCCTTCACTGGCCTTTCTTAGCTTTTTGGCTCTGTTTCTGGGGCCAGGACACATTTCTTTCACTGGCTGAGATTCTAGGGACAAAGTGTGTTTCTTTGGCAGTGTTTTCCCAGTCAGGACATGTTTCTTTAGCTCTGGGTTGAGGGATGAATTGTTTCCTTCTCTGGCTCAGGTCTGAGATCCAGGGTGTGTTTCTTTCCCTGGTTCTGGTCTCCATGGTGAGGTCACTTAATTTCCTCTTCTGTGATTGGTTGGTTTCACTGGTTGGCTAAAGACAGAGGTGGCTGTGATATCAGAACCAAACTGTGTTTCTTTCCCTGGCCTTTCTCAGCATTTTGGCTCTAATTCTGAGGCCAGGCGATTTTTCTTTCACTTATTCTGATTCTTTGGACCAAGTGTGTTTCTTTGGGTCTGGTTTCACAGTCAGGGCATGTTTCTTTGGTGCAGGCTTTAGGGATAAAGTGTTTCTTTCTGAGGCTCAGGTCCAAGATGGAGGCTGTGTTTCTTTTCCTTATTCTGGATTGCAATTCCAGGGTGCCTGACTTCCTGCTCTGTGATTGGTTGGTTTCAGAGGTCAGTTCCTAAGGGGCAGAGTTGGCTGTGATCTCAGAGCCAAACTGGGTTTCCTTCACTGGCCTTTCTTAGGTTTTTGGCTCTATTTCTGGGGCCAGGACACATTTGTTTCACTGTCTGTGATTCTAGGGACAGAGTGTGTTTCCTTGGCACTGGTGTCAGAGTCAGGGCATGCTTCTTTTATTCTGGCTTTAGGAATAAACTGTTTCTTTTAGTGGCACTCGTCCCAGACCCAAGGTGTGTTTCTTTCCCTGGTTCTGGTATCCAGGGTCAGGCTGTCTGATATTCTGCTCTGTGATTCGTTAGTTGCACTGGTTGGTCAGTGGCAGACATGCCTTTGATCTCTGAACCAAACTTTATTTTTTTAATTGGCCTTTCTTAGCCTTTAGGATCTAATTCTAGGGCCAGGGCATTTCTTTCACTGGCTGTGATTCTAGGCACAAAGTGTGTTTCTTTGGCAGTGGTTTCAGAGTCAGGGACTGTTTCTTTGGTCCTGTCTTTGGGGATAAAGTGTTTTTTCTGTGGCTCAAATCCCCATTCAGGTTGTGTTTCTTTCCCTGGTTCTGGGGTACCTGATTTCCCTGGTCAGGGTCCCTGATTTCCTGCTGTGTGATTGGTTGATTTCACAGTTCAGTTCCTCAGAGACAGAGATGGCTGTGATCCCAGAGCCAAACTATTTTTCTTTCTCTGGCCTTTCTTAGATTTTTGGCTCTAATTCTAAGGCTAGCCCAGTCCCCCACCCCCACCCCAATTCCTGTAATTCTAGGAACAAAGTATGTTATCTTGCCTGTGGATTCAGACTCAGGGCATGTTATTTTGGTCTGGGTTTAGGCATAAACTGTTTCTTACTCTGGCTCATGTCCCAGATCCAGGGTGTGTTTCTTTCCCTGATTCCTGGCTCTTATGTCTTGTGACTTGATTTGCTGCTCTGTGATTGGTTGATTTTACTTATTGGATAAAGTCAGAGATGCCTGTGATCTCAGAGCCAAACTGTGTTTCTTTCCCTTGCCTTTCTTAGGTTTTGGCTCTAATTCTATGGCCAGTGCATTTTTCTTTCACTGGCCCTGATTGGAGGGGCAAACTGTGTTTCTTTGCCTGTGATTTCCTAGTCAAGGCATATTCCTTGTTTCTGAGTTCAGGGATAAAATGTTTCTTTCTGTGGCTCAGGTATCAGATCCAAGGTGTGTCTCTTTCTCTGTTTCTGATATGCACAGTAAGGTTACTTAATTTCCTGCTCTGTGATTGGTTGGTTTCACTGGTTAGCTAAAGGCAGAGATGGCTGTGATCTCAGAGCCAAACTGTGTTTCTTTCCCTGGCTTTCCTTAGCTTTTTGGCTCTAATTCTGAGTCCAAGGCATGCTTCTTTCACTGGCTATGATTGTAGGCACAAAGTGTATTTCTTTGGGTCTGGTTTCAGAGTTAGGGCATATTTCTTTGCCTCTGGCTTTAGGGATAATGCCTTTCTTTCTCTGGCTCAGGTCTCAGATCCAGGGTGTGTTTCTTTCCCTGGTTCTGGTCTCCATGGTGAGGTCACTTAATTTCCTCTTCTGTGATTGGTTGGTTTCACTGGTTGGCTAAAGGCAGAGATGGCTGTGATCTCAGAGCCAAACTGTGTTTCTTTCCCTGGCCTTTCTCAGCGTTTTGGCTCTAATTGTGAGGCAAGGGCATTTTCGTTTCACTGGTCCTGATTCTAAGAACAAATGTCTACCTTTGGGTCTGGTTTCACAGTCAGGGCATGATTCTTTGGTGCAGGCTTTAGGGATAAAGTGTTTCTTTCTGAGGCTCAGGTCCCAGATGCAGGTTGTGTTTCTTTTCCTTGTTCTGGGATGCAGTTTCAGGGTGCCTGATTTTGAGCTCTGTGATTGGTTGGTTTCACAGATCAGTTCCTTAGAGGCAGAGATGGCTGTGATCTCAGAGCCAAACTGGGTTTCCTTCACTGGCCTTTCTTAGCTTTTTGATTCTAATTCTAAGGCAGGGCAGATTTCTTTCAGTGGCTGTGATTCTAGGGACAAAGTGTGTTTCCTTGGCACTGGTGTCAGAGTCAGGGCATGCTTCTTTGGTGCTGCATTGAGGGAGAAAGTGTTTCTTTGTCTGGCTCAGGTCCCAGATCCAGGGTGTGTGTGTGTGTGGGGGGGGTGTTTTCCTGGGTGTGTGTGTGGGGTGTGTGTTTTCCTGGCTCTGGGATGCAGGGTCAGGTTACATGATTTCCTGCTCTGTGATTGGTTGGTTTCACTGGTTAGTCAGAGGGAGAGATGACTGTGATCTCAGAGGCAAACTGTGTTTCTATCACTGGCCTTTCTCAGCTTTTTGGCTCTAATTCTGGGGCCAGGGCACATTTCTTTCACTGACTGCGATTCTAGGGACAAAGTGTGTTTCTTTGTAGTGGTTTCCCAGTCAGGACATGTTTCTTTGGCTCTGGGATTAGGGATGAATTGTTTCCTTTTCTGGCTCAGGTCTCAGATCCAAAGTGTGTCTCTTTCCCTAGTTCTGGTCTCCACAGTGAGGTCACTTAATTCCCTCTTCTGTGATTGGTTGGTTTCACTGGTTGGCTAAAGGCAGAGCTGGCTGTGATCTCAGAGCAAAACTGTGTTTCTTTCCCTGGCCTTTCTCAGCATTTTGGCTCTAATTCTGGGTCCAGGTCACATTTTTTCCACTGGTTCTTATTCTAGGGACAAAGTGTGTTTCTTTGGGTGTAGTTTCACAGTCAGGGCATGTTTCTTTGGTGCTGGCTTTAGGGATAAAATGTTTTTTTCTGAGGCTCAGGTCCCAGATGCAGGCTGTGTTTCTTTCCCTTGTTCTGGAATGCAGTTTCAGGGTGCCTGATTTTGAGCTCTGTGATTGGTTGGTTTCACAGGTCAGTTCCTTTTAGGCAGAGATTGCTCTGATATCAGAGCCAAACTGGTTTCCTTCACTGGCCTTTCTTTGCCTTTTGGCTCTAATTCTGGAATCAGGGCTCGTTTCTTTCACTGGCTGTGATTCTAGGGACAAAGTGTGTTTCCTTGGCACTGGTGTCAGAGTCAGGGCATGCTTCTTTTATTCTGGCTTTAGGAATAAACTTATTTTAGTGGCGCTGGTCTCAGATTCAGGGTGTGATTCTTAACCTGGTTCTGGTGTCCTGGTTCAGGCTGTCTGATATTCTGCTCTGTGATTGGTTGGTTGCACTGGTTGGTCAGTGGCAGACATGCCTTTGATCTCAGAGCCAATTTTTTTTCTTTCACTGGCCTTTCTTAGCTTTTAGGCTCTAATTCTAGGTCCAGGGCATTTCTGTCACTGGCTGTCATTCTAGGCACAAACTGTGTTTCTTTGGCAGTGGTTTCAGAGTCAGGGACTGTTTCTTTGGTGCTGACTTTGGGAATAAAGGGAATAAAGTGTTTTTTCTGTGGCTCAAATCCCCATTCCAGGCTGTGTTTCTTTCCCTGGTTCTGGGATACCTGATTTCCCTGGTCAGGGTCCCTGATTTCCTGCTCTGTGTTTGGTTGATTTCACAGTTCAGTTCCTCAGGGGCAGAGATGGCTGTGATCTCAGACCGAAACTGTGTTTCTTAGCGTGGCCTTTTCTGAGATTTTTGGCTCTAATTCTAAGGCCAGCCCATTCACCCTCTTTCCAGCCAACTGGCTGTGATTCTTGGAACAAATGTGTTACCTTGACAGTGGTTTCAGAGTCAGGGCATGATTCTTTGGTCTGGGTTTAAGGATAAAGTGTTTCTTACTCTGGCTCATGTCCCATTCCAGGGTGTGTTTCTTTCCCTGGTTCCTGGCTGTTGTGTCAGCTGACTGGATTTCCTGCTCTGTGATTGGTTGATCTTACTGATTGGCTAAAGTCAGAGATGGCTGTGATCTCAGAGCCAAACTGTGTTTCTTTCCCTGGCCTTTCTTAGCTTTTTGGCTCTAATTCTATAGCCAGTGCATATTTCTTTCACTGTCCCTGATTGGAGGGGCAAACTGTGTTTCTTTGGCTGTGGTTTCCGAGTCAAGGCATATTCTTTTGGTTCTGGGTTCAGGAATTCCTTTGGTTCTTTGTTTCCTTCTCTGGCTCAGGTCTCAGATCCAGGGTGTGTTTCTTTCCCTGGTTCTGGTCTCCATGGTGAGGTCACTTAATTCTCTCTTCCTTGATTGGTTGGTTTCACTGGTTGGCTAAAGACAGAGATGGCTGTGATCTCAGAGCCAAACTGTGTTTCTTTCCTTTGCCTTTCTCAGCATTATGGCTCTAATTCTGAGGCCAGGCCATTTTTCTTTCACTGGTTCTTATTCTAAGGACAAAAGTGTAACTTTGGGTCTGGTTTTACAGTCAGGGCATGTTTCTTCGGTGCTGGCTTTAGGGATAAAGTGTTTCTTTCTGAGGCTCAGGTCCCAGATGCAGGCTGTGTTTCTTTCCCTTGTTCTGGAATGCAGTTTCAGGGTGCCTGATTTCCTGCTCTGTGATTGGTTGGTTTCACTGGTTAGTCACAAGGAGAGATGACTGTGCTCTCAGAGGCAAACTGTGTTTTTTTCACTGGACTTTCTCAGCTTTTTGGCTTTAATTCTGGGGCCAGGGTACATTTCTTTCACTGACTGTGATTCTAGGGACAAAGTGTGTTTCTTTGTAGTGGTTTCCCAGTCAGGACATGTTTCTTTGGCTCTGGGATTAGGGATGAATTGTTTCCTTCTCTGGCTCAGGTCTGAGATCCAGGGTGTTTTTTTTTTCCCTGGTTCTGGTCTCCATGGTGAGGATACTTAATTTCCTCTTCTGTGATTGGTTGGTTTCACTGGTTGGCTAAAGACAGAGCTGGCCGTGATATCAGAGCCAAACTGTGTTTTTTATTCCATGGCCTTTCTCTGCATTTTGGCTCTAATTGTGAGGCCAGGGCATTTTTCTTTCACTGGTTCTGATTCTAGGGACAAAGTGTGTTTCTTTGGGTCTGGTTTCACAGTCAGGGCATGTTTCCTTGGTGCTGGCTTTAGGTTTAAAGTGTTTGTTTTGAGGCTCAGGTCCCAGATGCAGGCTGTGTTTACTTCCCTTGGTCTGGAATGCAGTTTCAGGGTGCCTGAATTCCTGCTATGTGATTGGTTGGTTTCACAGGTCAGTTCCTAATAGGCAGAGATGGCTGTGATCTCAGAGCCAAACTGTGTTTCCTTCACTGGCCTTTCTTAACATTTGGCTCTAATTCTGGAGCCAGGACACTTTTCTTTCACTGGCTCTGATTCTAGGGACAAAGTGTTTGTCTTTGGCACCAGTGTCAGAGTCAGGGCATGCTTCTTTGGTGCTGCATTGAGGGAGAAAGTGTTTCTTTCTCTGGCTCAGGTCCCAGATCCAGGGTGTGTGTGTGTGTGTGTGTGTGTGTGTGTGTGTGTGTGTGTGTGTGTGTGTGTGTTATGTGTTTCCTGGCTCTGGGATGTAGGGTCTGGTTACATGATTTCTTGCTCTGTGATTGATTGGTTTCACTGGTTAGTCAGAGGGAGACATGACTGTGCTCTGAGAGCCAAACTGGGTTTCCTTCACTGGCCTTTCTTAGTCTTTTGGCTCTGTTTCTGGGGCCAGGACACATTTCTTTCACTGGCTGTCATTCTAGGGACAAAGTGTGTTTCCTTGGCACTGGTGTCAGAGTCAGGGCATGCTTCTTTTATTCTGGCTTTAGGAATAAACTGTTTCTTTTAGTGGCACTCGTCCCAGACCCAGGGTGTGATTCTTAACCTGGTTCTGGTATCCAGGGTCAGGCTGTCTTTTATTTTGCTCTGTGATTGGTTGGTTGCACTAGTTTGGTCAGTGGCAGAGATGCCTTTGATCTCAGAGCCAAATTTATTTCTTTCACTGGCCTTTCTTAGCTTTTAGGTTCTAATTCTAGGTCCAGGGCATTTCTGTCACTGGCTGTCATTCTAGGCACAAACTGTGTTTCTTTGGCAGTGGTTTCAGAGTCAGGGACTGTTTCTTTGGTGTTGACTTTGGGAATAAAGTGTTTTTTCTGTGGCTCAAATCACCATTCGGGCTGTGTTTCTTTCCCTGGTTCTGGGGTACCTGATTTCCCTGGTCTGGGTCCCTGATTTCCTGCTGTGTGATTGGTTGATTTCACAGTTCAGTTCCTCAGGGGCAGAGATGGCTGTGATCTCAGAGCCAAACTGTGTTTCTTTCCCTGGCCTTTTTGTAGATTTTTGGCTCTAATTCTAGGGACAGGACATATTCTTTTCACTGACTCTGCTTCTAGATATAAAGTGTGTTTCTCTAGCACTGGTTTCACTGTCACGCAAGTTTTCCTTGGCTCTGGGTTTAGAGATGTAAAGTGTTTCATTCTCTGGCTCAGGTCCCAGACCCAGGGTGTGATTCTTTCCCTGGTTCTGATCTCCACGGTGAGCTTACTTGATTTCCTCTTCTGTGATTGGTTGGTTTCACTGGTTGTCTGAAGACAGAGATGGTTGTGATCTCAGAGCCAAACTGTGTTTCTTTCCCTGGCCTTTCTTAGCCATTTGATTCTAATTGTAAGGCAGGGCAGATTTTGTTCACTGGCTGTGATTCTAGGGACAAAGTATGTTTCTTTGGGTCTGGTTTCACAGTCAGGGCAGGTTTCTTTGGTGCTGCATTGAGGGAGCAAGTGTTTCTTCCTCTGGCTAGGGTCCCAGATCCAGGGTGTTTGTAGTTTGTTTGTTTGTTTTTACCTAGTTCAGGGATGCAGGGTCAGGTTATATGATTTCCTGTTCTGTGAAGGGTTGGATTCACTGGTTAGTCAGAGCAAGAGATGGCCCTGAAATCAGAACCAAACTGTGTTTCTTTCACTGGCCTTTCTTAGCTTTTAGGCTCTAATTTTAGGGTCAGGGCATTTCTTTCACTGGCTGTGATTCTAGGGACAAACTGTGTTTCTTTGGCAGTGGTTTCAGAGTCAGGGACTGTTTCTTTGGTGCTGACTTTAAGGATAAAGTGTTTTTTCTGTGGCTCAAATCCCCATTCCAGGCTGTGTTTCTTTCCCTGGTTCTGGGATACCTGATTTCTCTGGTCTGGGTCCCTGATTTCCTGCTCTGTGTTTGGATGGTTTCACAGTTCAGTTCCTCAGGGGCAGAGATGGCTGTGATCTCAGAGCAAAACTGTGTTTCTTAGCGTGGCCTTTTCTGAGATTTTTGGCTCTAATTCTAAGGCCAGCCCAGTCCCCCTCTTCCCAGCCAACTGGCTGTGATTCTTGGAACAAATGTGTTACCTTGACAGTGGTTTCAGAGTCAGGGCATGATTCTTTGGTCTGGGTTTAAGGATAAAGTGTTTCTTACTCTGGCTCATGTCCCATTCCAGGGTGTGTTTCTTTCCCTGGTTCCTGGCTATTGTGTCAGCTGACTGGATTTCCTGCTCTGTGATTGGTTGATCTTACTGATTGGCTAAAGTCAGAGATGGCTGTGATCTCAGAGCCAAACTGTTTTTCTTTCCCTGTCCTTTCTTAGATTTTTGGCTCTAATTCTATAGCCAGTGCACATTTCTTTCACTGGCCGTGATTGGAGGGGCAAACTGTGTTTCATTGGCTGTGTTTTCTGAGAAGGCATATTGCTTTGGTTCTGGGTTCAGGCATAAAATGTTTCTTTCTGTGGCTCAGGAATCAGATCCAAGGTGTGTCTCTTTCCCTGTTTCTGATATGCACAGTAAGGTTACTTAATTTCCTGCTCTGTGATTGCTTGGTTTCACTGGTTAGCTAAAGGCAGAGATGGCTGTGATCTCAGAGCCAAACTGTGTTTCTTTCACTGGCCTTTCTCAGCATTTTGGCTCTAATTCTGGGTCCAAGGCATGCTTCTTTCATTGGCTATGATTGTAGGCACAAAGTGTATTTCTTTGGGTCTGGTTTCAGAGTTAGGGCATATTTCTTTGCCTCTGACTTTAGGGGTACTGTGTTTCCTTCTCTGGATCAGGTCTCAGATCCAGGGTGTGTTTCTTTCCCTGCTTCTGTCTTTCTTGGTGTGTTTCTTTGGCAGTGGATTACCAGTCAGGACATGTTTCTGGGGCTCTGGGTTTAGGGATGAATTGTTTCTTTCTCTGGCTCAGGCCTCAGATCCAGGGTGTGTTTCTTTCCCTGGTTCTGGTCTCCATGGTGAGGTCACTTAATTCCCTCTTCTGTGATTGGTTGGTTTCACTGGCTGGCTAAAGGCAGAGCTGGCTGTGATCTCAGAGCCAAACTGTGTTTCTTTCCCTGGCCTTTCTCAGCATTTTGGTTCTTATTGTGATGCCAGGGCATTTTCCTTTCACTGGTTCTGATTCTATGGACAAAGTGTGTTTCTTTGGGTCTCATTTTACAGTCAGGGCATGTTTTCTTGGTGCTGGCTTTAGGTTTAAAGTGTTTCCTTTGAGGCTTAGGTCCCAGATGCAAGCTGTGTTTCTTTCCCTTGTTCTGGAATGCAATTTCAGGGTGCCTGATTTTGAGCTCTGTGATTGGTTGGTTTCACAGGTCAGTTCCTTAGAGGCAGAGATGGCTGTGATCTCAGAGCCAAACTCGGTTTCCTTCACTGGCCTTTCTTAGCCCTTTGGCTCTGTTTCTGGGTGCAGGGCATGTTTCTTTCACTGGCTGTCATTCTAGGGACAGAGTGTGTTTCCTTGGCACTGGTGTCAGAGTCAGGGCATGCTTCTTTTATTCTGGCTTTAGGAATAAACTGTTTCTTTTAGTGGCGCAGGTCCCAGACCCAGGGTGTGATTCTTAACCTGGTTTTGGTATCCAGGGTCAGGCTGTCTTTTATTTTGCTCTGTGATTGGTTGGTTGCACTGGCTGGTCAGTGGCAGACATGCCTTTGATTTCAGAGCCAAACTTTATTATTTTAACTGGCCTTTCTTAGCTTTTAGGCTCTAATTCTAGGTCCAGGGCATTTCTGTCACTGGCTGTCATTCTAGCCACAAACTCTGTTTCTTTGGCAGTGGTTTCAGAGTCAGGGACTGTTTCTTTGGTGCTGACTTTGGGGATAAAGTGTTTGTTCTGTGGCTCAAATCCCCATTCCAGGCTGTGTTTCTTTCCCTGGTTCTGGGATACCTGATTTCCTTGGTCAGGGTCCCTGATTTCCTGCTGTGTGATTGGTTGATTTCACAGTTCAGTTCCTCAGGGGCAGAGATGGCTGTGATCTCAGAACAAAACTGTGTTTCTTAGCATGGCCTTTTCTGAGATTTTTGGCTCTAATTCTAAGGCCAGCCCAGTCCCCCTCTTCCCAGCCAACTGGCTGTGTTTCTTGGAACAAATGTGTTACCTTGACAGTGGTTTCAGCGTCAGGGCATGATTCTTTGGTCTGGGTTTAAGGATAAAGTGTTTCTTACTCTGGCTCATGTCCCATTCCAGGGTGTGTTTCTTTCCCTGGTTCCTGGCTATTGTGTCAGCTGACTGGATTTCCTGCTCTGTGATTGGTTGATCTTACTGATTGGCTAAAGTCAGAGATGGCTGTGATCTCAGAGCCAAACTGTGTTTCTTTCCCTGGCCTTTCTTAGCTTTTTGGCTCTAATTCTATAGCCAGTGCATATTTCTTTCACTGTCCCTGATTGGAGGGGCAAACTGTGTTTCTTTGGCTGTGGTTTCCGAGTCAAGGCATATTCCTTTGGTTCTGGGTTCAGGAATTCTTTTGGTTCTTTGTTTCCTTCTCTGGCTCAGGTCTCAGATCCAGGGTGTGTTTCTTTCCCTGGTTCTGGTCTCCATGGTGAGGTCACTTAATTCTCTCTTCTGTAATTGGTTGATTTCACTGGTTGGCTAAAGGCAGAGCTGGCTGTGATCTCAGAGCCAAACTGTGTTTCTTTCCCTTGCCTTTCTCAGCATTTTGGTTCTAATTGTGAGGCCATGGCATTTTCCTTTCACTGGTTCTGATTCTAGGGACAAAGTGTGTTTCTTTGGGTGTAGTTTTACAGTCAGGGCATGTTTCTTTGGTGTTGTCTTTAGGGATAAAGTGTTTCTTTCTGAGGCTCAGGTCCCAGATGCAGGCTGTGTTTCTTTTCCTTGTTCTGGGATGCAGTTCCAGGGTGCCTGATTTCCTGCTCTGTGATTGGTTGGTTTCACAGGTCAGTTCCTTTTAGGCAAAGATTGCTCTGATATCAGAGCCAAACTGTGTTTCCTTCCCTGGCCTTTCTTAGTCTTTTGGCTCTAATTCTGGAATCAGGGCAGATTTCTTTCAGTGGCTGTGATTCTAGGGACAAAGTGTGTTTCCTTGGCACTGGTGTCAGAGTCAGGGCATGCTTCTTTTATTCTGGCTTTAGGAATAAACTGTTTCTTTTAGTGGCACTCGTCCCAGACCCAGGGTGTGATTCTTAACCTGGTTCTGGTGTCCTGGTTCAGGCTGTCTGATATTGTGCTCTGTGATTGGTTGGTTGCACTGGTTGGTCAGTGGCAGACATGCCTTTGATCTCAGAGCCAAATTTATTTCTTTCACTGGCCTTTCTTAGCTTTTAGGTTCTAATTCTAGGGCCAGGGCATTTCTGTCACTGGCTGTCATTCTAGGCACAAACTGTGTTTCTTTGGCAGTGGTTTCAGAGTCAGGGACTGTTTCTTTGGTGCTGACTTTGGGGATAAAGTGTTTTTTCTGTGGCTCAAATCCCCATTCAGGCTGTGTTTCTTTCCCTGGTTCTGGGGTACCTGATTTCCCTGGTCTGGGTCCCTGATTTCCTGCTGTGTGATTGGTTGGTTTCACAGGTCAGTTCCTCAGGGGCAGAGATGGCTGTGATCTCAGAGCCAAACTGTGTTTCTTTCCCTGGCCTTTTCTTAGATTTTTGGCTCTAATTCTAGGGACAGGACATATTCTTTTCACTGACTCTGCTTCTAGATATAAAGTGTGTTTCTCTAGCACTGGTTTCCCTGTCACGCAAGTTTTCCTTGGCTCTGGGTTTAGAGATGTAAAGTGTTTCATTCTCTGGCTCAGGTCCCACCCAGTTTGTGTTTCTTTCCCTGGTTCTGATCTCCACGGTGAGCTTACTTGATTTCCTCTTCTGTGATTGGTTGGTTTTACTGTTTGGCTGAAGGCAGAGATGGTTGTGATCTCAGAGCCAAACTGTGAATCTTTCACTGGCCTTTCTCAGCTTTTTGGCTATAATTCTGAGGTCAGGGCACATTTCTTTCACTGGCTGTGATTCTAGGGACAAAGTGTGTTTCTTTGGGTCTGGTTTCACATTCAGGGCAGGTATCTTTGGTGCTGCATTGAGGGAACAAGTGTTTCTTTCTCTGGCTATGGTCCCAGATCCAGGGTGATTTTTGTTTGTTTGTTTGTTTTTACCTAGTTCTGGGATGCAGGGTTAGGTTATGTGATTTCCTGATCTTTGATGGGTTGGATTCTCTGGTTAGTCAGAGCAAGAGATGGCCCTGTACTCAGAACCAAACTGTGTTTCTTTCACTGGCCTTTCTTATTTTGAGCTCTAATTCTGGGGCCAGGGCAAATTTCATTCACTGGCTGTGATTCTAGGTACAAAGTGTGTTTCTTTGGCAGTGGTTTCAGAGTCAGGGACTGTTTCTTTGGTGTTGACTTTGGGGATAAAGTGTTTTTTCTGTGGCTCAAATCCCCATTGAGGCTGTGTTTCTTTCCCTGGTTCTGGGGTACCTGATTTCCCTGGTCAGGGTCCCTGATTTCCTGCTCTGTGTTTGGATGGTTTCACAGTTCAGTTCCTCAGGGGCAGAGATGGCTGTGATCTCAGACCGAAACTGTGTTTCTTAGCGTGGCCTTTTCTGAGATTTTTGGCTCTAATTCTAAGGCCAGCTCAGTCCCCCTCTTCCCAGCCAACTGGCTGTGGTTCTTGGAACAAATGTGTTACCTTGACAGTGGTTTCAGAGTCAGGGCATGATTCTTTGGTCTGGGTTTAAGGATAAAGTGTTTCTTACTCTGGCTCATGTCCCATTCCAGGGTGTGTTTCTTTCCCTGGTTCCTGGCTGTTGTGTCAGCTGACTGGATTTCCTGCTCTGTGATTGGTTGATCTTACTGATTGGCTAAAGTCAGAGATGGCTGTGATCTCAGAGCCAAACTGTTTTTCTTTCCCTGGCCTTTCTTAGATTTTTGGCTCCAATTCTACGGCTAGTGCATATTTCTTTCACTGGCCCTGATTGGAGGGGCAAACTGTGTTTCTTTGGCTGTGGTTTCCGAGTCAAGGCATATTCCTTTGGTTCTGGGTTCAGGAATTCCTTTGGTTCTTTGGTTCCTTCTCTGGCTCAGGTCTCAGATCCAGGGTGTGTTTCTTTCCCTGGTTCTTGTCTGCATAGTAAGGTTACTTAATTTCCTGCTCTGTAATTGGTTGGTTTCACTGGTTGGCTAAAGGCAGAGATGGCTGTGATCTCAGAGCCAAACTGTGTTTCTTTCCCTGGCTTTCCTTAGCTTTTTGGCTCTAATTCTGAGTCCAAGGCATGCTTCTTTTACTGGCTATGATTGTAGGCACAAAGTATATTTCTTTGGGTCTGGTTTCAGAGTCAGAGCATATTTCTCTGCCTCTGGCTTTAGGGATACTGTGTTTCCTTCTCTGAATCAGGTCTCAGATCCAGGGTGTGTTTCTTTCCCTTGTTCTGGTCTCCATGGTGAGGTCACTTAATTCTCTCTTCTGTGATTGGTTGGTTTCACTGGTTGACTAAAGGCAGAGATGGCTGTGATCTCAGAGCCAAACTGTGTTTCTTTCCCTGGCCTTTCTCAGCATTTTGGCTCTAATTCTGGGGCCAGGCCATTTTTCTTTCACTGGTTCTGATTCTAGGGACAAAGTGTGTTTCTTTGGCAGTGGATTACCAGTCAGGACATGTTTCTGTGGCTCTGGGTTTAGGGATGAATTGTTTCTTTCTCTGGCTCAGGTCTCAGATCCAGGGTGTGTTTCTTTCCCTGGTTCTGGTCTCCATGGTGAGGTCACTTAATTCCCTCGTCTGTGATTGGTTGGTTTCACTGGTTGGCTGAAGGCAGAAATGGCTGTGATATCAGAGCCAAACTGTGTTTCTTTCACTGGCCTTTCTCAGATTTTTGGCTCTAATTCTGAGACCAGGCCATTTTTCTTTCCCTATCTGTGATTCTAGGGACCAAGTGTGTTTCTTTGGATGTGGTTTCACAGTCAGGGCATGTTTCTTCGGTGCTGGCTTTAGGGATAAAGTGTTTCTTTTGAGGCTCAGGTCCCAGATGCAGGCTGTGTTTCTTTCCCTTGTTCTGGAATGCAGTTTCAGGGTGCCTGATTTCCTGCTCTGTGATTGGTTGGTTTCACTGGTTAGTCAGAGGCAGAGATGACTGTGCTCTCAGAGGCAAACTGTGTTTTTTCCACTGGCCTTTCTCAGCTTTTTGCCTCTAATTCTGGGTCCAGGGCACATTTCCTTCACTGACTGTGATTCTAGGACAAAGTGTGTTTCTTTGGCAGTGGATTACCAGTCAGGACATGTTTCTGTGGCTCTGGGTTTAGGGATGAATTATTTCCTTCTCTGGCTCAGGTCTCAGATCCAGGGTGTGTTTCTTTCCCTGGTTCTGGTCTCCATGGTGAGGTCACCTAATTCCCACGTCTGTGATTGGTTGTTTCACTGGTTTGCTAAAGACAGAGGTGGCTGTGATATCAGAGCCAAACTGTTTTTTCCCCTGGCCTTTCTCAGCATTTTGGTTCTAATTGTGAAGCCAGGGCATTTTTCTTTCACTGGTTCTGATTCTAGGGCCCAAGTGTGTTTCTTTGGTTCTCATTTCACAGTCAGGGCATGTTTCCTTGGTGCTGGCTTTAGGGATAAAGTGTTTCTTTTGAGGCTCAGGTCCCAGATGCAGGCTGTGTTTCCTTCTCTTGGTCTGGGATGCAGTCTCAGGGAGCCTGACTTTCAGCTCTGTGATTGGTTGGTTTCACAGGTCAGTTCCTAAGAGGCAGAGATGACTGTGATCTCAGAGCCAAACTGTGTTTCCTTCACTGGCCTTTCTTAGCTTTTTGGCTCTAATTCTAAGGCAGGGCAGATTTCGTTCACTGGCTGTGGTTCTAGGCACAAAGTGTGTTTCCTTGGCACCAGTGTCAGAGTCAGGGCATGCTTCTTTGGTGCTGCATTGAGGGAGAAAGTGTTTCTTTGTCTGGCTCAGGTCCCAGATCCAGAGTGTGTGTGTGTGTGTGTGTGTGTGTGTGTGTGTGTGTGTGTGTGTGTGTGTATGTGTGTGTGTGTATGTGTGTGTGTGTGTGTGTTTCCTGGCCCTGGGATGCAGGGTCAGGTTACATGATTTCCTGCTCTGTGATTGGTTGGTTTCACTGGTTATTCACAAGGAGAGATGGCTGTGATCTCAGAGGCAAACTGTGTTTCTTTCACTGGACTTTCTCAGCTTTTTGGCTCTAATTCTGGGGCCAGGGCACATTTCTTCCACTGACTGTGATTCTAGGGACAAAGTGTGTTTCTTTGGCAGTGTTTTCCCAGTCAGGACATGTTTCTTTAGCTCTGGGATTAGGGATGAATTGTTTCCTTCTCTGGCTCAGGTCTGAGATCCAGGGTGTGTTTCTTTCCCTGGTTCTGGTCTCCATGGTGAGGTCACCTAATTCCCACGTCTGTGATTGGTTGGTTTCACTGGTTGGCTAAAGACAGAGGTGGCTGTGATATCAGAACCAAACTGTGTTTCTTTCCCTGGCCTTTCTCAGCATTTTGGCTCTAATTGTGAGGCCAGGCGATTTTTCTTTCACTTATTCTGATTCTTTGGTCCAAGTGTGTTTCTTTGGGTCTGGTTTCACAGTCAGGGCATGTTTCTTTGGTGCTGTCTTTAGGGATAAAGTGTTTCTTTCTGAGTCTCAGGTCCAAGATGGAGGCTGTGTTTCTTTTCCTTATTCTGGATTACAGTTCCAGGGTGCCTGATTTCCTGCTCTGTCATTGGTTGGTTTCTCAGGTCAGTTCCTAAGAGGCAGAGTTGGCTGTGATCTCAGAGCCAAACTGGGTTTCCTTCACTGGCCTTTCTTAGCTTTTTGGCTCTATTTCTAGGGCCAGGACACATTTGTTTCACTGGCTGTGATTCTAGGGACAGAGTGTGTTTCCTTGGCACTGGTGTCAGAGTCAGGGCATGCTTCTTTTATTCTGGCTTTAGGAATAAACTGTTTCTTTTAGTGGCACTCGTCCCAGACCCAAGGTGTGATTCTTAACCTGGTTCTGGTATCCAGGGTCAGGCTGTCTGATATTCTGCTCTGTGATTCGTTAGTTGCACTGATTGGTCAGTGGCAGAGATGCCTTTGATCTCTGAACCAAACTTTATTTTTTTTTAATTGGCCTTTCTTAGCTTTTAGGCTCTAATTCTAGGGCCAGGGTATTTCTTTCACTATCTGTCATTCTAGGCACAAAGTGTGTTTCTTTGGCAGTGGTTTCAGAGTCAGGGACTGTTTCTTTGGTCCTGTCTTTGGGGATAAAATGTTTTTTCTGTGGCTCAAATCCCCATTCAGGTTGTGTTTCTTTCCCTGGTTCTGGGGTACCTGATTTCCCTGGTCAGGGTCCCTGATTTCCTGCTGTGTGATTGGTTGATTTCACAGGTCAGTTCCTCAGGGGCAGAGATGGCTGTGATCTCAGAGCCAAACTATTTTTCTTTCTCTGGCCTTTCTTAGATTTTTGGCTCTAATTCTAAGGCTAGCCCAGTCCCCCACCCCCACCCCACTTGCTGTAATTCTAGGAACAAAGTATGTTATCTTGGCTGTGGATTCAGACTCAGGGCATGTTATTTTGGTCTGGGTTTAGGCATAAACTGTTTCTTACTCTGGCTCATGTCCCAGATCCAGGGTGTGTTTCTTTCCCTGATTCCTGGCTCTTATGTCTTGTGACTTGATTTGCTGCTCTGTGATTGGTTGGTTTTACTTATTGGATAAAGTCAGAGATGCCTGTGATCTCAGAGCCAAACTGTGTTTCTTTCTCTTGCCTTTCTTAGGTTTTGGCTCTAATTCTATGGCCAGTGCTTTTTCTTTCACTGGCCCTGATTGGAGGGGCAAACTGTGTTTCTTTGCCTGTGATTTCCTAGTCAAGGCATATTCCTTGTTTCTGAGTTCAGGGATAAAATGTTTCTTTCTGTGGCTCAGGTATTAGGTCCAAAGTGTGTCTCTTTCTCTGTTTCTGATATGCACAGTAAGGTTACTTAATTTCCTGCTCTGTGATTGGTTGGTTTCACTGGTTGGCTAAAGGCAGAGATGGCTGTGATCTCAGAGCCAAACTGTGTTTCTTTCCCTGGCTTTCCTTAGCTTTTTGGCTCTAATTCTGAGTCCAAGGCATGCTTCTTTCACTGGCTATGATTGTAGGCACAAAGTGTATTTCTTTGGGTCTGGTTTCAGAGTTAGGGCATATTTCTTTGCCTCTGGCTTTAGGGATAATGTGTTTCCTTCTCTGGCTCAGGTCTCAGATCCAGGGTGTGTTTCTTTCCCTGGTTCTGGTCTCCATGGTGAGGTCACTTAATTTCCTCTTCTGTGATTGGTTGGTTTCACTGGTTGGCTAAAGGCAGAGAAGGCTGTGATATCAGAGCCAAACTGTGTTTCTTTCCCTGGCCTTTCTCAGCGTTTTGGCTCTAATTGTGAGACCAGGCCATTTTTCTTTCACTGGTTCTGATTCTAAGAACAAATGTCTACCTTTGGGTCTGGTTTCACAGTCAGGGCATGATTCTTTGGTGCAGGCTTTCTTTCTGAGGCTCAGGTCCCAGATGCAGGGTGTGTTTCTTTTCCTTGTTCTGGGATGCAGTCTCAGGGAGCCTGACTTTCAGCTCTGTGATTGGTTGGTTTCACAGATCAGTTCCTTAGAGGCAGAGATGGCTGTGATCTCAGAGCCAAACTCGGTTTCCTTCACTGGCCTTTCTTAGCTTTTTGATTCTAATTCTAAGGCAGGGCAGATTTCTTTCACTGGCTGTGATTCTAGGGACAAAGTGTGTTTCCTTGGCACTGGTGTCAGAGTCAGGGCATGCTTCTTTGGTGCTGCATTGAGGGAGAAAGTGTTTCTTTGTCTGGCTCAGGTCCCAGATCCAGTGTGTGTGTGTGTGTGTGTGAGTGGTTTTTTTTCCTGGCTCTGGGAGGCAGGGTCAGGTTACATTTTTCCTGCTCTGTGATTGGTTGGTTTCACTGGTTAGTCACAAGGAGAGATGGCTGTGATCTCAGAGGCAAACTGTGTTTCTTTCACTGGCCTTTCTCAGCTTTTTGGCTCTAATTCTGGTGCCAGGGCACATTTCTTTCACTGACTGCGATTCTAGGGACAAAGTGTGTTTCTTTGGCAGTGGATTACCAGTCAGGACATGTTTCTTTGGCTCTGGGATTAGGGATGAATTGTTTCTTTCTCTGGCTTGTATCTCAGATCCAAAGTGTGTCTCTTTCCCTGGTTCTGGTCTCCACAGTGAGATCACTTAATTCCCTCGTCTGTGATTGGTTGGTTTCACTGGTTGGCTAAAGGCAGAGCTGGCTGTGATCTCAGAGCAAAACTGTGTTTCTTTCACAGGCCTTTCTCAGCTTTTTGGATCTAATTCTGGGTCCAGGTCACATTTTTTCCACTGGTTCTGATTCTAGGGACAAAGTGTGTTTCTTTGGGTGTAGTTTCACAGTCAGGGCATGTTTCTTTGGTGCTGGCTTTAGGGATAAAGTGTTTTTTTTCTGAGGCTCAGGTCCCAGATGCAGGCTGTGTTTCTTTCCCTTGTTCTGGAATGCAGTTTCAGGGTGCCTGATTTTGAGCTCTGTGATTGGTTGGTTTCACAGGTCAGTTCCTTTTAGGCAGAGATGGCTCTGATATCAGAGCCAAACTGGTTTCCTTCACTGGCCTTTCTTTGCCTTTTGGCTCTAATTCTGGAATCAGGGCACGTTTCTTTCACTGTCTGTGATTCTAGGGACAAAGTGTGTGTCTTTGGCACTGGTGTCAGAGTCAGGGCATGCTTCTTTCATTCTGGCTTTAGGAATAAACTTATTTTAGTGGCGCTGGTCCCAGATTCAGGGTGTGATTCTTTTTTTTTTTTTTTTAAGCCTACAGCACCCGGTATTCCCAGGCGGTCTCCCATCCAAGTACTAACCAGGCCCGACCCTGCTTAGCTTCCGAGATCAGACGAGATCGGGCGCGTTCAGGGTGGTATGGCCGTAGACCAGGGTGTGATTCTTAACCTGGTTCTGGTGTCCTGGTTCAGGCTGTCTGATATTCTGCTCTGTGATTGTTTGGTTGCACTGGTTGGTCAGTGGCAGACATGCCTTTGATCTCAGAGCCAAATTTATTTCTTTCACTGGCCTTTCTTAGCTTTTAGGCTCTAATTCTAGGGCCAGGGCATTTCTTTCACTGGCTCAGATTCTAGGGACAAAAGTTTTTCTTTGGCAGTGGTTCCAGAGTCAGGGACTGTTTCTTTGGTGCTGGCTTTGGGGATAAATTGTTTTTTCTGTGGCTCAATTCCCCCTTCCAGGCTGTGTTTCTTTCCCTGGTTCTGGGATACCTGAATTCCCTGTTCATGGTCCCTGATTTCCTGCTGTGTGATTGGTTGATTTCACAGTTCAGTTCCTCAGGGGCAGAGATGGCTGTGATCTCAGAGCCAAACTGTGTTTCTTTCCCTGGCCTTTTTGTAGATTTTTGGCTCTAATTCTAGGGACAGGGCATATTCTTTTCACTGACTCTGCTTCTAGATATAAAGTGTGTTTCTCTAGCACTGGTTTCACTGTCATGCAAGTTTTCCTTGGCTCTGGTTTTAGAGATGTAAAGTTGTTCATTCTCTGGCTCAGGTCCCAGACCCAGTTTGTGTTTCTTTCCCTGGTTCTGGTCTCCAGGGTGAGCTTACTTGATTTCCTCTTCTGTGATTGGTTTTTTTTACTGATTGGCTGAAGACAGAGATGGCTGTGATCTGAGAGCCAAACTGTGTTTCTTTCACTAGCCTTTCTCAGATTTTTGGCTCTAATTCTGAGGTCAGGGCACATTTCTTTCACTGGCTGTGATTCTAGGGACAAAGTATGTTTCTTTGGGTCTGGTTTCACAGTCAGGGCAGGTTTCTTTGGTGCTGCATTGAGGGAACAAGTGTTTCTTTCTCTGGCTAGGGTCCCAGATCCAGGGTGGTTTTTGTTTGTTTGTTTGTGTGTGTGTGTGTGTGTGTGTGTGTGTGTGTGTGTGTGTGTGTGTGTCTGTTTGTTTTTACCTAGTTCTGGGATGCAGGGTTAGGTTATGTGATTTCCTGATCTGTGATGGGTTGGATTCACTGGTTAGTCAAATGGAGACATGGCCCTGAATTCAGAGGTAAACTGTGTTTCTTTCACTGGCCTTTCTTAGATTTTTGGATCTAATTCTATTGTCAGGGCATATTTCTATCACTGGCCCTGATTCTAGGGGCAAACTGTGTTTCTTTGGCTGTGGTTTCCAAGTCAAGGCATATTTCTTTGGTTCTGAGTTCAGGGATAAAATGTTTCTTTCTCTGGCTCAAGCACCATATCCATGGTGTGTTTCCTTCCCTGGTTTTGGTTTCCATGGTGAGGTCACTTTATTTCCTGCTCTGTGATTGGTTGGTTTTACTGGTTGGCTAAAGGCAGAAATGGCTTTGTTCTCAGAGCCAAACTGTGTTTTTTTCCCTGGCCTTTCTCAGCATTTTGGCTCTAATTCTGGGGCCAGGCCATTTTTCTTTCACTGGTTCTGATTCTAGGGACAAAGTGTGTTTCTTTGGCAGTGGTTTCCCAGTCAGGACATGTTTCTGTGGCTCTGGGTTTAGGGATGAATTGTTTCTTTCTCCAGCTCAGATCTCAGATCCAGGGTCTGTTTCTTTCCCTGGTTCTGGTCTCCATGGTGATTTCACTTAATTTCCTCTTCTGTGATTGGTTGGTTTCACTGCTTAGTCAGAGTCAGAGATGGCTGTGATCTCAGAGCCAAACTGTGTTTCTTTCCCTGGCCTTTCTCAGCCTTTTGGCTCTAATTCTGAGGCCATGGCATTTTTCTTTGACTGGTTCTGATTCTAGGGACCAAGTGTGTTTCTTTGGGTCTGGTTTCACAGTCAGGGCATGTTTCTTTGGTGCTGGCTTTAGGTTTAAAGTGTTTCCTTTGAGGCTCAGGTCCCAGATGCAAGCTGTGTTTCTTTCCCTGGTTCTGGTATCCAGGGTCAGGCTGTCTGATATTCTGCTCTGTGATTGGTTGGTTTCACAGATCAGTTCCTTAGAGGCAGAGATGGCTGTGATACCAGAGCCAAACTGGGTTTCCTACACTGGCCTTTCTTAGCCTTTTGATTCCAATTCTAAGGCAGGGCACATTTCTCTCAGTGTCTGTGATTCTAGGGACAAAGTGTGTTTCTTTGGCAGTGGATTCCCAGTCAGGACATGTTTCTGTGGCTCTGGGTTTAGGGATGAATTGTTTCTTTGTCTGGCTCAGGTCCCAGATCCAGGGTATTTTTTTTTCCTGGCTCTGGGAGGCAGGGTCAGGTTACATGATTTCCTGCTCTGTGACTGGTTGGTTTCTCTGGTTAGTCAGAGGGAGAGGTGGCTGTGATCTCAGAGGCAAACTGTGTTTTTTTCACTGGCCTTTCTCAGCTTTTTGGCTCTAATTCTGGGTCCAGGGCACGTTTCTTTCACCGACTGTGATTCTAGGGACAAAGTGTGTTTCTTTGGCAGTGGATTACCAGTCAGGACATGTTTCTGTGGCTCTGGGTTTAGGGATGAATTGTTTCTTTGTCTGGCTCAGGTCTGAGATCCAGGGTGTGTTTTTTTCCCTGGTTCTGGTCTCCATGGTGAGGTCACTTAATTTCCTCTTCTGTGATTGGTTGGTTTCACTGGTTGGCTAAAGGCAGAGATGGCTGTGATATCAGAGCCAAACTGTGTTTCTTTCCCTGGCCTTTCTCAGCATTTTGGCTCTTATTGTGAGGCCATGGCATTTTTCTTTGACTGGTTCTGATTCTAGGGACAAAGTGTGTTTCTTTGGGTCTGGTTTCACAGTCAGGGCATGTTTCTTTGGTGCAGGCTTTAGGGATAAAGTGTTTCTTTCTGAGACTCAGGTCCCAGATGCAGGCTGTGTTTCTTTTCCTTGTTCTGGGATGCAGTCTCAGGGTGCCTGATTTCCTGCTCTATGATTGGTTGGTTGCACAGGTCAGTTCCTAAGAGGCAGAGCTGGCTGTGATCTCAGAGCCAAACTGGGTTTCCTTCCCTGGCCTTTCTTAGCTTTTTGGCTCTAATTCTAAGGCAGGGCACGTTTCTCTCACTGGCTCTGATTCTAGGCACAAAGTGTGTGTCTTTGGCACTGGTGTCAGAGTCAGGGCATGCTTCTTTGGTGCTGCATTGAGAGAGAAAGTGTTTCTTTGTCTGGCTCAGGTCCCAGATCCAGGGTGTGTGTGTGTGTGTGTGTGTGTGTGTGTGTGTGTGTGTGTGTGTGTGTGTGTGTGTTTCCTGGCTCTGGGATGCAGGGTCAGGTTACATGATTTCCTGCTCTGTGATTGGTTGGTTTCACTGGTTAGTCAGAGGGAGAGCTGGCTGTGATCTCAGAGGCAAACTGTGTTTCTTTCACAGGCCTTTCTTACTTTTTGGATCTAATTCTTGTGCCAGGACACATTTCTTTCACTGGCTGAGATTCTAGGGACAAAATGTGTTTCTTTGGCAGTGGTTTCCATGTCAGGGCATGTTTCTTAGGTTCTGGTGTTACAAATAAATTGTTTTTTTTTTTCCCTCTGTCTCATGTCCCAAATATGTTGTGTGTCTTTCCCTTGTGTATAGCTTCTGAGTCAGGTGTTTTTTTTTTTTCCATCCCCTTTCATTACACTCATAGCAAACGTAAAATTCGGTCACATATCTGTTCCGTGTTCATTACTTGCTTGTGACATTTAAAAAACACACTAACAAAAGTTTGCTGTTGGTTTATTTAAATAATGTTTCATCCAAAGTTCATCCATTGGATTCATTTAAAGTGTGAACTATGAGCTATTTTTTGTAGAGGGAAGCTCAGGACAAGAGAAGAGCATATATTCAGTATTCAGGTGAAATTCACTGCTGAGTCAGTTAGTTCTCATGATGGGGTTATAGATTTTTGGAAGCCATAAATACATCTTTGTCTTCAAGGAGTTCTGTCTTGTGTTCCTATGATGTTCTGTAACTATATCCGTTACAAGCCTTATATCACTAGTGTGTTTTTATCCCTCTGTCCTCTTATTTCATGGCAGGGAGCATTTCATTGTCAACATTGCACATCTTACACATACCGTAGATACTGGGACATAGTAGGAGGGAGTGTCCTTTCGTCTAACTTGGCTGTGGGAACCAGTGAAATTTTTAGCATGGCTGTGCCATGATAAGGTTGTTATTGGAGTTAGATAAAGGTTGCTCACTTTTTGGAAACATGGAAAATTGGAAGCAGGGAGTCGTCTACTGTAGAGTTCCCACTAGAGAGGATGAAGTTCAGAACTAGGGTGATGACAGAAAAGACAGAAGGGAGATTTACTGAGAAGCAAGTTGGCACAATTTGGGAACCTTACCTATGTGGAGAATGAGGAGCTTCAGGCTTGGGTAATAGTGATGCCCCTTGAAGATTCAGAGCGGAAACTGGGAAGCGGGTTTGAGGTAGGAGAGATCAGTTCAGTTCGGGCCATGCTAAGCTTGAGGTGACTGCTAGGAATTTGCCATCTGTCAGGATTTGGGAGATTGAAACTTAAGAGAGAAGTCAGGAATGAAAATCAGAGAGTCCTAAGTACATAGATGGGCTTAAAATTAGATGCCATCATTCACAGACAGAATATGTAGTGAAACTTTAAGAAACCCTTACATGTATCAAGTAATCGGAAAATTGGAATCCCAAGACGAAGATAGAAAAGGAATAGACATAGAGATTAGAGGAAAACCAAGACAGTGTGGTGTCATTGCAGCCAAAGGAGGAGAGGCTTCAGAAAGGACAGAGCAGGAGCATGTGGCACTTTATACTCAGCTAGGGAGGTGACGGTAAGGAAAATTTCCATGTGGCTGAGCTGTACAGGGTTTTGGCAGGAGGTGAGTCCAGAAAGGCTAGTTAGTTCCTCGTATAGGCAGTTTTGTGTGTCAATTTGACACAAGCTAGAGTTATCAAAGAGGAAGGAGCCTCAGTTGAGGAAATTCCTTGACGAAATCTAGCTGTAAGCTGTTTTGTTAATCAGTGATCAATGGGAGAGGGCCCAGCCCATGGTCAGTGGTGCCATCCCTGGGCTGGGGGGGGAGTTCTCTAAGAAAGCAGGCTGAGCAAGCCATGATGAGCAAACCAGTAAGCAGTACCCCTCCATGGCCTCTGCATCAGCTCCTGCCTCCAGGTTCCTGCTCTGCTTGAGTTCCTGTCCTGACTCCCTTTAATTTTGAACATCAATGCTGAAGTGTAAGTCAAATAAACCCTTTCCTCCCCAAGTTGATTTTTGGTTATGGTGTTTTGTCACAGCCATAGAAACCCTAAGACAGTCCAGATCCAAAAGGAGCTTGGTTATCAGATCAAAGTACTCTGGGCTACATTTTGTAGATAGTGGAGAGTCATCAGTAGTTTTTAGATAGGAATGACCTGGTCAGAATAAGGTTTACAAAGGTCAGGCTGGCGCAGCATAGGGAATCCTATGGAGGAAGAGGACTGGAGACAGAAACTATCAAAGTGAAGTGAAGGGGCATTTAAGTTGTGGAGAAAGGTACCATCTCTGAAGATCTCTAGCAGAAAAAATTGGCAAGCCCTAAAAGAAATAGGAATACTCAGTGAGCCATACAGTAAGCATTATTAATAACCATGTGAGTTATCTTGCTAAATCCTCACAATAAACCTATGAGATAGATAAGCATCATTAACGTCATTTTGTGAACGATAAAACAGGAACATAGAGATAAAGACATTTGATGAACAGAACTAGTAATTGGAAAAACCTATATTCCAAACTCTGGTGATTTGGCTAGCAGTCACCTCCCTGCTCCCTCCAGGAGGTTAAACCTATGGCTTTCCCTAAGCACTCTACTACTGACCATATCTAAAAGATCTCATTAACTACCAAAGGCTAACCATGAACTTAAGCAGGTCTTCAACGTGCTATCCTCCTGCCTCAGCCCTCCAAGTAGCCGGAATTACAGGCCCGTGCTCCCAGGCCTGGCTCTAACATCTGTTCTTAAGGACTTTATTGTTTTGCCTTAACTGGCTGTGGGAAATGAAGATGTTATGAGTAGGCATTTTCCCTCTCTGTCATTTGGCATAGTTACAAAGCTGCTTAATAAACTTTGTCTGATCCATGGAGCAGCCTGGGTCCTCATGGTCCGGGCTGCCTGAAGCATCCACATGCAGGTGCTGGGCAGTCAGGCGTCATTATGGTGAGCAAGTATATGGTGGAGAAATGGGAGAGAAAGAGAGGTAGAATGGTTCATGAGCTATGGTAAGAGGTAGTTCTGAGGAAGCTAGGGCAGTAATGAATGGTCTGATGTTGGTGGCCTGCTTACCACCTGAGACCAGGGTGATGTCCATGCCTGTGCTACGGCCTACGGTCATATCTGGGTCAGCAACAGCCAGGGTCTATGTTGATGTCCATGACCCATGTTGCCACCAAGGGTGTGGGGATGCCTGGGGTGTGGGATGCCACCTGTAGCCATTTTGGTGTCCGAGGGCCATGCCACCACCAGGGCCATGTTAATCTGAGTGGCCTATGTTGCCACTGGGAGACATGATGACATCCAGGCCTGAGCTGCTGTAGTGGGGCAGGGGGAGTGTCTATGACCCTACAACACTCAGGGTCTATGTTAATGTCTATGGCTTCAGTAACCACTAAAGGTTGGGCAGATGACTGGGGTCTGTTCAAACACCTGAGTCAATGTTGGTCTCCTAGGACCATGCTTCCACTGGGGCCATATCAATCTAGATGGCCTATTCTTCTACCCGGGGCCATGGTGACATCCAAGCCCAGGCTGTGGTGAGTGGCCATGTCTGGGTCCGTAGCCTTATTGCAACCAGGGTCTGTGTTGATATCCATGACTCCTGATACCACTGAAGGCCATGCAAATACCTGGGGTCTCGGTTGTCACCTGAGGCCAGGTGGGGATCTGAGGGTGCAGCAGGGCCATACAGATCTGAATGGTCTGCACTGCCGCATAAGGTGCCATGGCGACATCTGGAACTGGACTGCAGCTGAGGGCCATGTCTTGGTCCATGGCCCTATAGCAGCCAGGGTCTCTGTGGATGGCTGTGGCTCATGATACCATCAAAGGTCATGCTGATGCCAGGGGTCTGGTCTGCCACCTGGAGCCATGTTGGTGTCCAAGTGCTACACTGCTGCTGGAGTCTTACCGATCAGAGTGGCCTGTGCTGCCACCTGGGGCTAAGGTGACATCTGAGCCCAGACCATATGGCCATGCCGCCACCAGGGCCATGCCAATGTGAGCGGCCTATGCTGCCACCTGGGGCCATGGTGTTGTCTAGGTCAGGGCTGCTACCTAGGGCTCTGTCTATGCCCATGGCCCCACTGCAGCCAGGGTCTGAGTTGATGTCCATTGCTCCAGGTACCATTGAAGGCTGTGCTGTTGCCAGGGTTCTGGGCTGCCACCTGGGACCATGTTGGTGTCTAAGGGTTTTTCTGCTGCAGGGGCCATGATGATCTGGGTGGCCTGCACTGCCACCTGGGGCCATGGTATCTGAGCCTGGGCTGCTACCGGGGACCATGTTTGGTCACAGTAGAGTCTGTGATGTCTGTAGCCCGTGGTGCCACCAAAGGCCACACAGATGCCTAGGGCCTAGCCATACCCTGTAGCCATGTTGGTGTCCAAAGGCTATGCTGCTGCTGGGGTCATGGTGTCATTTGGGCCAAGGCTGCTGCCAAGGCCATGTCTGGGTCCGTGGCCCAACAGCAGCCAGGGTCTGAGTTGATGTCCATGGCTCCTGATACCATCAAAGGCAATGTTGATGCCAAGGGTCTGGGCCATCACCTGTGGCCATGTTGGTATACACAGACCTTGTTGCCATGAGGGCCATGCCAGTCCAAGTGGCCTGCACAGCCACATGGGGCTGGGCCCGGACTGCTGCTGTGGGTCATGTCTGGGTCCATGGCCCAACAGCAGCCAGGGTCTGGGCTTAAGTCCATGGCTTGTGTTACCTCAGGGGGTCATAGGAATCATGCATGCTGAAATCTGAGAGCCATGCTGAGTCAACCATATCCCTCACTGGCCCCAGGATAGTTGGCCCTGCCCATCGCTAGACACTGCAGTAGGAGAGCTGGTGCTCCCTTCCCCCCCATGGGAGAGCTAACTCCAGCACTCGGGAGAGATGGTCCCACCCCTCACCACAGGCATGGGAGAGCTGGTCCCAATGGCATGGGCTTAGGAGAGCTGGCTCACATAAGAGGGTGATCCCAATGGCCTGGACCAACCAGCTGGGCTACCACTCAGACCCACATCCTGGGCCTTGAGTTGGCCCACCCTAACAGCTGCCCCATCTATGACTTTCTGGAAGGGTCTGGTCCTGCAGAATGATAACCACAGGCTTCCCATGACTCAGGGCAACAACAGGATATCTGAGAGGCGTTTTGATGAAGGCCCAGTGATGATTGTGTACCAGAAGACAGAGGCCTTGAATCAGATCAATGACTCATTGCAATGGGGCTGATTGAACAAAAGGATGTACTACATGACACACTGTAGCTCCCGGACACCACTAGGATGAATGAAGAGGTGTTGGAAAGATGGAGGAGTGAGGTGGGTGCTTTGTTTGTTTTTAATTTTTTTGGGGGGGGACATACTGCAGGAGTGAGGGGTAGATAGGTAGGGACTGGGAGGTCAGCAGGATTAGGGTACATGATGTGAAATTTCCAAAGAATCAATGAAGAATTACATTTGCCGGGTGGTGGTGGCATACACCTTTAATCCTAGCACTCAGGAGGCAGAGCTAGGCGGATCTCTGTGAGTTCGAGGCCAGCCTGGTCTACAGAGTGAGATCCAGGACAGGCACCAAAACTACACAGAGAAACCCTGTCTTGAAAAACAAAAAAAAAAAAAAGAAAGAAAGAAAGAATTACATTTAAAAAAGAAAAATCCTTATCTGCACCCAGGTGGTGGTGGTGAACACCTTTTACCCCAGCACTCCGGAGGCAGAGGCAGATGGAGCTTTGTGAGTTCAAGCCCAGCCTGGTTTACAGAGGGAGTCCTAGGACAGCTAGTGCTGTTACACAGAGAAACCCTGTCTTGAAAAAAATAACAACAAACAAACAAAACAACAACAACAAAAACCTTTGTCTGCTAATCTGGCATTGGTTATTTTGGGATCAATCTTTTTGAATGCCTTAACTTTTCAATACAGATCATATTTTCCTGTTCCCTATATAAATTCAATCATTCTGGTTTGTCTCGTGGACATTGTAAAAGACTTTCTACGGACTATGGGCACCATTGTGTCCCTATGAAGAGTGTTGATATTTTGTTTATGTTTTAGCAGGTAGTCAAGTGGACAGAACTCGGAGAACACCGTCAACCTCTGTGAAGAACAAGTGGAACTGAGTTTATTTAGCCTTTATCTAGGCTGTTTAGACATGGTGCTACATCCGCATAATTCAAAGGTCAGCAGGAAACATGGGCAGTTACTCTGCCGAATCTGGATCCTTCCTATCAGGCTCCCTCCATTCCAGAAGTTTACCCTCCACACTTTCCAGCTCATATGAAAACCCTGAACTCTGTCCTCTGATCTTCAAGCCAGTAAGGTTCACTTTAAGCCACCACTCAGGAACATGACTTAGGGCTATGTTGTGGCTAAAAGCCTTAAAAATGGGGATCTCATCTAGTTCTGACCTTTTCTTTGAAATGCCAGTTTTCTTTGAGTTTGAGTTTCTTACTGCTTCAGGTTACTTGTCAATACTTTTATGTAGTTTTTTTTTAATATTTTTCTCCAGAGTATACAGTTGTTATATCTGATCACAGGTTAGTTTCATAGGAGCTGCTCGGGCACTAAGTGGAAATCACAACCTGTGTGGGCTGTGTTATACAACCTGTGGCACATATAGCACAAATACTCTGGTGGTGCAGCAAAAATGCATACATGTTTGATTCACATGATGTGACTTGAGACGGCAGCGTTTCTAAGCATATAAGAAAAGGGTGATGACATTTTCAATCAGCATGCTCGGAGGACTGAGAAGTTTGACAATTGCCTGCTTGGGGGTTTTCATTAAGTCATATAGCTTCCCCATAAATAGGTAGAGTTTCACTGCAGGCAACCCAAGTGTCTCTCCCATGAAGAGCTTCAAGGATCAAGTATTCCCTATCCTAATATCTCTGAATTTAAAAAAAAAAAAAACAGTGTTAAACTTGAAGTAAACTGTCATTTCTATGCAGTCAATAAGTCAGATGGACAGAACCAGACTCCCACACAAGCCTCTGCCAGACCTGATGTCTATACAGAAAGGAGTGGATCAATAGACAAGCTCTTGAAAAACTTAAATAGGGATGAGGGACTCAATGCATCTAGGGAAGAGAGTGGTAAAAATGACACCCAGATTTCTCCTTTGGGCACCTAGGCATATGGTAAATATAGGATTAAGAAGATAAGGGAAAAATAACAACTTTAAGGGAGAGGATGTTTTAGCTTTGGCCCTGTATGAAATATCTGTGAGGCATCTAGGTAAAATGCTCAGTAATTTGGAAGACTGGACAGAACTGTGGAATAAAGATATACATTGAGTGATAGATGAGGTTATAGGCATGGATGAAATGTCCAGATGAGAAAAGAAGCAATAAAAAACCTAAAGGGGAGAGAATAATAAATGGGTCAGTTTGGGAAATTGAGAAGTAGCTATAAAAATAAAAGGTAAACTTTAAAAGATTGTGTGTAGGGGGCTGGAGAGATGGCTCAGAGGCTAAGAGCACTGACTGCCCTTCCAGAGGTCCTGAGTTCAATTCCCAGCAACCACATGGTGGCTCACAACCATCTGTAACGAGATCTGGTGCCCTCTTCTGGCCTGCAGTTATACATGCTATATACATAATAAATAAATAAATCTTTAAAAAAAAAAAGATTGTGTGTAGAAGTCAAGGATGAGATTTTTCAACCCATTAATGTTCAGTAGGTTCCAATTCTCTAAAAGCAAGCATTGTGTGGCATATGTCAGATCTGACAGCAAAAGGTTTATCATCTCACACTTGTAGTTTGAGTTCAGTAGCAGGGGGCACAACCATTTTGTTATGGTTTCAGGAGTTCATAGGGGAGGTAAACTGCATCATGTAGTCCCTACTAACCATTATCCCAAGTAGCCATCCCACTGTGTGGTCCCTTGCCCTTGAATTTGGTGGGTCCTCTGAGTAGTTTTAACTGAAAGCATATATGGAATTGATACTGCTTAACTTCATAAAGTTTACATGTAAGTGTAGCCTACATCCCTCATCAAAAAGCCTTTTAGCCAGGTGTAATGGCACATTTCTTTAATCCCAGCACTTGAGAGGCAAAGGCAGGTAGATCTCTATTAAACTAGGCCAGCCTGATCTACATATTGAATTCCAGTCCAGCTAGCACTATATAGTGAGACCCTATTTACCTACCTACACACACACACACACACACACACACACACACACACACACACACAAATAAATAAACAAAAAGAAGCTTTTTATGACAGATAGAGACTAATATAGAGATAGAGAGATCCACTACTGGTTAGAATGCAAAGAATGTGAAAGGAATGGAGTTGGGTACCCAACTCCAACTGATACATCTGGAATGGAACCCTGCACCTAAGGTCCAGAGAAATCACATAAGAGGAGGTGGGAAGATTGTCAGAACCATAAGACCAGAATATCTGTTGTTATATAATATCCCATACACATATACACATGACAGAGGAAAATGTATCCATAAACTCTCAACAGTATGTTTGCCTGAACAAAACCAGCAAGCATAAAGACACCACCAGTTGGCATGCCACCACGAGTAGGGGCACATATTCTCATAAGGTCCCACCCCTAGATCACAAGCTACAAGTGGCCAATGGCTGCTGAGATAGGGTGAATCAGTTTCCTCTACAGATGAGCTTTCACAGAGGTTGTCTAAACTCAAGTGGTCAATCCTAGTCATATATACCATACAAACAAAGCTAAATGTAGTTAGGTTATATAAACATGTACATGCACACATACAGATGAATATACATTTAATAATAGTAATTAATGGAGAGGCCATGAATTAGGAAGGGGGAACAGAAGGGGAAGAGGGAGGAGAGGGAGTGATGTACATGCAGTACTCACATATGAAAATTTTCCAAAAACACTAAAAAAAAAAAAACAGTATGTGTAAGATGCCTTGCAACGTTTGCTTTGGCATTTTGGTGCCATGAACAACCATGTAAGTCTAATTACCTTGCTAATCAGAACAAGTGGAGGAGCCCAGAGATGCCATGGAAAAAAAGAGCATGCTAGCTAAGCCCAGATTTCCAGGTCTGGACAGGCATTTGAATGAGGCTGTCTGAGTTCCTCCAGACCAATTAGCCAACCAGCTGGGTACCATAGTTGCTCAGTAGATAGGAAGCTGAGGAATTGTACAGTAAGTCTCATCCAGATTCCTCACCTACACAGTCATGAGTACAATAAGATAGTTATTAAGACCCAACTCAGGGAGTGATTTATTCTACGACAATGTATAACTTGGACATTGGATGTTGCAGTAGTGAGAGCATAAGGGGATAGCTGATAGCAGCTGGAAGGTCACAGACAACTAAGGGAGCATTTTTCTCTCTTCTGCTTTTCTCCTTGTTTAATTCTTCTCTCATACATTTTACCCCAAGCACAATTTCCCTTCCCTCCACTGCTCCCCATCCCCCTATTCCTTGCCCCTCCCCCAGATCTATAACTCCTTCATTTCCCTTCAGAAATGAACAGATCTCCCAGGGCTCTCAACTGAACACAGCATAACCATTGCTGGTGGGAGAACTTCTCTTAATAGCAGTTTGGCATACTGCCAAATAAATATAATTTATTTATACCCTTATTTTTATTTTAATGTATATGTGTTTTGCCTCCATGTGTATCTGTGCACCACACGCATGCCTGGTGCCTGCAGAGGCCAGAAAGGGTGTTAAGTCCCGTGGTACTAGAGTTACAGATATTTGTGACCCATTATGTGGGTGCTAGGAATCGAATCTGGGTCCTCTGGAAGAGCAGGTGGTGCTCTTGCCTGTTGAGCCATCTTTCCAACCTCCAAAGGAACTTTTTTATAATGATGATAGATACTTGGGAATGTGTACGTATTAATAGGGAAGTTCTCTATAATGATGGTAGGTGCTTGGAAATGTGTATATGTTAATACAGACATGCTACGAGAAAGAAGCATAGAGATGTAGAAGAGGGAGGAGAGAGCTAATGTATAGAGTATCTAAGAAGGGAAGATGAGATCCAAACTCTGGAGATAGGACTAATCTTGGATATAAGAATGGTGATACACTTAAGCTTCTAAAGAAAGAGATGCTGGTGACAGTTGTGTAGCTTGGTCTGTTTGTAGGGACCCTAGCAGTGGGACCAGGATCTGTCCCTGGCACATGATCTGGCTTTTTGGAACCTATTCCCTATGGTGGGATGCCTTGCTCAGCCTTGATGTAGGAGGGAGGAGCTTGGTCCTGCCTTAACTTGTATGCCATGCGTTGTTGACTCCCATGGGAGGCCTTATCATTTCTGAGGAGTGGATGGGGGTTAAAAAAAGAGGTGGGGGAGGGGACAGGAGGAGAGGAGGAAGTGGAAACTGTAGTTGATATGTCAAATAAATTTTAAAAAATAATAAAAAAATAAAAAAGAGATGCTTCCTCTCCCATGGATCTCTAAAAATATGAAGCTTCCCCATGTACTAGAGTAAAGAGAATATATAAAGGTTAGGTAGAAATTAATTGGTATCCCAAGGATAGTTGACATGCTCCTTATCAGGATTACTTACAAAACAGAAAGTAACTGGTATCTATATATACTTTGGACTAGCAACTGGATTACCTTCTGCTAAAGCCATTTGTGAACATTAAAGCCGCACCTCCACAGAGTTGAGCTGGTCTGGGTTCCATGGGCTTTCAGAATAATAAAGGCTATAGGTTGGTTTGTGGTATATAATTGTATCACAGAAACACTTTGACTTCCCCTTTGATAGCCACAGACTTCCACATGCTAATAAGGAAAAGATGTGTCAACAAAAAGTGGAAAAGCAACTTGATATAACATTAAACCTCTTTAAAATTATCTATTATGGAAAATTGGAATTATAACATGAATCTTAGATGGTCTTATAATAAAAAACCCAGAGCCAGATATCAGCGTGAAAGCTGAAAGATCAGAGAAGCAGAACAGCCAGCCACTAGTTCTTACCTCTACAAAATCTTCAGCCTCAAGAGAGCGAGTTCCTGTTTCCTCATGCCTTATATACCTTTCTGTATCCTGCCATATTACTTCCTGGGATTAAAGGCATGTGTCACCACTGCCTGGTTCTGTTTCTCTCATGTAGCCCAGGGTGGCCTTGAACTCCAGAGATCCAGACAGATCTCTGCCTCCCAAGTGATAGGATTAAAAGTGTGTGCCACCACTGCCTGACCTGTATTTCCAATTTAGTAGCTGGCTCTGTTCTCTGATCCCCAGGTAAGCTTTATTAGGGTACACAATACATCACCACATTTCTCCTTTTTTTGTCTAAAATAATAAAAGAAGGCTATAACTAATATAAGAAAAACTATACACAATAAGTATAATAAGTATATACAATATACACAGTCAAGAATTACATTAACAATATCCAGTCCATTAACATTTGACAAATTCAGACAAAAAAAACCTCCATTATTTATCCTATTTTAGTAAGTCCAAAATGCACCTAGTTCACTTTCTATCCTAATTTGTATTACCAACTGAAAACTATCTTTTGATGTCTTTCAAGCTTACATATTTTACACCTCTTTAGTGAGTTTCTTTTCTGAATTTGTTAACAAGGAAAACTAAACTATCTAATCTTCAACTCCCTCAGAGACCTGAGAAGGAAATAATATTAACTGAGTAAGGAGGAAGTGCAAACAATCGACTTCCAAAAAATGTGAGAAATGAGAGAAACAGCTGGCTGCCTGGACAGTCATCCAAGATTTCTCTGCAATGTTGGGGCATTCCAGTTCATTGGGGCTCATTGTCTCAGTAGTTGGATAATCAGAATGAGGGAAACAGGTTTCTTTTAGAATATCTTTGCTCCTACCAGGACTATTACAGAGGGAATCCATTCCACTACAATAGAAAGAATAAAGAAAAATCTCAATACCATGTGATATCCATGGCCCAACTATTATGGGAAAAGAGTAAGAATATGTATGACTCTTGTGTTACAGGGAGCCTACTGGAGATGAACACTCAGACACAGTTTATAGCCAATTAAAAGTCTTTATTCCAGCCCTCTGGGACTACATTCAGGTATTGGGGACCCAAGAGTAGCACTGAGCATTTATAGCAAGGGGCTTATAAAGGCAAAAACCCACATCTTGGTATCTTGCTTTGCACCTGCAGGGGGAGGTTTTGTGAAAGCAAATGTTTTAACTGAAACTAAGGTAAGCTTATGATAGCTGGAGGGGAAGGTTTTGCACAAGCAAGCAGTTTAACAGAAGCTAAGTTAGCTGAGGCATCTTGATCTTGGTTTACTTTAACAGAGTTGGGTAATTTTCCATGGGATTCTCCATCAAAGAGGTAAAATTCTAGTCAAGCCTAAAATGGCCTCAGCAAGAATACAAGATGGAAAAAAAATCTCTGTACTGCCTTGATCTGTCACATATGTTTATCTAAAAGCCAATCTGGAAGAATATGCACCAAATAGAACTACAGGGAGGGAGGGAGGAAACTTTCACATTGACTTTTCTCCTTTCTATGGTTGAAAGGTTTTTTTTAAAATAGAATATATATTTTATAAATAATATTAAAAGAAATTATTTTAAGAGGGCAAACAATAAAATGTTAGCAACTTATACAAAAACTATCAAAACAATTTCCCTGATATTTCTCTTGCATCAAGTCTCCTGCCTAGCCCTTGAGCTTCTACACCTCCTTGGCTTGCCAGCTCAGATCCTCCAAAATATGAGCTATCTTTTTGCATAAGATTTGATTTACTCCCTTTCATTGAATGTATTTTTTCAGGTACCGGGAGGTGAATCCAAGGAACCAGGGAACTTATGCATTCTCAGCCAGACCAGCCCTCTTCCCTTCAGACCTGAGCTACACAGCTTTTTACAGAGCTCCTTCCCTCCCCTCCCAAACCAACAAAGCATCCTACAGTGCCTTTCTGGTGCAAAGATGTTCCTGCTGGGAGAGGCACTATTTGATTTTCTCTCAGACTTACCTCTCCTTCTCCACGTGGGGGAGAGTTCCTCAGGCTCCTGATTTTAGTGGAATTCTGTGCGGAGAGTCTGGAGATCTATCTTCAAGTTAAGACTTTGCAGATGTTGATTCATTTAAACCTCACTACAGTGCTATGAAGAGCCTCCCGTTATTGTCTTCGCTTTACCAATGTGGAAGCTGAAGCTTTCCCAAATGCGTATACCTGCTAAGGGAAGGAATACCCAAATCATGCCTTTCCTTCCTTTATTTACCATTCCAGGGCACAAAACCCTGGTTAACCACCTTGATACATAATATAGTATATTATAATCGAAATATAATTTCTCTAAAAGCAGAGCTATATATAGTTCAAGGGTAGACTACTTGCCTACTCTATTTAAGTCCCTGGGTTTGAGCCTTAGCACTGAAAAAATAAACTTCGTATACCACTAAGCCACTGCCTGATGAAGTCCAAAAGGTGCATTGAGAACATGACTTAATTAGCACAGCTTTGCTTGTTCAAACTAAAGCAATTATCTTCTTTTTCACCAATATATCCTTGAGAAGTGGTGTAGCCCCACCAAAGGAAGGTTTATAATAGTCAAAAGAAGGTAGTGATGTCCTTTCATTACAGTAGGAGAACATGGGACCAGCTCTCCTCAACATCTCGAGATGTGGTATTCAGCTAGGGTAAAGATGAGGTGGTTGGAACTATGGGTTCAGAATTCTGTATACACTATCTTGAGGCAAAATTCTTTCGTTGGTCTTTAGCCTGAAAGTCTGCATCAGCTTTGAGGAAGAAGAATTGCTGTGATCAGTGATTTTTTCCTTTTCTTAAAGGTATTCTGAATCTGGAGACCTCATTGGTGTTCCATGTTTGGGGATGGAGGGCAAGCTTTCCATACAGCTTGTTTTCACAGCAATTATAATCTCTCCCATTTATATACTTCAGAAACAATGATAGAATGTTTAAGTCACCATGATACATATTTCCCTAGTATTACCCTTGTATGCTGAAGAAATAGGGAATCAGCAGACTTCTAATAAGAGTTGAGAGTACTCAAGTACATATAATCAGATGGATCAGTCATCTTTCAAGTCAGGGATGGAAGACAATGCACTGCTCTTGTGAGTGGTTGGTAGTCTAGATGAGATGTTATTGTGGGGTGTGTGAGGGTAGTGGTAAGGGAGACAGAAGTAGAAAGACACCAGAAAAACTATAGAAATACATGATGGGGCATGCTGACAGAGGTGAAGGAGAGGCATATAAGATTTTGATTAGAACTGGGAATGTCATTCAGTGGTAAAGTGCATGCCTGTGCACAAGAACTTAGGTTCATCTTCAGCATTAAAAAGAAACTTGTTGATTTCAACTGCTAGTGAACTATGGTAATATTTGCTGAAAAAGAAGCAACTGAAATGGAAATAACAGAGGAGCAGTGCCCCGGCCAGCGGGGTGTCAACGGGGGCGACCCACCTGTGGGAGAGAATGAGAGGGATGGGGGAGACACGAGAGAACGACAGCAAGACAGTGTGTTCTGATCAAGCTGCAAATTTTATTCTCCTCAGCAAGGCTTATATAGCATGGGAGGGGGAGGGAAGGAGGGAAGGGGTGCACGACGTGCCGTACGTGCAGGTGAAGGGGGACGTGCAGGTGAAGGGCTACGTGCAAGTTGTGCAAGTCGTGCAAGTCATGAGGCTGCTAGGTGGTAAGGTCACTCACTGGTCAGGGCCCATTGTTCTGTTGCTATGCTACCTGACCTGCCTGACCTGTTCCTTATCTTTGGTTTAGGGTAGGGGCTTGTTCTCTGGCTTAGCTAGTACTTTTCCATGGTCCATGTTTGGTCCCTGACAGAGCAGAATTTTTGGAATTTATTTAAATTTTATTTATTTTTAGATGTATAAGTGTTTTTTGGTTGCTTCTCTGTATCTGTACCATGTGCAGTGCCCCTGAAGGCCAGAAGGAGGCATCAGATCCTCTGAAGCTGGACCTACAGACAGTTGAAAGCTGCTTAATGCAAGTGCTGGAAACCAAACTTGCTAGAGCCTCTGCAAGATAAGCCAGTGATCTTAACTGCTGAGCCATCCCTCCAGGCTAGGGAGCATTTTATTTTATTTTTTTTAAACAAATCTGTTTTGAGGGTATTTGGTTTAAGTTGCTTATTGTTTTAATTCCAAGTGGGTGTGTGATATGCACAATTGGTTATATGAGTCTGGAGTCCATAGAAGAGACTAGAGTAGAACATATAATTTTGGAACATAGTATGAAGTACCATGGGGGTAAATACCAACCAACACACACACAACTGGATAATAATGAAAAATCTGCCTTTCATGCAAGCTTGTAGATTCCAAGCAATTCAAGCAGTCCCTAATGGTAATTTTATGGCCAAAGGGTATATACTGTGTGTAAAATGAAAGACTGAAAATAAATGTAATAATTTAATAAATAAATAATAAATAATACTGTAAGGAAAAGAGACTATAGATTGGTGGAAGACAAAACAAGTGATAGAAAAATCAATTTAAAAGTCAAGTTATATGTACAAAAGACTTGCCCAAAATAAAGACAAATGCATGAACTAAAAAAAAATATTTGTAAGATGTACTTAATGTCACTGAATTATACACTAAAAATATTTAAAATGTGAATTTTATATGACTCCAATAAAATGAGCAATAAAAAAGACATACCATAGGAACAGTACATAATCATATCTTTTTTTCCTGTTGTCTAAGAATTTCAAAAAATAATCCAAAACAGTGTGAAAAATTATAGGTGAAGAAAGTTATTTAAAACATGAACAATTCCTTTTTGTTGTTGTTTGGGGGTGGTTTGAGATTGGGTCTCACTATGTAGCTATAGTTTTCCTTAGTTATGATAGAAGGGAAATTAGATACAGAACTTTGGACTCACCAAGATAGGATAAATAATGGAGTATTTTCTCTGAAATTGCCAAATACAAATGGATTGAACATTATAAATGTAATTCTTACCTGAGAATTGTTCTTATTATGTATAGTTTTACTGTGTTAATATTAAATCCTTTCCTTTTTATTTAGACACAAAGGGGGAAATGTTGCAGAATAATCTTTCTGTACATTGTGAATATGTGTCTTTGCCAAGGCACCTTCTGGTTGGTTTAATAAAAAGCTAAATGGCCATTAGCTAGGCAGGAGGTGTAGGTGGGAGAAAGAGAGACAGAGAGAACTCTGGGAAGAAGAAAGGTGGAGTCACCAGCAGATGAGAGGGAATGGACATGCAAGAAAAGTGGTAAAAGCCGTGAATTACATGGCAACACGTAGATGAATAAAGATGGGTTAATTTAAGTTATAAGAGCTAGTTAGAAACAAGCCTAAGCTATTGGCCAAGCTTTTATAATTAATAAGAAGTCTCCATGTCATTATTTGGGATCTGGCAGGAGGGACTGAAAAATCTGCCTACACACACTTGTAAAAATGCTCTTTTACCATAAAGACTCCATGAAATTACTTCCACATTGGAACATGGATTTGAGGGCACCTAAATCCCTTTTACAAGGCTATGGTTACTCAAATTTGACTCCAAATAAGCTAGCTATTCCTGTTTGAGTTGAGAACTGTATTTTTTCAACACACAAATACCATATATACTTTTTTCATCCATTTTAATTCCTTTTCCATACCATGCCTAGAAAACTAAAATGTCTCATTTCTAAATTGGTTCATAGAAGCACTGATCTTTCCCTGACTTTCTTAGATCATGTCATGAAGAAACCTTCTGATTACCTTTTACCTATAGTAAGTCATAAGACACTCCTCATTCCAAAGGGATCTATGCTGCTCAGAGAAGCCAAGAAGAATCTGAACAGGACAGTCATTGCTAGGTTTTCTCCACAGGGTAGGTGCTCTATCCCTAAAATACTAATTAGATGTGTAATAGTGAAATGCAGAGAGAGATTTATTCAATGTGACCATATTGGGAAGAGGAACAGATACCCCCAAGTCTATCTCTTGGGTACCCACATGAGCTTTAGGTTTAAATAGAGGAAGACTGGGGCAAGGGGCAGGAGGTGTGCATAATTAAGCAAGTCTCCTCTGAGTGTTACCTAGTTGACCGTATTGCCTCAGTTCTGGTTCTGCAGGGTGGTCTGAAGAATTCCTTATTGCTGTAAGTGCTTGAGAGATTCAGTCTGGCTCACTGGAGTTGGTTACTTCTATACTAGTGTGCAGCTGTGCTATCATAGAGAATTGCCCTCGTCTGAGGGAACGTCCTTCCTGTGAGGTTCTGCTGTTCCTCAAACCCATGGTGATTGTAGGTTTAGGACACTAACTTGTCTCTGTGCCTTAGAGAGAGGTGAATGATGAACATGCTTGTGTGCAGAGGTTCACAGGTAGCCCAAAGGAAAGGGGGAAAGACACAAAAAAACGAAGGCAGAAATGCCAGCCAGGTTTTCTCCTCTTGGTATCTTCCTGTTGAAGGTACATAGTTTTCTTTTTCTTTTCTTGTTTTAATTATTTTGAGACTATGTAGCCCAGGCTGTCCTGGAATTCTCTATGTAAACTAGGCTGGCCTTGAACTCAAGGAGATCTGCCTGCCTCTGCCTCCAGAGTGCTGGGATAAAAGCATACTCCACTACACTCAGTTAGTACATATTTCTTGAATAAAGGAAAATTCAGTGTCCCACAAAGTGAAATAGAAACGAACACTTTGCATCGTTTTTGGTGAAATAAAAAAATCACACACTTTCAGGTTTGTGTAGTTAAAAGGACGGGGAAGGAAGTCAAGAAGATGAATGACAGAGATTTTCAGATCACTCATCTATACTGAATCTTCCAGGCAACTGCAATGAAAAGAATGGCCGTGGTGCCCACAGCATGTGTTTCTTTTGAAAATCACCTACTTTCTGAGGAAAATTATGGCTGCACAAAGTGTAAACCCGAGGAAGTCACCCAAAACCATAGCATAAGACTGTGAAAAGGTGAGCAGCCAAGGCAGAAATAATCTTATAATCTGGGATTCAAGATAGATTTGAGAGTGTTAGAGAAGAGGAAAAAGCTGTAAACCTGAAAGAGGGTTAAGGAGGTTCCTCTAGCTGTGGAGGTCTGAGCGACCTAGGCAGGAAGAGGTAGGGGATTACCACCACCACCACACACATACACACACACACACACACACACACACACACACACACACACACACACACTTTAGCTCCTGAGATATGGAAGTGAGTGTGAGAAGCTCAGAATTATTCCAGAAGGATGCAATAAATGGGCCCCTTGAACCTTTGCCCCTGGCAAGTTCTCAGCCAAAGGATCCCAGGGACACAAGCCCTTCTACTCTCCTCCTGGTCTTGAAAGTTAAGGGGGCTGAGGCTTTTGGATAACATGAAGTGCTGGAGCAGGGGAGGTGGTAATGGGCAGAGCAAAGATGGTTAACTCCTCCTTCATCACCAAGAAATGAGTGTGGCCTCAGCAAAGGGGGTGAAAATGATGTGTGGGGGGGAGGTGAAACAGGACCAGAGGCCAGACCCAAGCAGAGCCAAGTAGGGTGATTCTAGCAGAAGCACTGGAAGGCAAATTGTGAGTGCAGCATCCCAGAGAAACCTGGATAGGTTGCATGTAGCAGCTGGCCCCTACTCCTCACTCGGGGCCTCAGCCTGAGCTCCCATTGTCCCTATCGAGTGGGCCATAGAGCCTGCTAACATAACCCGAGTCTCAACCACAGACCACAGTGACCTAGGTTCTGTGTGACACTTGCTGTCTACAATTGTTACTAGACTTCCTGTTTCTGCCTGCCTTCCATCCTGATCAGCATGAGCTCTCTACGTCCTTGTTTCTACCTGGCCAGCTGTGTACTTCCTCTCCCTGACATGCCAGCTGCCACAGCTGCACACTCTCTCTTGGACCTGTGCAAACCCTATTATATTGGGGTAAAATGATCCAGCTTGAGGCTGCAGAGATATCTCAGCAGTTAAGAGCACTTTATGGCCTTGAAGACCTAGATTTAGTTCTAGTACCTACCCCTTAGAAGCTCCAGTTCCAGGGGATCTGACACCCTCTACCGGCCTCTATAGGCTCATAATATATGCAGGCAAAAAGTCCTACACTTCAAATAAAAATAAATCTTTTACAAATGCCTCAGATCCTTAGATCAGCTTTCATTACACTCTCCTGTCAGCCTTACATGAAATCACTCTCCATTAGTCTTCTTAGCATAAAGACTAATGTACCCATAAGGAAAATGCTCAAAGAAAAATATCAGATGTCATCTCCAGCCTCTGATCTCAGGCCAAGAGGTGAGGCAGAAACAGATGGACAGGGATGGCCCCTCTTTGACCCATGGTCAGACTTCACACGATACATTTGAGGCCATTGAGACATTAAGTACTTGGTGCAGATGGCTCTATGAGCCAGGAGGCAGGCCAGTTATAGGAGGCTTTGAAGAGAGACTTAGCTCATCTCAGCTTCCCATCTTACCTCTAAGTAAAACACCCCTACTATAACTGTTACAGTTAGTTTCAGTTTTGATCTTCCCCAAAGATATAGTATGCATGACATTAAATTCGATGCTTATATATTCATTTATTTTTGAAGTCCACAATATATACTGCTTGATGAAAAAATACGTATACAACAGCACTTACTTGTTTGATCACTTTTACCTATACACATATATCTAGGCACACAGGTACAGGGAAATACATAAGACATTCACCAAAGGCTGACAATGTTTGTATCAGGGTGAGAATTTCAGGTAACATGTACTTTTGCTTTTTTTTTTAAATTTTTTTTAATTTTTTAATTTTTTTAAATTTTTTTCTTTTTTCTTTTTCACTTGGAAGGTTCAAAAGGATACCACTTTGTGAACAGACTAAAATCACCAGAGAAAGACACACAGGGAAACAACCATTAAGCAATCAGAGGAATGAATAAGCAAGGAATGATGGGGGGCCATCCCTCTCCATTACATGGTATACAAGTCTGCTTTTCCTTCCCCAAGCAAACTGGTTTTGAATTAACTCCTTCCGAAGCCCACCCCATACCTGTTTCTTTCAGAATAAGTTTCTGAGGAGAGTTAAACACTGATCTGGGGCTGAATCTCACACCTTAGAATGGTGTAGAGGGTTTTGATCTCTCCATATGAGTCAGCTCCTGCAGAGTGACTATCAGATTCTCAAAAACCTGGGCCTTGTTGCTGGTGTTGTCACAGGTTTCCTTGGCATGGCCCTCCTCACCACAGTGGGGGCAGCGGATTGGATACTTTCGCTTTCTGTTTCTCCGCAGATCCCCAGGCCCATTATTCCTTTGCCCAGAACCACTGCTAGTGGAAGGAGACTCATCATCAAAATAGTTGGGGGAGTCAATAGCTAGCATTTGATCCTGAATAGTGTCTCTGCCTCTGAGGGAGGAGGACAGTGGAGGCACAGACTCCACCAGGATCACATCTTCATCTGAGTCATCCTGGGAATCATCTATCTCTATGACATTGCAATCAGCACCGCCTATCACTATAGGCAGGGAGCCCTGAAATACGACAGGGCTGGCGGCCCTCTCCATTACTGACTCAGATCTTCTGGGCCGCTTATGAGCAAGCAAGCGGTCATTCCGTTCTTCTTCCTCCCTTACAATCCTGATTAACTCCAGGAAGTCGGGAAGGCATTCCTGCTCATTATGCGCATGCATTTGGAGAAGACTCTTAAGCTTGATGCGCAGGTCCCTACTCAGCTCAGCCCCTACAAGGAGCTGGTGCAGTCGAATCCTGTTTGCATCTCTCTCAGCAAGGACCCCTGCCTGAATAGCATTTTGCAGCTGCACCTCTAAACGGATCACATACAGGGACGGTTTCTCTCCATGTGCCTGCAGGGTGTTTAAAAATTTACCCTGTGCTGTCACACTGCTCTCAGACTCCCCAAACACCAACTTCATTGCCCGCAAAAAATCTGCCACATTTAGATCGGGATTGGAAGCCTGGAGCAAACGCATGATCTCCCGGGCAGGGCCCCTAAGGGTTCTCATCAGGCGTTTGAGCTTTTCCTCCTCAGACATATGCCATTCTGGCAGGACCTCATGGACTTGGCTTAGCCAGTTCTCAAAGGTTTCTTCCCCCTGGGCCAGCTCTGCCCTCCCAGAGAACAGCTTCAAATTTCTCTCTGCTATGTTGGCTATCAAAGGACCAAGACTCCTCCCCAGGGCCCTCAGCATGGAGTGGGCCAAAGGCAGAAAAGCCGAATTCTGCCTTCGGCTGTTACCCATCCGAGCAAGGATGCTAGCCATGTCTGACAACAATTGGATATCTGAATACAAGATGCTTGGGCTCTCTGTGAACAAAAGCGGCGCAATCAGCAGCAACGTTCCTGGGCAGTATCTCCCTCGTGTTTGGGTAGGAACTGTAAAAGAAAAAAAAAAAAAAAAAAAAGCTCAAAACCACAGTGGACTTGGAAAGAAGCTTCTAATCACATTTTCTACAGTCTTATATATATAAGGCCAGTGCCCTAAAACTACTCAGCAGGAAACTGACACTTACAACCTTGAGGAGCAATAAGATTTCTCTGTGCTAGTGAGGCCTTTGTCAGAGCCACATTTACTCCCTCCCCCACTGTACCGCCTGTTCTCTAGGAGAGGCAGCAACTGTTGCTTGGAATTCTAGCTGCAATAGCCGTTGGAGCCCATGCTAGGCTCTCAAAATAGAGGGCAATAGAGTAAGCCTCACAGAATTATGTTAATGAGTAAGGCCTGAAAAGATATTAGGTCACAACGCTCCCCTCCCCCTTTTTTGGTTCTTCCCAGAGCTCAAAAACTGGCCTTCACCTTTATTTAATGCACCCTCTGCAACAGGTGATTTCCGTGAGATTTCTGGTCCTGGGTAGGGTTGATCTCTGTCCACAGGCTTCTCAGATCCGGGTCCTCTGAACCTCTAGGTTAGACTGCGCCACAGCAAAGGGAAGGGAAGAGAAGGGGGGTTTGAGACGTCAGAAGCTGTCTCATCCTTCCTTCAGCGACTCCATTGTTGCCAGGAGGAAAAACCCTACAGAATAAAAGCCAAAGGGCCCACCCCTCCCCCAATATGCTTCACCCGGGAAACCAGCGGCCTACCAGTTCCGCAATCAGCCACACAGAATTCAAGTTTGCAATCGGCTTTGATGGGCTGCTATGGAGAAAAAGAAGAGAGGTTGGATACCCTCCCACCTCCGTATCTATCCCCGAAGAATTGAGAGAAAAGGGACTTCAGAACAGACCAATTGTGAATTTCCCCTCTGCCCTTTGCTACCTTCCTGGAAAAAAATAAAATAAAATAAAATAAAATAAAATAAAATAAAATAAAAAATTTTAAAAAAAGAGACCTCTCTCCAATCAAGGCAAATCCTACCCTTACTTAGCTCACCTCCTCCCACCATGTAGCCCGATGACTAGGGTGTTCGCTTCCTTGCCTCGAAATTGTTCTGAAGCCCCAAATGGTAAGGTTTCATCCTCCCATCTCCACATTATGCGGTTGCGCCTCCCTTTCTTTACCTGGATTCCGAAGATGAACGGCGGATGGATGATCCGGCGCCAGGAATAGCTGTGTCGCTTCTTAGGCCCTGCAGAGAAAGTATGGCGCCTCAGCCACTGAGCTGTCTAGGCTCTCCAATGGCGCTGGGCTGCCCAACGCAGTCGCCGCCGCGGTTTCCAAGGCAGCTGCAGCTGCCCCCGCCCGCTCTCCAGTTCAGCCTGCAGAGCTGCAGCAGCTGCTTTTAGCCTCTGCCCATTGAGACAAAAGAGCGTGACGAGAGCAGTGGCGCGGCCAATCAGCGGTGCGCGGGGGCGGCCTCCCCGCAAAGCCTGGGCCAGGATGCTAATGCCTGCCAGAGGGGGGAACCTGCTGGAGGGGGCTGCGGCAGACTGGCGCGGGAGCGGGCGCGGCGTCAAGTGCAGCTCGGACTCACGGACCTGGCCCATTTACATTTCATTCGTGAGTTTGCAGCTTCCCCTCTCTTCCCTTCTTCCTATCGCCTTCTGCCTTGGCTCTCCTCCGCTGCTTTGCGACCCGATGACTTAAACACGAGGTGGGACCGAAAGCAAGTGAACAATGAGAGTTCTTCACCTTTGTATAGGGGGAAGAGGGTAGCATTTGCTGAGAGCTTTCTGTGTGCCAGCGCGCTTGCACAGACATCTCATTTATTCTTCTCACCAGTCTTGTGATAAAACGTCGCAGTGTGCCCATTTAACAGAGAGGGGGATGTAAGCACCTAGGCAGTATGGGTAGGAAGTACAGAATTAACAGCTCACACACAAGCCCTGGCGTCTAACCCCTCTCTGGTGTCAGATTAAGGGTTAGTGGACAAAAGCCAAAATGAGGATGAAAGGACCCGTTTAGGGCTATCTAAAATTAATGAACTGTTGTCTACAATTTACGGATGAGAAAACTGAGCCACCATGAGCATGGGCATCTTGTCCTGTATCATGCAGGACAACACTATTAGCAAATAAGCTAATAGCGTCGGATTTTGCTAGCCGGTCTGTTGTTCTGTTGATGGCAGCGTTTTCCTCTGTGTTGATGCCAACACTTTGCCCTGCTTGTCTGCCCAGAGAGCGCATTTTCACTCTTACATACATCTCCACAGACTATCTCCGCAGCTTTGCTAAGGTGACAGTGGTGCTGAGGAGGGACTGAGAAGAGATGGAAAAGAAGAGGAAGGCAACCTTCATGATACGCATTATACCAAGGAGGAAACTGAGGCAGTTTTCTGCTCACATTTTTTACACAAAAATAAACCACCTGTTTATAAAAATATCAGCACTTCTCTAGGGCCCCAAAGGAAATCAGACTCAGAGATGACTTGTCTAAAATCACAGGGTGAAACCAGAGCTTTCAGTCCAGAATTCATGCTACAAACTAAAGTATGGGTGCCCAGCTGGCTATCACAGAATGATTTTTGAGGGCTTGTTAGAAATTCGCATTCCTGGCCTCCAGTTCTGGGGATTTGGCTTTCCTGGGACTGGGGATGAAAACTGTCATTTGTATTTTACCTGCTGCTATAATTGATTCTGGGTTGTAGAGAGTCTGGGAACCACTGTTCTAAACAGCACACCACACTGAAGGCCATCAAAAAAATGGGCCTGCCGCTTAAATGTTTGTCCATAGCCTATTTGTAGGAAACTTAGTCCCAGAACAGAAGTCCCTACCTCAAATCCTTCTTGAAATTGCATGCAAAGGATTTGAACCCTTCTTTCTGATGCCATCACTCTGTGAACTTTCAGATGGGCCCGTGGCCCCCAAACAGTTAAGAACCACTGCCCTACGATCTTCAAAACATCTTCCCTTTCAACACCTGCTTGAGGAAGAAGTGTTAGAAACAAAACACCATTTGACCTAACCCACAGCCCAGCTCTCTGCCGCTGATAGAGCTCTTTCATTTCCTGGCTCAAGGATAGGTTGCTAGGCTGCCCTTCTGCAAGCTCTTCAGGGGACTTCTCCTTTGCTGGCTTTGGCATCACTGGCCCTAAAGAAGGAGCAACTCCATGGAAACGGCATGCAAGGCTGTCCAGAGTGAATGGGCCGTGAAGCTAGAGGCTAGAAAACCTGCTCCATTTCCCTTGCCTTCTGGTTCTTAGACAACAGGTATCACTCTTCTCCGTGTAGCTGGTGGGTAGCTAGAAGGCCCCCCTAGGCAGGGTTTGCTATCAACTCCTGATGCTTGGAAGCACAGGAATGGTTTGAAACCCTGCAATTGCTGTTGGCTTCATCTTCAACCTGCTAAGGTATTTCACCTGTTCCTGTCTGCCTTCTTATTTACAACTGTAATGACTAGACTTGTCATAAGCAATCCAAATTTGGAAGGAAGCATCATTTGTATAGTATACTCCTCCATTGTAGTCCTTCTTTGGGGGATGGAACAGTGGGGTAGAGGTGATGGAAAGTAGAGAGTGGTGAAGGCATATGGGGGCAGGTGGCTCACCTTGTAGAGTTAGGGGTGGGTCTGGGGGTGACTGGTGGGTGTTCTTCATACTCTTGCTTCTGTTTCCTAGAACCATGCTGTTAGACCACAACCCCACAGCAGACACTTGTTCTGTGTTTCCATTAGCTTCATCACCAAAGTAAATATTATGTTAGACCTGGTGGGTAGGATCAAGAAACTAAGGATAGACTTGAGAGTTTGGATTTTAAAAAATGAAAAGAATGGATTGTGTATAGGTTTACATGTTGAAGCAAGAATGTTTTAGAGCAAAGTTACCAGCAAGGTCCATTGGGATACAGAACATCTCCTCTCTCTGGCCACAAGAGTGTGCACCAAAGGATGGTTCTAATGAGGCCACATTTTCCAATTTTGACAAATGAACCTTAAAAGCTCGAAGGTTAGGAGGTAAAGCTTTCAGATGAAATACTAGTGGCTACTTTTGGCAGCAGACCTCCTCTATGCCAGGAACTTTCCATCTGTTATCTCATTTAAACTTCCCAGCAGCCCTGCTGACAGAGGCATCGCGTACCATTTTTCAAAGAAGAGAAGTGAGTGTTTCAAAGAGGTGAAGTAGCTTCTGTGAGGCCATACTACTTGGGAGTGGAACCAGTGGGATGCTAGCCCAGGGCTGGCAACCTCTAGAACCCAGGAATACTTTCCTTTTCCATGTTGACGGGGAAAGCATAAATGCATCCTGCAGGGCTAGATATGCAGTTCAGTGGAAGATTATTTTCTTAGTATGTAAGAAACAAAACAAAACAAATCAAAACCCTGATTTTGGTCCCTAAGACTAAAAAAAAAAAAAGGATAAAAGAAACCATCCTAATACAATAAAGATCCTAATACAGCCACTAGAACACGTTAGCACTTTTGTCATAATTTGATCTTAGCTGCCACCACATCTTCCCAAAATAATAAAGAAATATAAAACAATAATGATAGTAAGGTTCAGAGAGTTGAAGAGAATCAGTCAAGGTCATAAAACTAAGGAATGACAGAGCAGAATTCAAGCCGAGTGTTGTCTGACTCCAGTGTTTTGTTCTCTACAACATACATCAGTGGAGAAAATAAATGTGGCCATCATTATGACTCCTTTCTGTTAGCCTCTGCTATATATGTTTTTTTGGTTTGTTTTATTTTGTTATTGTTTTGTTTTTCACTACCACCACTGCCATGGGCTGTTCTGTTTTCACAGAGTATATATTCCTGAAGATTAGTCAAAACCAGAGAAGTGGCATGCAGGAATACATCCAGAGTTCTTATGGGAGCCAAAGAAGGTCTTCTTCTATGAGAATGCAAAGCCTAAATATGATGTTCTAGGAGAACCTGCCCCTATCAACATTCATTTCCCTCCTTTAGATCTCTTCCTCAGTCCAAAACACTTGCTTCCATTCCTCCACCTAACAAGACGTGACTTATTTAAGGACTGTGTCACATTCTTCCTGAGAACATTTTTATTAACACATGTTAATTGCACATTTCAGTGCGCTGGGAAGTCTTAAAAAATCCTATGGAGAGAGTGACTCCTGACTTTTGTAGATCTCCAGCATTTGAGTGAGGTCAGTGTATTGTTGCCTTATATGAATGCAACCTGCATCAATCATTTTGAACCATCCTTCTTATGCCCCATTACCTTCCCAATCCCTAATAATTGCTCTTCTACTTTCAGATCTACAATTTTTAAGTTTCCACATATAAAAAGAGCATGCTGTATTTGACTTCCTGTTTCTGACTAATTTCACTTAGCATGGTAGCATCCAGGCCCTTCCATTCTGCTGCAGATGACAGATTTCACTCTTTATGGCTGAATAATACTCCACTGTACTAATCTGTGTACCTCATTTCCATTATCCATTTGTTAATGGGCACTAAGACTGATTCTGTAATAATCATTGTGGATAGTGTGGCAACAAACTTGACAATTCAGGTGTCTCTTTTGTAGGCCTGTTTTATTTTTTCCAGGTATATATCAGGAGTGGAATAGCTGAACTATTGGCTTTATCTATTTTGACTTTTTTTAAAGATGTATTTATTATGTAGACAGTGTTTTGTCTGCGTGTATGCCTGCACACCAGAAGGAAGCACCAGATTCCATTACAGATGGTTGTGAGCCACCATGTGGGTGCTGGGTATTGAACTCAGGACCTCTGCAAGAGCAGCCAGTGCTCTTAACCTCTGAGCCATATCTCTAGCCCCTATTTTGACTTTTTTGAGGAGCCTTCATACTGATATGCATAGTTTCTATGCTAATTTATATTCCCATAAAGAGTATATAATGGCTGTCTTTTCTCCACATCCTTGCCAGGGTTGAGTTTTCCCTGTCCTGGACAAAATAGATTGTCCTTATCTTTCTTCTTTGACTGTGATTATTTTTATTTTGTTTTCTAGTGTCTACCCCACTAAACTCCCGTGTCCTTGAAGACAGGCACCAAATCCTATCCATCTTAAAGTCCATAGTGATTTAACAATGACTTGAAAGGTGATCGATATGTGCAACTGAGCAAAGGACTGGCTGAGAATTCCCCCAAATGAACAGATCGATGCAGGACTGAGTCTTAGGATGCCCACCTATGATCCCCGTCTCCACTAGACTAGCCTGGGAAGTCTTGGTTGTTGTCTGCTCAGTTGATTAGGTTTGTAGACACAGGAGACAGATCATAGGTTTAGCTGACAGCTGCTCAAGGCAGGCTCCATCCCATACTTTGAAATTAATGTAAGGGGGCCAGGCTCTCCTGGAGGATTCTGTTGAAGCTTAGAATTTATAGAAGAAAGACCTCCCTGGGCTCCCATAGGAACAGCGGATAAGTTGGAGCATACCACTTCATCTGGCTGTAGCTGGTCTTCAGGAACATGTGTAAAGACAGATAAGGAGGTTGGGGATAATCTTTTTTGATACCTTTGAAAATTAAAGCCACCAAGTCCTAATTTTCAGCAACTTTATCGCATTTTATGTTCCTGATCTTTACAGCAGCCTTCTGTAAAGATTTTTTTTGTCACCACTTTGTAGCAGAAGGATGTGAGACAGTGATATTCCTGCCTTTCCCCAGATCACACAGATAAGAAAGTGGTGGAGGCAGAATTCAGTTCTAGATTTGTCCCCCAAAGTGTCTTCAAAGAAAAATCCACAAGAAAAATATGAACTTTCTTCCCTGTATAAAATACAGATAACTAGATTTATAAAATGATGTATGAGATATTTAAGGTAAGGTGCCTCTAAATTACTGTTCACTTTTAGTCCCTCAAAATTGTTTGCGTAAATGGTAAGAGGAATAGGTGGTACAAAAGTGCAGCTTCATTATCAGCCAGAGGTAAAAAACAAAACAAAACCCTCCCATAGTCAATTTTGGGGATGACTACAGAACAATTTTCCCTGCCTGATAATGCTATAACTAAAGTAAAAGAGGTCCAAGAGGTCATGAAATTTCTAAAGTCATATAAAATGTTAATAACAGAACCAGGGCTTATGATATGGTTGTGCCAAACCATTTTCCTTCTACTAAGTCAGACTGCCTTATGGAGTGGATGAACAGATCTTTATAAAAAGGAGGGCAGGCACTGGAGTGTTATTGAACTCAGGGTTAGAAGATGTGCAGACTCTTTATTTCATCCCTTGTTAAGGCCAAGGTAAGATTTGGAAGGGAGAGCTGTGAAATGTTCCAGGCTCCTCTAGCTGTGGAGGTCTGAGTGACCTAGGCAGGAAGAGGTAGGGGATTACCACCCCCCTACACACACACACACTTTAGCTCCTGAGATATGGAAGTGAGTGTGAGAAGCCCAGAATTATTCCAGAAGGATGCAATAAATGGGCCCCTTGAACCTTTGCCCCTGGCAAGTTCTCAGCCAAAGGATCCCAGGGACACAAGCCCTTCTACTCTCCTCCTGGTCTTGAAAGTTAAGGAGGCTGAGGCTTTTGGATAACATGAAGTGCTGGAGCAGGGGAGGTGGTAATGTGCTGTGGGATGTTCTGTATGTTAAATGTATTGCTCTGATTGGTTGATAAATAAAACACTGATTGGCCAGTAGCCAGGCAGGAAGTACAGGTGGGACAAGGAGAGAGGAGATTTCTGGGAAGTGGAAGGCTGAGGCAGAGAGACGCTGCCAGCCACCACCATGAGAAGATGTTAAGATACCGGTAAGCCACGAGCCACGTGGCAACTTATAGATGAACAGAAATGGGTTGATTTAAGATAGAAGAACTAGATAACAAGAAGCCTGCTGCGGCCATACAGTTTGTAAGCAATGTAAGTTTCTGTGTGTTTACTCGGTTGGGTCTAAGCGGCTTCGAGATTGGCGGGTAAGAAAGATTTGTTCTGACCGTGGGCCAGGCAGGACCAGAAAACTCCAGCTACAGTAATGGGCAGAGCAAAGACGATTAACTCCTCCTTCATCATCAAGAAATGAGTGTGGCAGCCGGGCGGTGGTGGCGCAGGCCTTTAATCCCAGCACTCGGGAGGCAGAGGCAGGCAGATCTCTGTGAGTTCGAGGCCAGCCTGGGCTACAGAGTGAGTTCCAGGAAAGGCTACACAGAGAAACCCTGTCTCGAAAAACCAAAAAAAGAAAGAAAAAGAAATGAGTGTGACTTCAGCAAAGGGGGTGAAAATGATGTAGGGGTGGGGGAGGTGAAACAGGACCAGAGGCCAGACCCAAGCAGAGTCAAGTAGGGTGATTCTAGCAGCAGCGCTGGAAGGCAAGTTGTGAGTGCAGCATCCCAGAGAAGCCTGGATAGGTTGCATGTAGCAGCTGGCCCCTACTCCTCACTCAGGGCCTCAGCCTGAGCTCCCATTGTCCCTATCGAGTGGGCCATAGAGCCTGCTAACATAACCCGAGTCTCAAACACAGACCACAGTGACCTAGGTTCTGTGTGACACTTGCTGTCTACAATTGTTACTAGACTTCCTGTTTCTGCCTGCCTTCCATCCTGATCAGCATGAGCTCTCTACATCCTTGTTTCTACCTGGCCAGCTGTGTGCTTCCTCTCCCTGACATGCCAGCTGCCACAGCTGCACATTCTCTCTTTTCAGACTCGTACAAACCTATCCTCCCCCGTATGGACGCCCCTCCTTCCCTCCCTTCCTTCCCCACTCTTCCTTTCCTTCTTCTGTCTTTCCTGACAAGGTTTCACTTGTTTCTCAGGCAGCTTTTGAAATTCAGTTTCAAGTGTGGTCCTCCTCCCTCCTCCTCCCTTGTAACTCAGACTACAGGTACGTGCTACTGCATCTAGCTCTTGTTTCTTTCTTGATTGTAAAGTTTCTTCTGTGTGTTGGCCCCCAAACTGCTTCTAATACTGCTTCTCCATGTCTTAAGATTTCTTAAGTGAGGTCTTATGTTTCCTTGGTTGAACTTGATAAGTAGTTGAGGATGGCCTTGAACTTCTCATCCTCCTGTCTTTACTTCCTAAGTGATGGGTTGCACACATGCAACATTATGTACAGTTTTGGGGATCAAACACAGGCCTTCATGAACAGTAGGAAAGCACTCCCTCAACTGAGCTACATCCCCTGATGATGCTATTTTGATTATCACATATGTGGATCATGACTAGTGCTTCTGGTATGCAGTGAGCAGTAGCCAGGAACACTGATCAACATCCTTCAGTGGCTAAGACAGACACTAATACAAAGAATTCTCTTGCCCCAAGTGTCAGCAGAGCTCAAAATGAGAAACCCCGCTGTATTATGTAGCTATACAGATAAAAGATAATTTGAAAATTGCCAGGTACTGAGCCACATGGAACTTCCAGAAGCAGCTGCTCTTTCCTTCCTTCAGTTAGGGAGGAGTAGGGTGTTGTCATGAGACAGCCATAGTTTGTGCAGGGTTTTCGAGTGGTAGGTGGGAGGAGGTTCTCACCCCCAAATTTGTAACTGACTTTGAAAGAAAGCTTTGTACTGCAACTTTTTACCACCTTAAAAATGTTTGGCTGGGGAGAGGGCTGAATCAGTAATGGGCTTGTTCTGAAAAAGTGGGGATCCAAGCTTGGATCTCTAGTACCCACATAAACATGCCAGGCATGGTGGCACATGCATGTATCCTAGTGCTGGGAAGGCAATGGCAGAACGATCTCTGGTAAGCTATTATTGCCAGTTGGTGTGATCCAGGTTCAGAGATATACCCTATCTCAAAAAATAAGTTGGAGACCTGTAGAAGACAACCCGCATCAATTTCTAGCCTCTACAAGTGTATACATGCATGTGCACACACATACACATGAACACTAACATAAACATACCACACACACACACACACACACACACACACACACACACACACCTCAAAAACGTTGTGGGGTGGAGCCTGTGAGTCTGGTTTGCACAGTTGTACACTTGCCTTGCACATATAAGGCCTGGGTTCAACCTGTAGCATAGCAAAAAATAGTTTTGGAAAGAAAGAAACAACTTACTTATCTAGTAGATAATAAAGTGCAAAGTTTGGGGATGGAGCAACAAATAGCTCAGCAGAAGACCAAGGTTCAGTTCTTAGCCCCATGTCAGGTGACTCAAACTGGCTGTAACTCCAGGAGTTCCAGTGTTCTCTTTTGGCCTCTTGGGTGCACATGCCCAGGCATGCACGCACGCACGCACGCACGCACACAAAGCACAAATGCACATTTTTAAAACGCAAAGTTTTGTGGAAAGAATCGAATGCAATGGGTTTTTAAGCCCTCTTTCCCCCTTTCTATGGTTTTCAGTCATAATTTTTTGAGTTTGAATTTTACTGTGTCACCAAATACCACAGCGGTGACTGTCAAGGGAAATCAAGTAAAATTTTGATTTAAGGTTGATGAATTATTGATTTCCTAATGGCATGTCTGTTCTTAGGAACTTTCAAAAGTATTTCCTGACATGTGAGTTTCTCATGGTTCTGTGTCAGACCAAACCAGGAAAACACTTGCGAAGACATGGAAATGGTCAGCCTAACTTCTTGTCTCCTTTTGCTAGTTTCTTCCATCTGCATCCAGTTGTCCTCAGCATGGAGGAGCAGAACAACTCTGCTGGGAAGGAGCTTCAACACAGGACACGAGCAGAAGTTCCAGGAAAGAAAATCTGGCACTCACAGGCCTACACCCTTGGGGCCATTTCCAACTTTATGTCTACTTTTCTGACCTTTCCTATCTATAAGGTTGTGTTCCGGCAGCAGATCCATGCTATGGCAGTGTCAGAGGCTGTAAGACAGCTTTGGCATGAAGGCCCTCAGTACTTCTACCGGGGCATCTACCCCCCTCTTCTCTCCAAGACCCTGCAAGGGACTCTGTTGTTTGGCACTTACGATAGTCTGCTGTGCTTTCTCTCCCCTGTTGGGCCCCACTCCCTCGGACAGCGCTGGACTGCAGGGCTCATGTCTGGTGTGGTAGAAGCTGTGGCACTCAGCCCCTTTGAAAGGGTACAAAATGTGCTTCAGGATGCTCGCAAGCAAGCTTGCTTCCCTAGCACCTCCAGCATTCTCAAGGAATTCAATTCGTATGGGCTTTGGGGGCGGCTGTCACTGGGCTATTATCGTGGTTTCTGGCCGGTCCTTGTCAGAAACAGCCTGGGAAGTGCTCTCTATTTCTCCTTCAAGGATCCTATCCAGGATGTGTTGACGAGGCAAGGCCTGCCCCATTGGGTTCCTGCTTTGGTGTCTGGTAGTGTCAATGGAACAATCACCTGCCTGGTTCTGTATCCTCTGATTGTGCTGGTTGCCAATATGCAGTCTCATATTGGCTGGCAGAGAATGCCAAGCCTGTGGGCCTCTGCACAAGATGTGTGGGACACTCGAGGTCGAAAGATACTCCTGATTTATAGAGGAGGATCTCTGATCATTCTCAGGTCCAGTGTGACCTGGGGCCTTACTACTGCTATCCATGACTTCTTGCAGAGAAAGGCTCACACCAAGAAAGAGATGAAAGACTGACTAAATGAAGTGTGGCCAGGGCATCTTTGTTCTAAGTCTTCACTCGTTGGTTGTGTATAGTATATTTCTTTGGCTCGGTTCCCTAATACAACCGTTACTTAGTATCTGTAATCTGTTGCTGCATGGGAGAAGCTCCTAACTTTTCACCTGTTAGTCACAGACAAAGCCTATCAGATTCCTTAGTCAAAGAAGGAACATCTCCCTAGTCTATACTCAGCTTCAGTAGCCTCAGAACCTGGAGCCTTTAAATAAGCTGTAGCCCAGATTAAATATAATTCCTTTAAGGATTTTTTTTTTTTAGTAAGAGGATACTTTTAAAGAAGACCCTACTTGGGTACTGTGCATCTGAGATCTTTCTACGTGTCCTCCTGACCAAACCAAGTGGAACTCCAGTTTCAATGAACTTGTACTAGACTTGGAGGAAAACTTGAGAGATGCCTATATTTTCCTGACATAGGTCACTGCCTCTACCACAGCCACTCTTACTTCAAGCCATGGGTTCCACTTTCGGGGTACCTGCTCTGATTACAAACCCTAGATTAGGTTCACTTCAACCATCTGGTACCACAAGAACTGATGATGATGCTGGAGATGGGAATGAGGAGATTTGGTGCCTGGGAATGAGGAGATTTGGTGCCTGGATAGAACGAATAAAGGCTTTGAAGTAAGAGATTGAATTAATTTAATCACATGCCAAATAGAGAAAAATATTATTGTAGATGGTTTGTTGTTATCAGTTAGAACTATTTTTTTTTATAGATAGTAAAATGATTATGTTGCCTACAAACCATTTAAGTTTCCATAAGAAACCAGGAACTGACATGACCATATCTCTTCACAATTAACTGCTAATTTTGTTGATGTGGACCACAGCATAATGATCTTAGCCTGTCATTCAGAGCCATTGCCAATATGGACCCCATATAACTTTTTGCACATTATGGACTGTATAGGCTAGCCAAATGCAGTGCTTTTCTCTCCCCAGACATTCCAAGATCTCACCCATGGCCATACTCTGGCCCACACTGTCTCTCTACAGGAACTGCCCTCCCCACACACTAAAAGGCCTCCAATTTCCAAAAGTCCAGCTCCATTGCTACTGTCTGTACGGAGCTCCTTCTCTATATTCCCCCACCTGAATGTGACATAAGTTTTGTGATATGTGATACCCCTTCCAGCCATTTGTCAACATGCACTGATTCCATTATGTCACTGATCACATGTAGCCCCATGTTCCTGCTGTTCTTCAATACCTCCTACTATACTTTCAATACTTCTTGAAAGCAGGGATTCTTGTATGCATTTTTAAATCCTCCATTGTGCCTCGGTGCTCAATAAAGTTGGTGAATTATTGAATTGTTTATCAAGCTGTGATATGGTCTATATCCTCAGGGTGCTATCCCTATTACATGAAGATAATGTTACTGACTCATTGTCAATAAGACACATGCCTTTGGGATGTGTTTGTTTTCTTTTAATAGTGGATTTAGTTTTGTGCTAATTATGATGCCAATGATAACAGTAACAATAATAATAAAATTATGTTCAACCAGAATATTTGGTGAGTTTGTATTATTTACAACATGCTCGCTATTATAACATTAGCACCAAAATTTTACAAGCAGAATCACATTGCATAGCTGTCCTACCCCTTTTATCTCTAGAATTTTTAGTATTTCCAAGATGGCATGTGTTGCAGTTCTTGCTTTATATGTGATATCATGATAAATTCCTCAACCTGCCCCTCCTCACTGAACTAAAGTTGTCCTTTATAATGACCCACATGTCTAGAGATCAGAATTCATAAGACTACTATTGGCATTAAAGACGGGCTTGTTAGGCTGTAAGAATGCTAGTCTTTGCCAAGAAGGTTAACAGAAAACGGCCTTCCTGAAGTGCCGTAGATGAACACACAGTAGATGTGAGTGGTGGGCTGGGACAACGTTGTTAGACTTTCTTACCTGCAGATTCTGCATCCTTGTATTTAATAATTATGGCCAAAAATATTTTGGGGGATTACATATGTAGCCGGAAGGTTTGTCCCCTCCCACCCAGCACTGAGGTCCTGCAGCTGCTTATAAAATAATCATTCCAAGGCTTAATATTAATTATCAACTTGTATGGCCTATGGCAGGCTTCTCACTAGCTAGCTCTTATAACTTAACCCATTTCTATTTATCTATAAGTTGCCACGTGGCCATGGCTTACCGGTATTTTCACATCTTGCTTCTCCTGGAAGTGCTGGTGTCTCTTCAGCCTCTCTGCCTTTCTTCTTCCTGTCTCTCTCTTCAGTTTCCCACCTAGCTATAACCTGACTTGCCATAGGCCAAAGAGCTTTATTTATTAACCAATCAGAGCAATACATATCCACAGCTTATAGAAAGACATCCCACGGCCGGGCGGTGGTGGCGCACGCCTTTAATCCCAGCACTCGGGAGGCAGAGCCAGGCGGATCTCTATGAGTTCGAGGCCAGCCTGGGCTACCAAGTGAGTCCCAGGAAAGGCGCAAAGCTACACAGAGAAACCCTGTCTCGAAAAACCAAAAAAAAAAAAAAAAAAAAAGAAAAAAAGAAAGACATCCCACAACATACATATGTATTGAACATGTGCAACTTTTTGACTTGTTATTCATTCAAAAAACACAGTATAGCAATCATTTACAGAGCACTTAACCTGTATTAGATACTATAAATGAACTAGAAATGACTTAAAATACACGGGATAGAGCAGGGCATGGCGGCACATATCTGTAATCCTTACTAGGGACGTGGGGTGGGAGGGTAAGGAGTTTGAGGGAACCGTAGGCTACACAGTTCCAGGACAGCCTGGGCTGCATAAGGTTGTGACAAGTCCTCCCCCTTCTCCACAAAATAAAAAATGAACCCAAATAAAAATAAAATGATAAAATGTATTAGTTGGGAAGTGTCATGCAAATAGAATTACACAATTTTTGAAAAATACAGGACTGCCGGGCAGTGGTGGCGCACGCCTTTAATCCCAGCACTCGGGAGGCAGAGCCAGGCGGATCTCCGTGAGTTCGAGGCCAGCCTGGGCTACCAAGTGAGTTCCAGGAGAGGCGCAAAGCTACACAGAGAAACCCTGTCTCGAAAAACCAAAAAAAAAAAAAAAGAAAAATACAGGACTTCAGCAGTAACTGGTTTTGATATTCCCAGAGAATACTGGAACCAAATCCCCATGGATACTGATGGATGTCAATGCTTGTCCACTCAAAAAAGTATAATACATACACAGACAAAGAAAGAAAAATTAGCAGCTAGTTATGCTTATGTCTAACTTCCAGGAGAAAATATTGTTCATAAAGATGTGTAACTAGCTGAAGAGCAATAATGAGCACCATTCCCCCATATTTTTATCCAAAAGATGCATTTATCTCCAAGTACACTGTGGATTCGCCAATGTCACTGTGTCAATCCGTATCCTTTTCTTCTCTCTAACAATTTATTAGAAATAAATTTGAGCTTATAGATAATTTTCATTAATAATGGTTAAAGTACATCTATATATCCTTTACTCAGGTCAACCTATTAACACCTTATCTCATTTGCTATATTATATGAACGTGCATTCTGTCTATACACAGAGAAATATTTTTCCTAGACTGAGAATTGCATACATTTGCTTTTTTGTTTGTTTGTTTGTTTGTTTGTTTGGATAGCACTTCTCTGTAGCCCTGGCTGTCCTGGAATCTGCTCTATAGATCAGGCTGGCCTCGAACTCAGAGGTCTGCCTGCCTCTGCTTCCCAAGTGCTGGGATTAAAGGACTACACCACATTGCCTGGCCCATAATTCATTTTCAATGTTTCTAGCTATAATAATCATATATTCAAGTTCTTTTAAAAAGACCATCTTTTATCTCTATGATAATTCTATAGGGCTATAGTTGAGTGGTAGAGCCCTTACCTAGCATCCTAAAGGATATCCCCAGAACCCCAAAATAAATAAATGCATAAAAATGTAGCTATTGCCAAATGATTTTTGACCCAGGATCTCTAGCCCTGGCCAGCCTTGAACTCCTTATATTGACAAGGATAGCCTTAAACTTCTGATCTTCCTGCCTCTATCCTCCAAGTTCTAGGTTGCAGGTGTGCACTACCATGCCCCATTTATGTGGTGCTGGAGATAAATCCTTGCATATGCTTGGCAAGCACTTTAACTGAGCTACAGTGCCAATCCTGATTGCTAAATATTATACAATGAAAACGCATATAACATGTTTTAAGACTAATTCGTGGTAATTGTTTAAATTTACTCTAATCACTTTATGCATACTTGAGTTCTAAACGTGTACATTGAAATTCAAAGCTATGGAATTATAAATGAAGATTTACAACCGAAGTGTGTATAACTTACGTGCTTTAAAAAAAATGGTTCATGTAAAAACCTAGGCAATATTGTAAAATTACATAGACCTACCAATTTCTTCCCACTTAAATCTTTTCAGAAAAATTTAAGGCTGCGATTATTGTGTTGTGAATTTAAATGTCAACATTAATATTGCATTTTGTGATGATAATCTAGACATTTTTATGATATTTGAAAAATTACTTTTAGGACTTGAGATCAACAAAATAAGGAGTTAATAAATATGGGTTTAAAGACTCATTAAATTTAGAATTTAACAGCAACGTACAAGTGGGCTAAAATAGGCAAAAATAGGCAAAATATGATTCAGCCATAAAGAATTACAATGTGCGTACATAAACACAGGTGTCTCTGGGATACTTTTCTAAGAATGGAATTACTACTTTGTGTAGTGTGCACACTTCCAATTTAACTGAACGCTGCCTAACATTTTCTAACACCATGCACGAATTTCCACCCTTACAATCCATGTTTAACAGTTTCTGTTGCGCCACCTGCAGGCCAATATTTGGTATTACCTGACATTATTTTTCCAACCCAGTGGAGCTTAAATGAAGTCTCCTGCTTTGACACTTCTGATTATCAATACTGTTGAGCATATTTTCAAATGCCTGGTGGACATTAGGATTTATTCTTTTGTGAATCATTTATTCAAGGATTTTGACAGTTTCTCCTGTTGGATTTTGTCACTTTTTCAAATTTATTAATGGGAGTTATTTCTTCTAACTTCAGTCTTTGGTCTTTTATGTATGTAAAAGACACAGTCTTCCTCACGTGGTCACTTACTTTGTTATTGCCTTTATGTTTTCTTTTGATAACTATAATATGTCACATTCTTAGTCTGTTCTTTCTGCGGTGATTTGTGTGTTTCCCCAAAGAAATCCTTCTTTGAATATATATTCTTAGTTTTCCCTTTCACATTTATTTCTCCAATATACTTGGAATTATTTTGTGTAAAATGTAAGGGCACTGGCTGGAGATAGAGTGCTTTCCTAGCATGGAAACACTATGAAGCTAGAGGTCCGTTTTCATATTTTCTTGATAAATATACAGGCATCCTAATATCATGTGTTGAAAAGCCTTTCTCTCCATACTCATTTGTGATGAAATCCTATCAAATATGATGCATTTGAGCCAGGCAGTGGTAGCACATGCCTTTAATCCCAGCACTTGGGAGGCAGAGGCAGGCGGATCTCTGTGAGTTTGAGGCTAACCTGGTCTACATAGTGAGTTCCAGGACAGTCAGGACTGTTTCACAGAGAAACCCTGTCTCAAAAAACCAAACTAAACAAAACAGAAATGAAGCATTTGTATATTCTTCCGACAACTTACAGCCTTGCTGTTCTGTCCCACTGTTTTCCATGTCTGAGTTTGTGCCATCCTGCCATTGCGCTATTACTGCAGCTTTAAAAGGAAGTCTTGGGCTATAGTAGGGTAAGTCTTCCCACATTTTTCTTTCTCCAGAGTTTAACTGTTCTCACTGTCTACAAAAACAAGCACAGAGATTTCATTTTTCTCCAAAAGATGCTGAAACTTTCGTTTTAGCATAAGTAGCTATATTTAAGGATTATGGCTACAGTTCTGTGGTAAAATATCTATCATCCAGCACTCAAACACCCTCTGCCAATCTTCAACACCATGACAAAGAAACAGAAACTACTATTTTAGTATGAACACGTTTGAGAATCTAATTTTAATGTTTCTCAAAGTTTCATGTTATTTAGTTATATATGTGTGTGCGCGCATGTGCACAACATACTTATTAAAATATATCTGCGTGTGTGTGCATGTGTTCATGAATGCATAGGCAGTGTTCATGTGTGGATGCCAGGGCACAACAAATGCCATCCATCTTGTTTTTCTTTCTAAGACAAGGTCTCATGTTGGCTTAGCACTTATCAAGTAGCCTAGGCTGACTGGCTGGCCAGTGAGTCTGAGGGATCAGCCTGCCTGGTGCCAAGATGAAAGGTGTGTGCCACTGTAACTGGCTTTTCATATGTGCCCTTTGGGAACTGAACTCGGGTCCTTATGCTTGTCCAGCAAGTACTTACTGACCTAGCACTCAGCCCCTTCCTCACAATTTCAGAAATGCTTTGGTTTTATTAGTCTCTCCTCTGCCCCCTCTCTGGTGTGTGCATGGGGGGGGTCAAGGTTGAATGTCTTCCTTATTGATCCCCACCTTACTTCTGGAGACAGGATCTCTCACTAAACCTAGACGCTCTCCAATTGCAACAGACTGGCTTTGCTAACAAACCTTCGGGATGGGCCTGTCTCTGCTACCAGCACCGCTGGTACTGTTGTGGATTGCCCCAGCTGGCCTTTTAAAATATTTTTCTCTTTTTTAAATTTTATTTTGTTTAGCTGGGCGGTGGTGGCGCACGCCTTTAATCCCAGCACTCGGGAGGCAGAGCCAGGCGGATCTCTGTGAGTTCGAGGCCAGCCTGGGCTACCAAGTGAGTTCCAGGAAAAGGTGCAAAGCTACAAAGAGAAACCCTGTCTCGAAAAACCAAAAAAAAAAAAAAATTTATTTTGTTTAAATAACACCTCTTTCACTTGTTTTACATACTGACCACAGTTTCCCCTCCTCGTCGTCCTCCTGCCCCCACCCCTTGCTTCCCATCTACTCCCATCCCCTTCCACATGGCGCTAGGGATCCAAAGTCAGTTCATCATGCTTTCACAGCAAGAACTTTACCCAGTGAGACAGCTCCCCGGCCCTAGTTGCTCATGTTTTTACAAATGATTGACAACAAAGGACATATTCATGAAAGAATTATGTTTCTTACAAATAAAGCATTTCTCTTTCATTTCAAGAAAAAAAAAATATATATATATATATATATATTTGTCACAGAATCAGAAGTAATCAAAGCAAAAATGTGACATAATAATAAGTTACATTAATCAGCATGGAAACTTTGGCCATTTACCTCTCCTTTAGATCCAGTGGACTACAGCTCTCATCAACATATGCCAATAAGATAAGATGTATACAGCTACAGTAAAGAGGAGGTTACTTTTTCAAAACGTGAGCTAACAGACACACCCACCAGTCTGTAATGCAACTTAATTTTGTAAGTGAATGCAAATCAGACATCTACGGTCTCCCTGTATAGCCCAAGCTGGTCTGGACTCATCATCCACCTGTTCCAGCCTCCTGCACACTGGGATTCCAGGTGTGAGCCACTGCAGACACCACTGCACTGCTTTGCCTAGCCATGCACTGATGAAGCTGTGATCATCACTTAGAAGCTGCCTATGCCAAACAAGCACTGACTTCTTTCTTAGTCCCACGAGGGAACTAAAAGCTGGATGGAAGCCCAATACCTCTGCTTTCATTTGGTATATCTGCCTCCTTTACGCTGCTGATGGCACAGAAATAAATGATTGTCCTTAGCCTTTCCTCTTGAGTCACTTTGGATTTCCAGAAGAACATAAGCACCCATGACAAACCACCCTGATGACAGAAATTATCCATGATGCACCTGAGAAGAAGTAACCATCATCCGAGGACTGTGTTGGTTTGAATGAGAATGACCCTCATAGGCTCATATGTTTGAATGTTTATTTCTCAGTTGGTGGAACTGTTTATGATTAGTATGACCTTGTTGGAAGAGGTGTGGCCTTACTAGAGGAGGTGTGCCAGTGACGGTGGGCTTTGAGATTTCAAAATCCCATGCCAGGCCAGTCTCCCTCTCTCTCCCTCCTGCTTGTGGATCAGATGGAAGCTCTCACCTACTTCTCCCACAGCATACCTGTCTGCCTGCTGCCATGCTGACCATCACAATGGTCATGGAGTAAACTGTAAGCAAGCTCCTAACTAAGCACTTTCTTTTATAAGTTGCCTTGGTTACAGTGTCTCTTCATGGCAATAAAACAGTAACTAAGACAACAACCCTCCCCGTCTCCCCGGAAGCAATGAGGACATTTTAGGGCCACCTTGTGAGAAAAAGGCTGAGATAATTATGGGCAGATTTACACCTTACCAAGACAGTGAAATTCCGATTTTCCGTCCATTTAAACCTAAGGCTCACTGTCCTGGCTAGTTTTATGTCAACTTGACACAGGCCAGACTCCTTTACTTGTTCCTCCTCTCAATGTGGCCACATTCTCTGCTTCGCACCAAAAGAAAAAAAACAAAGGAGAGAATGAGAAATAAAATAAACCAATGGGTTTCATCACAAGAAAGTAGTGGTGATTCTGAAGATTCTGCTGCCTTTATAGAAATTAAAAATACCTCGTCTGGATGATGTTTTATCATCCTTCAGGGTTGCTCAGTGAAAATACGACCCAAAGGCAATAGTCAAGGTAAAGAGTCATTGGCGCCCCACTTTTTTGTGAGGGATAGAGCTAGCTTTCCCAAGTGCAGTGGCCAGGTCTCCTATGAGGGATGGGACCAACTCTCCAGTGCCAAGGTCATCGGGATCCAAGATCTGCTGTCCCAGAGCTGGCAAGGGGTCAAGTCTCTGATGGGGGAAGCTCTCCCAGGGCCAGTGAGGGGCAGGGCCAGCTCAGCACAGCCCTTGTACTTCAACATATGGTTCAATACATGGTTCACATAGGCCCTTGTGGTAACACAGGCAATGGACATCAGCACAGACCCCAGCTGCAGCAGAACCATGAACCCAGAAAGGGCCATCAGCAGTAGCTTGGGCCCAGATGTCACCATGGCCCTGAGTGGAAGCACAGGCCTCCTGTATTGGCATAAGCCCAGCAGCAATATAGTCACTAGACTCCAAAATGGCCCCAGGTGTGGGCCCAGATCCCGGTGGCAACATGACCCATGGATATCAACACAGACCACGGCTGTGGTAGGACCATGGGAACCATAGCCCAGATACTATGGTGACAACACAAGATGCTCAAGATCTGTATGGCCCCAGCAGCAGCATAACCCTCAGATACCAACATGGCCTCAAGTATCAGCTCAGACCCCAGGCATTTGCATGGTCCATGGTGGCAGCTGGAGCCATGGACATCAACACAGATCCTGGCTGCAGTAGGACTGTGGACCCAGACATGGCCCTCAGCTGCAAGTTAGATAAGACATCTCCATTCCCCATCAAGTGGAGGACAAGCAGGCCCATTCCACACCACCTTCACCTCTTCAAATCTGCCACTCTCTACAGAACATGAACCATTATGCCTCGATCTCTCTCCCATACCCCACCATATATTTGCTCAGCATAATGATGTATAGAAATTTTGAGCTGCGAGTTGCATTGTTTCACCCCCTTGTATACAATTCTGCATTGACAGGCAGGAACAATATAAAAACATCCTCCTAGTCAAAATGCAATCTCAACCAAGAAACAGAGGCCCCATCAAGACCCTATTGATCCTCCAGGAAGGCTCAGAGGAGCTGCTATTGCCACTGTGCCCTTGCACCACTCTGTGCCAGAGATGCCTACCATTACCAAAGAGTCCACCACCATTGGTATCTCCATCAAAGCTTGAGGAACCCAAATCACTGGGAAGGTGCCTCTGTTAAGCCCAGAACTAGCATCCTGCCCTCCATATGTCACTCTGAGATCAGGGGCCCTCTGAGTAGATGGCACAATACAGAAGCATCCAGGGAGGACAGGTTGTGTCTTTATTACCAGCCTTTCTCCACTACCAACTGTTCAACTGGAAGCACCATACCCCCCATACTCTATGGAACTTCAAGCTACGACAGACCTTGTAGAGTCCATCTTTCTCCCCACCTGTAGATTCCCCATCTAGAGTGGCTACCACCAGCTCCCACTGACTCTTGCCAACACCAAGGAGTGGCAAACAATAATGACTGAGGCCTGGAAATGGTTGGTGGTTTGTTTCCCAGCAGGAAAGTTAAAGGCAGAGTCATGGGTCAGGGACCCCCTTCCAGAACAAGATCACCAAAATAAAACAAATTCAGACGGTGATAGAGGCAACTTGGAAAGATATTAATAGACTCATCCAGAAGAACTGAAATGGGGAGCAAGGGAACCTACCAACATGTCAAAAGTCACTGATATCCTTCAAAATCCAGAATAGAATCTATCTGATTTCTGTGAGAGACTATGTGAAGCAATCTGCCTATATGTCTGCTTTGACCCTGAGGCTTCTGAAATTGAATCAATGAATGATGAACACTGCTTTACTGTGCCTGGCACCAGGTGATATTCCAAGAAAGCTACAAAAACTTAGGGATTTGCTGATATGAATAGCATCCAACTACTAGAGGTAGCCAATAAGGTGTTAAAAAACCAGGAACAAACTACAAAGAGAGAAACAGACAAAAAGATGAAACAAAGCAGCCCTCCTGGTGACAGGCACATCTGAGCCCAGACCAGGGCAAAGGAGAGCAAGGCTCAAGCCCCATAGTCCCTTTCAGAAGTACCCATGTGTTTACTGCAAGGAAATCATGGACTTGAAGAATTAATGTTCCAATAAACTTACACTATGGGTGAAAACAAAGGACCAGAGGCCAAAGGAGGACCATGCTCCATGCCAGGCTGAGTGCCACTCCCCTCGCCACAGCAAACTTCACTGGGCTGGCCAGTTCATAAATTTTAGCGTCTGTTTCTAGTTTAAATTTGTCTCAACAGGTCTCTACTTGGCTGGTAGACACCTCCAAGCTTCAGTTGTTGACTACACTGCTCCAGATGACTATGAGCTATCATAGACCAGACCAGCCAATGTTATTGTTTCCCGTCTCTACACCTGGGTCAGATAGTCACATGCTTCTGACAGATGCCCCATGCCCAGCCTTTGACTAGCCTTTCAACCTTTTTGGTGCCCTGAAATGGTGCTCCAATGCCAGCTTGAAGCAGTTCCAGAAGAGACTATGTTGTCCCATGTTCTCTGCCTAAAATAGGTTGAAATGCTGGATCAAAAGGAAACTCCCTGGCATAGGTGAAAGGTTTACAACAAGCCCCCACGGTCAGGCGTGTTCACATATGCCTGGCGGACACGTCCGCCTAGCCAGGTCCAGGTCAGGATAGCCATTTCCGGGTCAGGGCATCTCGTGTGACCAAGATCCTTGATGTTCCACTAGCCACGTAGGCGCGCAACGTGGCCATGTGATCTACGCGCTTGCATGTAGTAGTGATGCTGATCTGTCCATGCCCAGCCTTTAAAATCTGGCGCCATGTTCCCGGTTCCTTCTTCTCCACACACGTGTTTCCCGCAGGCCTGTCCCTTTACCTTTAATAAAACTCTTGTTAGTGGATTCTGTCGTGTTTCGTAGCATTTCCTTGCAGGGTAAGAACACAATGCAGCCAAAAAACTAACAATAGGGGCAAGATGGCCAACTTATAATACCCACTGACATACCAGGAAAATAGGTTCAGAATTGTCAATTGATAAATTTATTAACTGAAATGGCTCTGTAGTAAAACACTTGACTTTCTTTTTGCAGAACCAAAGAGATATTGTATAAGATTATAATCTGGTTGTACTCAAAGATCAGAACTACAGGGCATAAAGAATGGCAACAGATACAGATGTTGCTGCCCTAGAAAAATCTGTTAGCTAATGGTTCTTAGGTCCCAATACCCTTGAACCCCTGGACAGATAGAACTCATGATCCGGCCCTGTCATTGGTACTGGTGAAGGGGGGAAATGTGTGTGTGTGGGGGGGCACCAAAACAGCTTGACCACATAGCTGCTGTGACAGGCTTAGAGGCCCAGACATAGCTTCTGGCAGGCAACACCTGGACTCAGGAAAAGCCATAAGCTGGCTCCACCCAGTGGGGTCTGAATCTAAGAGGAAATACCTGACATTCCAAGCATTCCCTATACCCCTAGACAAATGTCAGCCAATCAGGGTCCCAAACCCTGGAAATCCCCTCACTCCAACCTCTGCTATGATAAAAACCCCACCCTGCCTGGGCTCTGGGCTCTCTGCTCTCACCTCTATGTCAGACAGAGAGTCTAAGCTCTGAGTTTGAGAATAAAGGCTCTTTGCTTTTACATACAGGATTCAGTCTCTGTGGTGGTCTTTTGGGGGTACCCGCAATATGAGCATAACAGACTCATTATGCAGAGAGAGGATTATATTTTGGAATAGATTTTCTTAGCTCACAGTAAAAAAAGAAAAAAACCTATATAGAAAAGTTTCTGAACTAATCATAAAGGGAAGAATAAGACTTTGTCAATTGTCAGGTATGGATCCAGCTGAGATTGTGGTACCCTATACCAATACTGAAATTAGGCAATTGTGGGAGATTAATGATGATTGGTAAAGAGCTTGTAGTAATTTCTTAGGAAAAATTAACAAATATCTAAAAAGTAAACAAATTCAGTATATATATATATATATATATATATATATATATATATATATATATAAACTGAACGGATTCTTCCCTGCATAATAAAAAGAGCACCTATTTCTGGGGCTCTTACATTAAGAAACACTATGTTAATAATAGAGGGTTAAAGAAAAAAGTTTCTATTACTTGATAACAGGCTAAGGAAATCATAAAAATCTGTCCTGCTTGTTGTTTTTATAATCAGGTTCCTTTACCTGCAGTAACTAATCCTAAAGGTACACAAAGGAATGAAATTTGGCAAATGGATGTATTTCATTTAGTAGATTTTGGAAAATTAAAATATGTTCATCGTACCATTGACATTTATTCTGGGTTCTAAAAGGCATTTGCCTTAAGTTCTGAAAAGGCAGACTGTATAATTACACATTTATTAGAAACAATGGCTGTAATGGGCTTATCAGCACAAATTAAGACTGATAGTGCCCCAGCTTATGCTTCCAGTAAAATGAAACAATTTTTTGCATGCTAAAATATAAAATATGTTACCAGGATACCATACAAAACTACAGGACAAGCAATTTTTGAAAGATCCAATCACATTCTAAAAGAGATGTTTGCTAAACAGAAGGGGGATATGAGGACCCCCAGAGATAGACTGCATAATGCCTTACTAATTTTAAATTTTTTAAACACCAATGAAACAGAAAAACATTTGAATTATGAAAAGAATTGCTGAATTGAGTCAGCCCATGTATTATAAATGTTTTAATATTAAAATAGCCTAGGGGAAGTGTTAAGTTAAGGCCGAGGTTATGCTTATGTTTCCACAGGAGATAATAAATTGTGGATTCCATTGAAATTGATAAAAATCAGCCATGAGCAAGAGACATCTCCAAGATGATGCAGATGCAGGGATGCCTCTGCCCAAGTTGAGACACAGGAGACCTTTGCAACAAAGAACTAATCCTTCCACCTGGGGACAGCTTAAGAGTTTGTGTGATAAAGGAGAGACAATACTTTGCATGACTCACAAGCCTCTAAATGCTACAAACTTATTTCTTGCCATGCTTTCCATGGTAATGGTGCAGGTAAAAGGGATGGATCATGATTACTAGGCTTTTATCCCCAATCCTCCAATTAACTTAGCAGTAAGTTGGGCAGATATGAATATTCCTGTAATGGTTTATCTTGGCTACCTGTTCCTTATGACAACCGAGGTCCTGCTCAGCCAATGGAGGAGGGTAAAGTGATTGACAATTATACCGTTGGAGTACAAGGAATTCCTTTTTGCATGGGAAATGGAATTCAGTGCCTAAAAATAACCTCTAAAATATGGTTATTCATAGTCAATACTACCCAAGATTATCATAATAAGCTTTATATGCTTCATGCATCTGCTTTTAAAGGATAGATTAATGCTACTAGTTCCGTAAACCTACCATTCTGTGAGATGAGGGTTACCAACAAGGAATCTGACTGGGTACATTGCCAACAGTGTAAGAGAAACCTCGAGTGCTAATATCTCCAAAGGAGACATCATTGATTGGAGCCCTTACTGCTCCCCTCAGAGAAAGTATTCTCACTCAGAGTTAAGATTGAAACTGTATAATTTGAATGGAACTGTGGAAATCAGTGCTCCAGTTAATGAACCTATTCGGTGTCATGGAGTTGGGATGGCAAGCTCCCTCCTGCAATTTGGCGATTCAGTTCAGACTAACTTGTGGAAATTGTCAAGTGCCTTCCACCTCTTAAGGCGTGGGAAGGAAAATTAAACATTAAGGATGATAAGTACACTCTGTCTTTTAGACTAAATCAAAGCCATCCTTTTATGGCATGTGCACCATTACCTTACTTGCTACTTAAAGGGCCTGTACAATGGCACCCAAATAAATACAGCATTACTTGTGAATGCTGTACCCTTCATACGTATGCTAATTCTAGTATGTTTTTAAATTTGACCTTTGAAAGTTTATATAATCTTAGAGCAAGGCCAGCAATCTGGATACCAGTGAAGCTGTCATGGCCATGGCAAGACTCTCCCGTGAGGATCCTAGTACAGAAGCTCACTGAAAGAATATTAAAGAGAACACATTGAATGGGTGAACTGGTGGTCGCAGTTATTACAGGAATCATTGCATTGACAACCACAGCAGCAACAGGTGGAGTGGTGCTTCATAAAGAAATCCAAACCGCTGGATTCATTCAGAAGAACTGTGGACTAAACAGAATAAAATTGATGAAATAGTAAATGAATTAGCTGAGTTAAGGCAAGCTGTTGTATTGTTAGAGGATCAGTTAGAAAATGTGAAGCAGATAAAATTAAAATGTGATTAGAGTGTTTCTTCTTATTGTATCACACCCTTGAGATTTCATGAAAGCAAGTATGATTGGGGTAAGGTTAAGATGCATTTGTTGGGTCACCCTAATTCTTCTCAGTTTGTAACTTATAGAAAGAAATTAAAGAAACTTTTGCAAAAAAAAAAAAGTTACCTGATACGACAGGAATGGACATTATGGAAAGTCTTGCAGATAACATAGCTTCATTCAGTCCTATGAATCACTTTAATAGATTTCTTATCCTAGCAGGTGTTGCTCTTGTTCTAGCAATAGTAACTTTATTTGCTTTAAAATGTGTTTTGGTCTACTTACCTAAGATTGTAAGACAGAAAAAAAAGACTATATTTACTGTGAGGCTGCATAACCTTCAAGATAATTGATTTTTGTATAAAAGAATGGGGGATCTGTGGCTGCACTCACACTGGGCTACACCTGGTCTGGGCTCCAGAGAGTAGCACCTAGCCCTAATCCATCTTTTGTTTAACTGATACCTTTTGTTTCTTTTGTTGCCCTATGTGAATCTTGTCTCAGATACAAAGGCTTAAGCAAAACTTGGTTCAGGAACCGGAAAACTGTGGTACCTGATGATTTGAGGAATTTGCACTTGCCATTATATTTTTGGGAGCATCTTTCGGGTTGTTTTGAACATATGGAAATCAACTGGTTAAACTGTAAATATAGAGAAAAAACGCCCTGGGTGAAGGGGAAATTTTTCAATTTTTAAGAGACTGGATCCCCTGCAGCTGTGAAAGGCTCAATTCATTCTTAAGGTGCCTCTGAGTTTTCTTTCTGTGTGAACCCACACACCCATGTCGTGACACTTAGCAAAACATAAGTGTAATCATACAAGCAAACTTTAGTTTTGTAGATAAATTTTCATGTTTCATATCTCTAAGATGTAGTCCAATATCATCTCAATATATGAGAACTATGAACAAAATTCTGTAACTTTTAACTATATTTTTGCTTGGCTGATCTGAAATCCAGTATGTTATCATTTAAAAATTGAAACAATTGAAACAATATAGACGTATTATTGTTTTTGCTTTTTCTTGCTAGATCTTTAAAATGCAGTTAGTTTTTTTAAAAAAAAACTGCATAAATGGTTATTTTTGTTTCATTTTGTTATTAAGTAATTAAAAGCAGTGGTGTTGACATTTCAGCATGTGACAGGAACGAACTAAATTTTATACACTTTTGCTATGTCCTTGCAGTGCAGTGTATTCCCATTTCAATACATTCATAACATAAATACGCTGCTAATTAATTGGTTTGACATGCTTTTTTGTATTATATCTTGAACAAACATGCTTTTCTATGTATGGTAATCACATTTTGGAGTATCAAATATAAAGGACTCCATATACATATTTGCTACACAATATTATAACAATTGTGGCAACTTTAACAGAAAAGAAACAGCAGGATATTCAAACAGAATCATATGTATACCATGAAGGAAGAGTTATGCCATGTATCCTAACTGTCTCCCAAGCTAATATGATAAAAGGTGGTCTCAAGTTGATGGCTCCATGGCAGGTGGGTGAAAATTTTGAATAGGTTAGTTCAAGAACAGTTTCCAGGGCAGGTGGTAGAAACTTTAGAGCAGGCTAGCTCAAGGAGGCGTATCAGTGTAATCCCACTCCTGAAGGCTGTACAGGGACTCAGTCTCCTGCTCTCTCTGCTTCCTGGCCTCATGAATTGAAAGGATCTCCCTCTGCCACAAGCTCTTTACCATGTTCTGCCTTGCTGAAGTTCAAACCAGTGCAACTAAACAATCACGGTGAAATGTCTAAATCAGGGAAACAAAGTTCTCTTCCTTACTAGTCTATTATGTCAGGCATTTTGCACAACGACAGAAGGCAGACATCAAGCAGATGTTTGAGAAAGCCTCCAAGATGGTAACATTGAATCCATGAATTCTGTTGAGAAGAGTCAACATCATAGAGTTCACTTTGCATTGAACAGACCATGTAACAAGAACAAGGAAGATAAATTGGGGTCCAAGAGTGTAAAACAACTTTCTTCTATGCACTAATGAACAGTGGAGGAATAGATAAACCACAGAAACATTCAGCCTCTGAGTGGCTTGAGACAGGGACCTTGTCTTGTTTGTCTGTTCATTCTTGCTGCCTACAATAATATCACAAACTGATCGTTGGTAAATGAGTATGAAATAAAGAAAAACTGAGCCATTCAATGGGTAATGGGCACAGATTCTTTTTCTCACATTAAATCCAGATGGTTTCCTATAAGCAACTGAAAACATCTTAATAGAGAAGCTTAATACAACTCAGGGGATAAAAGCATCGGTTTCAATAACCACCTGCCCTCCAAAAGCATACCCAGGAATGGTTAGAGTGTCATGTCTGGAGTCAAGTGCCCAGAAGTAAATCTCAGTGAGGACAAGGCTGTGGTAATTTATGATGTAGTCTTTCCAACTCTTCTACCTAAAACTTTAGTAGGAAGGATGAAGTACTATCAAGAACAATAGTCAAGAGACTCACAGACACTCTCAGAGTCCTCCATCTTCTTCTAAGTTATTCTCTATAGAAATTAGTTACATACCTATATTTAACTGTATTTTGCTACAACATAATAACCTTATATAGTCAGTCAATGGGATCAAGAAAAAACATTTAATACTTAAAGGGAACATATCAAGGTGAAACTGTGTTGGACTGTAAATTTAATCAGAGAAAGTGATCCAATGCATGTCATTCCTTTCTGCCTCTTGTAGCATTCTTTTCAATTGTGCCTGCACATCAGCAAGCTTCTGTCGATCTAAACTGTCCTGAAAGTGCCATCTCCCATAGCAATGCACGGGGATAGGACAAAACACATATTTAAGCTGCACCAAGGATGTTAAGTGCTCAAGAATCCTCATTAGCATAGTCATGGTAATTGGATTGGAGGAAAAGTTGAGGATTCGGAGTTGAGAACAGCGACTTAGTGCGGAGATGAGAACAGAGATTGTAGAGTCTGTTAGAAGGCAATGATTGATTGCCAGCTGTTGCAAGGTGCTAGAGTTATTCTGCAGGAGGTTATAAAGGGGCTCACTATCTTCCCAGTTCATTGGGTTGTTGCTGATATTCAGGAGCTTTAAGTGGTTGGCTTGAGGGCACTCAGACAGAAACTTGAAGTCGTTGTAAGAAAGTCCACAGAATGGTAGATGTAAGAATTCCAAACTAGCTGGTAGGACTCTGCAGGGAGGAAACAGAAAAGCATTTCTGAAAAATGAGGACTAGAAGAAGGGAACTATATCTATGAATCTGAAACAAACTACTTTGTACATGGATTGCATCAGCAGCAAATGATGTGAGCTTTCACGTCCTTAGTAGACTTGTGGGTCTATGAAAGACACTTTACCAACCTGACAAGTAATATTTTAACCTTAACAGTGTGTACAATATATTGTTATACAGTTGTGTGAAAAACTTGGTGAAAAATATTATCTATTTAGTAATTACTGAGCTAATTCACCTGCTCAGAAGAGACAGGACAGAGGAGCAACCAACTGTTAGCTCCCTGTGGCCAGTCCACAAGTGACAGCCTGTACAGTCACGGCCTGAACCTTGGAGATTTTCCTAATGCTCTGACATTACTGTCTATGGGTAGATGGCTATGTGCACCTGTGCCCAACCTGAAGTCTTTCTCTCAATTCCTCCTCTTCCTCTCTCGATGGCCAGAGGAGGACTGCATTGTTCTTTTCACCTGTATACTTCTGGAATGAGCACACTGCCCGCACATGCTCAGCTGACTAAGATTTTTGTAACCCCATTTTCTCTTCAATTACAGAAAGATACCCTTCCCTAGCTGTTTTTAAACTCCCAGCATAGCCCAGGCTGAGGTGGAAAGAGAAAGGGCTATGGGAAGCTTAAGAATATTGAAGAATTATTTCTCTCATCTTAAAAACAGGCTATTATTGGAAATTCAGTATCCATCCCATACCCTTACCTCAGGACATTTTCAAGATGATCTGTGAGGCAGAAAGAGGACAAGTTGAGCTCATTGAGATGGTCCATACGCCCAAGCTCAGAGATAAAATTTCGAAAGGCTTCCCCATTCAAAGATCTACAAGTGATTTTACACAGACAAAGTCTGTCCAGGTGCACCACCTGAGCCAGAAGGGTGGTGACCTCACTCAGAGAAGCCTGATCAACTGCCAGGTGATCAATACATTTCAGATCCAGATGATGTAGGGTGTTTCTACAGTCACACAATTTGTCTATTTGCAAATCTCGGCAGCACAGGTGCAAAGAACCTGAGCTCTGCTCTACTTTATTCAGAAGCAGAACCAAAAATTCAGTTTCCCTTAAGGTTCTACCAAGGGAAAGGTTCACTAATAATTCCATAGCCTGCTTGGAGGACTGAGCCCCAGGTTCTGAACTTGCCATACTACACTGTCCTTCGATTTTCGAGATAGAGTGCTCAGAGTAAGCACAGGAGTGAAAACAGGCAGGTGACTTAGCACTGCTCTCCGGGCAGATGATCTTGCAGCCAACATCCTGCCTTAAATCTAGGATCCTGAGTTTAGGGCTCCTGCAGGGAAAAGAGAACACAGAACACTAAGAGGTAGCAAACATTAATATTAACCGAGCAGGATCACTGATAACACGTACTGACAAAATCATCTTTTTTTTCTTTTTGTTATTCCATATACCAGCAAGACTTTCTCATTCAAATACTGTATCCTTTACTATTTTCTATGATCAACTAATGCTCACAAGTCTTGCTATTCCTGTCTTCTATGAAAAATCTCCATTACGTATCTCTATCAACAGTAGCCTCACTCACATCTATTACAAAATTAAAACCCTCTGTAAGACATTAGAGTTTTTAAGATAACTTCAACTGATGTACCAACCACCTCACATTGATCTTCAGCGTTCACCATTAACTGTGAAAGATTACCCAGTCCTCTCTTGCAACAGGCTACAGAATAATGTTTTGCTATCTTGTCATATACCCATTATACACATTCTTACTGAAAAGCTGAGTTTTGGGCAGTAACACCTGAAGACCATCAAGCATGTCTTTCAGTTCACCATGTTTCTTGTATGCTTAATTTTCTAGCGTGGAGACAAAAAAGGGCCAAGCCCTTACCATTGCTGTCAGTGTCTTCTCATGCCCATCCACTGAGGAAGCAGCAGTGGACAACAGAACAAATGGAGACAAAAAAGGGCCAAGCCCTTACCATTGCTGTCAGTGTCTTCTCATGCTCATCCACTGAGGAAGCAGCAGTGGACAACAGAACAAATGGAGACAAAAAAGGGCCAAGCCCTTACCACTGCTGTCAGTGTCTTCTCATGCCCATCCACTGAGGAAGCAGCAGTGGACAACAGAACAAAATTATCAGTAAACAGCACACACTATTTTCTCTTCTATTCTCCACCAATCCTCAGCAGTCTTAACACTCATGTCCTTCTTCTATGTAATAGTAACACCACAATGCGAATCCATCAACAGTGCCCTCAATCGCTTACATTCCATACCCAACCTTGTAAGACACTTGTTCTCAAAGTGACCTCAAGCACTGGACCATCAGTCCCATAGTCTTTTTCACTGTTTCACTTTTTGCATACTACCTTTGGAAGAGTAGGAGGCTGTGGCATAACCTCCTGTGTCTTAGCACATCTCTGTTATAATACAGGGTCTTACCTAGAAGCCGAGTTCTGGACAGGTAGGAACTGAAGACTCTCGACCATGGCTTTCAGGAGTTCCCGCTGGACTCCCGTGTCCTTAATGACCCAATGTGGAGACATACAAAGGGCCAAACCTTCACCATCGCTTTCACTATATTCTTATGCCCACCCTTGAAGGCAGCAGAGAACAATGGAACAAACAGCTCCCTTGGGATCTCCTCGAGAGCGTGAATTGCTGCAGGCTCATTATTCAGTAGATGCTGTATAGCAAGTTTCAACAGTGTGGGCAGTTCCTTGTTGTCCATCTTAAAGAACCTGCAGGAGGGTGAGAAACATTAGAAAACTTGACAGATGGCCACAGAATCTTCTTTGCAACCACTGTTAGCGATATAGATAACTATTTGTAGAATAAATAAAACAGTCATTTCTAGATACCTGCCTCTATTTGTAGGCAAAAGAAATTGGTTTGTGAGTGTATTAAGGTCTATTTGTGTATAAATAGACATAAAACCAACTCCTCTACATATGTGTATACATAAATATTTGTAAATGATCAAATACCAATAGAAATGAGCACTAGGTTAGCAGAAGACAATTTTGGTCGCTTAGCTACCTAACTTCTGATATTTCATCTCAATAGTATAGAAGCCATCACAAAAGAAAGGGTAAATTTATTCAAAAGTGATGCCATCATCATTATCTTGGAAATATAAAATACTAAGACATCCAATTAACTGTGATTAAAGAAAAAGAATGACATTCCTGCCCATGACTTGTCATACTTGGATCACCTTTGTGGCATATGAAGACACACCAAAATTGCAAGAGATATGCACGAAAGAAGATGGTTAGGGGCTTCAAAATGACCTGAGCCTATGGCCAGGAACACCAGTCCCAACATAATCCTAAAATACAAAAATGTATCCTAAAGATAATGGGAGAACAAGTGTAATGAAGCAACTCTCCCAAAGACGTCCAATTAAATTCTTAAGTTCTCCCCCTTATGTGGTAACAGTCTGCCTGAAAACAGAATAGAAATTCTAAGCATCTAGTAAAGGTGCCACATCAGGTGTTGAGTTGGAAAAATAACTATATGACATGGTTAGTGTAGACTAGAGGAAGGTATGGAAATACAGAGTGAATTCCATTAAGTTGTGTAATTAATATATCTTAAAAATGAATGGACTCGTTATTTTGATTTCTTTATATATTTTAGGTTCTTTACATATTTTGGAGATCAGCCCTCTGTGTCAGATGTAGGGTTGGTGAAGATCTTTTCCCATTCTGTAGGCTGTACTTATGTCTTATTTACTGTGTCCTTTGCCTTAGGACAAAGAAGCTTCTCAGTTTCAGGAGGTCCCATTTATTAATTGTTGCTCTCAGTGCCTGTGCTACTGGTGTTGTATTTAGGAAGTGGTCCCCCACGCCAATGTGTTCAAGGATCAGAATCCATCCCTGGTGCATGAGTGGACTTGTGGAGCCCAATACCTATGATAGGACACCTTGTGCAGCCTTGAGGCAGGGGAAAGGGCTTAGACTTGCCTCTACTGGATGTGCCTCCCCATGGGAAGCCTTGCCTTCTTGTGGGGGACAGTGAGGGGGTGGGTTTGGAGGGGGAGGCTGGGGCCTGGAGGAAGGAAGAGGGGGATCTTTGATTGGTGTGTAAATGGATGAAAAAATTTTCTTAATAAAAAAAATGAATGGACTCAATGGGGAAAGAACAAAAAAAGAACTAATCTCAAGGTTGGTTGGGAAGTGATGGGAGAGCTGAAAAGTGTAGTGAAGGGGAGTTGACGAGGTGAATATGTTCAAAATATACTGTATGAAATTCTCAAAGAATTAATAAAATTATTTAAAAAATAAGTGAGTGATGTCATATAATGAAAACTTGAAACTACAGTCTTTGAAACAGTTTCTGAGAAAGTGTAAAGTCAAAGAGGGTGTGAGAATCATCCAAAGAAATCTGGAAATTATGGGGAAGGAAACAAAAGGGGGAAATTAAGAATCTGACAAAGCAAAAAGAAACACAGAATCAGAATATTCATAACTTACCCCTTTAATACCCAAAACAAAGAACTCACTGTAAAGAGTTGTCCTCAGACCTCCATAGAGCTCTCTGACATGTACTCACCTGCACTTAAACACATCATATAAACACACAAACAATAATTTAAAACTAATCCAAAATCAGAGAACAAACAAAACGGAAGTGTCAGGTTAAGAAAAGGTAAGACCTTAAAGTTTCAGCAGCCTCCTCTCTCGCACAGGCTGTCTTCTGCTGGGTGGGATAAGAATGCCCTGAGATCAAATCCCCAACAAAAATATCAGGGTCCTTTCCTTCTCAACTCTTAAAACACATATGAGATAATTGCATGGACATCAGCAACCTCATAATTTACAAACTGAGGAGTCCCTGGAGAGAGGGAGCACCTGTCCCCTATAAAAGCTATTAATACATAGCAGAGGTTCGTGGGACACAGGAAAAAATGAGAGCCCCTAAAAGGAAGAGAATTGTGTCAGATAACTGACCTTTGACTGGTCAGGGCTCAGCACCAACCTAAAAGTCAATAAAGTGAAAAAATCCAAAGTCAGTTCTCAGTTGGCATACTCCAGTAGTGGACCTAGAAATAAGCCCCGTTAAGACTTGGACATTTAAAACATTTGTTTTTGTCAATTATGTTCCCTCCTTTTCTTTCCACTATGCTTCTGTATCATTGATACTTTACAGCATTTTCAAACCTTCTAGGTTTTATCCTTTCCTTACATTTACCTAGTTGGGTTCACACATTGGTAATTATGCACTCCTATCATTGTCTCTTCCTCTTTCCCCTCCTCTTCCTCACATGCTTCCCCTTTTTCCTCCTCCACTTTCTTTTATTCAGCATTGCTTCTTCTTAGGTTCCTCCCACCCTACGCAGTTCATTTAGTTCATTTACTATAAGCACATGGACCCCCATTCAGTTTTAACCTCATAGTTCACTGCACACTGTTTTTGATTCCTGCTGTATTCTCATTTGGGCTGGGCAGTTGGAGTTAATAATTTTATGTCTTTTTATGGACATGGTCTACACTGGTGTCACAACTGCTACAGTGGTGACTTTTGTCTTCTGTGAATAGTACTGCAGATTTGGCTTGCAAGAGGAGGCTGCTCACTAGTTTCTCCAAATAAAACTTGAAGAGAAACCAATAGGAAATGATGAAGAAAATATAACACAGAAGCACAAGTAATATGAAAAGCAGGAAAAATGACCATAACCCCTCAAATGATGAAACTGAAGGCGATGAACTGGTTGAAAGGCTGGGCTAAGAATTCAAACTCCACATGAAAAGATACTATGTAATATCAAAGAAGATACAAAGTAGCAGGTGAAGGAATCCAACTAAGGACATGGAGATGCAAACCAAAAACATACATGAGAACACAGAAAGAAACTGAGTTTGAAAACAAACAAAAAATAGAATTATTAGAACTAAAAATAAAACTATCAAAAAAGCAGTGTAGAAAGGTTCACCAGCAAAGTGTATCAATATCAGTTAACCTAAAGAACATTAGAACTGGAAGAAAGATTCAAGCAAATTCTATTTAAACATCAACAGCATAAAAATAAATAAATAATGAAGGTAAAACTCAGAGAAGACCTAACTCAGGTCATGCAGCCTGCTCACCAGCCCACATTTAAAACATCATGATCAAGTTGGGTTCCTATCAGGGACATGGGGCAGTTCATGTTACACAAATCAATAAAGACTATACAGCACATAAATACATTCAGAGCAGAGATCACAGGATGATCTAAAATATGCAGAAAAGTGTGCTTGCTTAAGCAGGGCACATCCTAAAACTGGAAAAACATGCAGAAAAGACCTTGAAAAAGCTAAAGACCGGTTAATGACAAAAGCCCTGAAGATTCTAAGAGCACACCTCAACATAAAATGGTTCTCCATAACAAACCTATAGCTAACATTATACTAAACTGTGAAGACCAGAAACCATTTTATCTAAAGTCAAGGAATAAGACAATGGGATCTGCTCTCTGAAACCCTTTTCAATACGCTGCTTGAAGGATTTGCCCACAGCAACAATACAAAAGAAGGAAATAAATGGGATAAAATAAAAGAAGAGGTTAAATAATCTCTATGGGCAAGTGATGTGCTCATATGGTTACAAGAATACAAACACTCAAACACAAACACTAACATGTGCTTAACACTTCCACCAAGGAAGGAGGGTGCACAGCAGCATAAAATACTGTGCAGTCCATAGTGACCCCAAACCCTGATACTGAGGAATAAATCAGAAACACACTCCCATGCACAATGTTTTCAAAAATTTACAATACCTAGGAACAAACCTAACTGTTGGAGTAAAGTACTGAAAAATGAAAACATTAAATCACTGAAGAAATGGAAAGAGACACTAGAAGAGCGAAAAGCTTCCTACTCACACAGATTAGCAAAATGAATTTGTTACTGAAAGTTACACACAGATGCAGTGCAATGCCTTGCAAAATCCCAATTATATTTAGCTCAAAGGAAACCAAGTCCTAAAATGCAGGGGCAAGAACAACAGACCATAAGTAGCCACAGCAATGCTGGGGGTGGGACAACAGCTGCTCTCAGATTACACTATGGAGCTAGCAACAAAAATGAATGCTCCTGCAAAGAGAGATATGTAGACCCCTGGAATAGAATAGAAGACTCAGAAATAAAACCATACAGCCACAGCCACTTATGTATTTTTAAAGATGCCAAAAAACAAACACTGAGGAAAACTGCTTCCACAAATGAAAAACTGGCTAACTAAATCTAAATCTAAATCGATCATCATTCATCCAATCCCTCACTCCTCAAAACTAATTCAAAATAGATCAAAGGTCCTAATGTATGACGGGACACACTGAAATCTGTAACAAAACACGAAGGAAACATTTTAAGATACAGGTGTGGCACAGTCTTTCTAAAAAAGGGACCCTGGAAACAGCTCAGAAAATAACAAGAATTGATGAATGAGATTGCATGAAATAAACACGCTTCTGCAAAGCAAGGACGTAAGTAACTGTGAAGAAGCAGACATCAGAATGGCAACCATGCTTTTCCACTATACATCTGACATGATTAATATTTACAACCTATAAAGAAGTCAAAAATTAATCACCAAATCAACAAATGGCAAATGCACTCGACAGTTCTCAAGGGAATACAAATGGCCAATAGATTAATTTTAAAAATGTTAATCATAGCCATTAGATAAATGTTCATCAAAGGCATACCGAACCATACCTTCCCCAATCAGAAAGGGGAAAATCAAGAAAACAAGTAAGAACAAATGCTGAGGTGAATGTAAGGAAAAGGAACAGTTACACTTGGTGGTGGGAATTTCAAGAAGACAAATGTAACATGTGTTTTCCCATATTCAGTATTTAGACTTAAATAACTATTCACACATATATGTAATATATATGTAGATATGCACATAACAGTTCCTTACTTATGTTGACCTTATTATGTTCTTTTGTCCTCCACCCACCTTGCTTTTTCTTTTTTCTTTTTTTTTTTTTTTTGGTTTTTCGAGACAGGGTTTCTCTGTGTAGCTTTGTACCTTTTCCTGGAACTCACTTGGTAGCCCAGGCTGGCCTCGAACTCACAGAGATCCACCTGGCTCTGCCTCCCGAGTGCTGGGATTAAAGGCGTGCACCACCACCGCCTGGCACACCTTGCTTTTTCTACAACCCCTTACTGTACCCAATCAGTCCTCATTTTACTTTTTATTACATATGTACATTACATGTAATGAACTATACATATATGTATGTAAGTGTCATAACAACATGCAGCATTGTGCACACTGTGCAAAAATTGTACGTGAGACACATTCAAATCGACAGAAGTTTGGAAAGTGTGCCTGACCAGGAACCTTCACATATGTTGAGTTTGTAAAGTCCAGTGAAGATTGAGGAACTGTCCTACTAAAACTGACTATGGAGAAATGATGACTAAATTCACTGAGGTATCTTGAATGGAGTCCTGGAATTCAATGACAGTATTATTTGAATAAATCATCAAATTCAAATGAAATATGTAGTTAACTTATTAACCAGCAATCTCTTTGTTTTTGGTAATTTTTTAGATGTGTAAGTTATGTATACTAGGGAAATCTGGGTGAACATTTTCTTATACACCTAAAATCAATTTATAATTTAAAGGAAAATAATAGGTCATGTTCTGAGATACACATCTGTAACACCACCATTAAAGAGACAGAAGCAGGAGCATCATAAAGGCCAGTGAGTGGTTACATAGCAAGTGTCTGACAGAGTTCCAATGCATTTCCAAAGTTCCAGAGCTCATTATACTAAATGAAATCACACTCATTTACATCGGTTATAAAACATAGGTACATGAGTATGTACTTGTTCTTCAGATGTGAAAACCAAGTTAAAATAATCAAATACTGTAGAAAGAGAAATACATATCTACACAGTTCAGTCCTTACTGTTTTAAAGGACTCACATATAAAAGGTATCTCACCACGTTATCCCAGGTTGATGAAGAACTCCAAATCGTTATACCACAACTGTGGAAACGCCACCAAGTCCTTCTCAGGAATATAAATCTTTGAAGAGGAGGAGGAAGGATGTATGGAGAACTTTAAAGAGGGAATAGGAAATAGTTAGTCACATAATTGAAGCTACCACCATCTTAGGAGAAACCACTAACTCCTGAGAAACTGCCACCACAAAAGAAACCTATGCCACACGCGAGCTGATTCAAAACCCCTGAGTGATCACCCATCAAGATCACAGATTAATCCCTCTACCCTGGCCATTTAACCTCAAACAAAGACTATTGTAGTTTACCTAAATGTGAGGGTCCGTTAAGTCCTCTGACTTTCCATGTCCACTCATTTTCCAAGAGACGTTCCCGGTGGCAGGGATGCCACAGTCTTGATGGCAATTTTCCTCGCAACTATTGGGCATTCTCAATTTAAAGCAGCCGCTAGGGCATTCTGATTGGCTCCTCAGAGGTCAGGGGCCTTGTTTCTAGATCCTTCCGCTATGCTGTACCATGGACCGCATTGCCGCAGGTTCAGAGTATGTGCCCATCTGCCCCCCTAGATATTCTTAGATAAAAACTATACCTAGCCGGGCGGTGGTGGCGCACAACCTTTAATCCCAGCACTCAGGAGGCAGAGGCAGGCGGATTTCTGTGAATTTAAGGCCACCTGGTCTACAAAGTGAGTTCCAGGACAGCCAGGACTGTTTCACAGAGAAACTCTGTCTCAAAAAACCAAAAAAAAAAAAAAAGAACTTTACTTTAAAAAAAATAAATCTATGAATGAGACATAAGCACTTCCTGGTTACAGTTTCTACAAGGCCAGGTCTCAAGCTCAGACAATGAGCAGTCAGAATTAGTGGGCACAGTAGCAAAAGTTTTTCATTTAAAACTCACTTATTGGAAAACACAGTTCTAACTTAGCACTTTATTTTCTCTTGACAAAGAAACTTACCAAGGTGCCTTCAGTCAAAAAAATTTGGGGAAGCTGGACAGGATCTCTTCTTGGAAGCTGGACAGGATCTCTTCTTGTTTAAGACAAAACTGAGGAGCAAAGGGACATATTACTTCCAAAAATAAAACTACCAAGAACAGCAACAGACAGCAGGTAAATGAATCCTGGACAAGGAGTTAAAAAAAAAGGTGTTCTGATATCTCAGCAGAGAAACCATTATATTATTTATCTTGATAATTCAAGAAGGGTAGACTATCCACTCATCTTAGAATATCATTGTCAGTAGAAATGATTGTCCCTGTGGTGGTTTGAATATGAATCGTCCCCAAAGACTCATGTGTGTGAATGCTTGGCCACAGGGAGTGGCACTATTAGGAGGTGTGGCCTTGTTGGAGTAGATGTGGCCTCGTTGGAGGAAGTGTGTCATTATGGAGGCAGGCTTTGAGATCTTATATGCATCAAGCTAGGCCTAGTGACACACTCTCCTTCTGCTGCCTGTGGATCAAGATGCTTCCCGTCATAATGATAATGGACTAAACCTCTGAAACTGAAAGCCAGCCCCAATTAAACATTTTCCTTTCTTTGTATATGTCTTAGTCAGGGTTTCTATTGCTGTGAACAGACACCATGACCACAGCAACTCTTAAAAAGGAAAACATTTCATTGAGAAGGTGGCTTACAGTTTCAGAGGTTTAGTCCATTAGCATCATGGTGGGAAGCATAGCAGTGCTCAGGCAGACACGGTGCTGGAGAAGGAGCTAATACACGTTAATATGCAGGAAACAGGAAGTAGACAGTATCACTGGAACAGTAGCTTGAGCATAGGAGAGTACAAAGCCCACCCCCACAGTGACACACTTCCTCCAACAAAGCCATAATTCCTAATAGTGTCACTCAATTTGGGGGCCATTTTCTTTTTTAAAATTTTTATTTTATTTAATTAAATTTCTTGGTTGAAGGAACTATCCTATTTATATATGAGTAAAGGAAAAAATAAGCCATCTTGAGCACAAATTTCTGGAGTATGACCACAAGATAAAATATATCTATAGGCAGAAAAATGAGGGGAGATAAAACTTAAGACCCAGAAAAAAGTCATGCAAATTAAAGCAGACTATTTCCTGATTCTTCAGAAAAATAAATAAATTTTAAGCACAAGAGGCATTTAGACTCCAAACAGATATAACATCTCTAAGATGTATCAGAAGTAAAATGTACTGCTCTAGAACCATGGATATAGTATGCTAAGACTAAAGAATGAAGACATAACATTAAAAGCTGCAAAGAAACATCCATGTCACTTACAAGTGACAACCAATCAGAATAACATCAGCCTTCTTGGCAGAAACCTGAAAAGCCACAAAAATAGCAAATGATGTGTTTTAAGCATCACAGTAAATTAATGTCAAGTGAGATTATTATATCCAGCAGTTATCCCCTAAAGTCAGTGAATAAAGATTTTCCACAAACTACAGCAATCAGTTGCTACCAAGTCAGCATATCAGAAATATATTTAAAGGAATCCTACATAGAGAGGAGGATTAAATACAGTGTTAACTGTGAAAACACAGAAAATAATGGATTTCATGATAGTAAAAGATACAGAAGATTATAGAAAAACCTACAATTCAGTAAACAATCATGTGCCTAGTACAATGAAGGGAGAATAACAAGGCCAATTAATATTTGAAGAAACCATGAAATAACCAAAAATTCCTTGTATGAAAAATTCTCTTAATATTAATCTTAATTATAATGGTCCTAACTGTTGAATCTAAAGATATAAACTAGCTGACTGCATTACAGAGAAGCCTAGATATTTGGTGCCTGAGGGGAATGAATCTATTTGTCAAATGTAAGTAAACTCTGAAAACGAAAGGGCTGAAGTCAATATACCAAGATCTTGGAAGCAGAAAAAAAACAGGTCTAGTTATATGCTCAGATCTGACAAAGTGGATTTCAAGCCAAAAAATTATTCAGAGTACATAGACAACCAATAAATATTTGGAATAACCCATCAATATGCTATCATTACTATAAATAAGCACTGAATATTGGTATACCCAATATCATAAAACAATACTGTAGCTACTCAGTAATGACAATATTCAACCCTTTTCAGTAGATAATTAATCCAAACATAAAAACTGACAGTTAACACAGACATAATGCACTATAGATCAAATAGACTTAAAACATTGTGCTGGTTAATTTTTGTCAAATTAACAGAAGCTAGATTCATATGGGAAGAAGGAACTTCAATTCAGAAATAGCCTCCATCATATTAGTCTACAGGCAAGTTTGTTGGACATATTTTTAATTAATGTGGGAGGGCCCAGCTCTCTGATGGAGATGCCACTCCTGGGCAGGTAGTCCTGGGTTGTATAAAAAGTCAGTTGAGCAAACCAGAGGAAGCAAGCCAGTAACATCATTTCTTCATGGCTTTTGCCTCCAGGTTCCTACCTTGAGTTCTTGCCCTGACTTCCCTGGATGATGGACTTACAAGCTGGAATGTGAAATAAAACCTTTCCTCCCCAAGTTGCTTTTGGTAATGGTGTTTATCACAGCAACAAGAAAGCAAACTACGGCAAGTATCTATAGAATATTACATTCAATAGCTATAGGATCTTCTCAGCAGATCTATGGAATATTCTGTGATATAGATATCAATTTAGGTCACCAAGCAAGTGAAAAGTATTTAAAAATAAAAACAGTATTTTCTATCTTATCAGATCATAAAGCAGTAAAATTATAAATCACTATCAATGGGAAATAACAGAAATAAAACAATCCAAATAAAATTAAACATTACATCCTAATGATCAGTAGCTAATGAAGCAATCTGGGAGGGTGTTAAAAATTCCTGAAATCAGTTTAGGGGAGTCTAAGACACTCTCCCAAGGAATATAGGCCACTGCCATTGCTCTCAGTTGCCTACCAGGATCTGAAGGTATGACCCTACTGTGGAAGACACCATACACTTCAGGCACAGGACTTGGAAGAACTGAGCTGGAAAGAGCCTCCAAGTCTCATCCCTAAGGTCTAGTTCTTACGTTATTCAGTGGTGCTATGCAAGCTGCCAATAGAGAAAAGCAGTCAAGAGTCATACGTAGCTTTAAGCCCACTGTCTCAAGTTATTTTTCTACTGCTGTGAAGAGAAACCGTGACCAAGGAAAAACAGAAGAGAAAACATTTAATTAGAGGTTTGCTTACAGTTTCAGAGGCTTAGTCCATGACCATCAACGTGAGGAGTATGGTGACAGGCAGGCAGGCACAGTGCTGGAGCAGTGTCTGAGAGCTTACTTCCTGATCTGAAGGCAGGAGGAAGAGAGACAGTGAGAATGGGCCTGGAAATGGCTTTGGAACCACAATACCCACATCCCAGTGACACACTTTCTCCAACAAGGCCACAACTCCTAATCCTTCCTAAATCGTTCACCAACTAAGAGTGAAACATTCAAACACTTGAGCCTATGGGAGCCATTCTCATTCAAACTACTACAGTCTACACCCTGGCTCCCATAGGTCTGTAGCCATATCATAATGCAAAATGCACTCAGTCCAACTTCAAATGTCCCCACAGTCTTTCAGTCTCAAGACTGTTTACAAGTCCAGAGCACAAAGTTTCTTCTGAGACTCAAGGTAATCTCTTAACTATGAGCTCTGTAAAATCAAAATAAAAAAATCAAATGATATACTTCTAGCATTTAATGGCACAAAATATACATTACTACTCCAAAAGAGAGGAGGAAAGGGGCCATGGTGAGGAAATACTGGACCAAAGCAAGACTAAAACCCAGCAGGGCAAATTCTGTATCTCTATGACTGATGATAAGGGCTTATTAGATGGATCTTCATATCTCCCACTCCTCCTATTATTGTTGACTACATCATTGGCTTTGCTTAACAATGCAGCATGATTCCACAACCCCTTTATACTGGTATCTTCCTTGAAAAAAAACCCAGAACCATGTGGCTTATGGTACCAAGTTCTTCTGCTTACCTGGACTAAAACCTGGCCCCATCCATGACTTTCATTAATATAAGTTTTGACTTGGCAATAGTTTCTGATAGAATGCCCTGGTAGCAGAAAACCAAAAGGTCTGCGGAGACTATCTTGATGTCATTGCTTAACGGTTATCAGTCAGCCAAATTCATATCTCAGGGAGTATTGTCTTTTGAGACAGTTCTCAAGATAGCCTGCTGTTTCAGAAAAATCTTTTTGTATACTATGAATACGTTTTAATCTCATTGGCTAATAAAGAGCTCAGTAGCCCATAGCTGGGCATGAGGAGGTAAGGAAGGAAAACCAGACTAGGAGGATTTGCCAATCAGATGCACAATAATTTGGACACACAAAATGGGATAAAGGTAAAAGGCACGTGGCAGAATGTAGAATGATAGAAATGGGTTAATTTAAGTTGTAAGAGATAGTTAGTAATAAGCCTCGGCTATTGACCGGGCATTTATAACTAATATAAGCCACAATGGGTTTGAGAGTGACTGTGGGATATGAAAACTCCATCTACAACCTGCTTTGCCTGAACAAGAAGTTTCAAAAGAAGGAGGTCATATATATCCTGTGCAGCCTATCAACTTTCTTATATTCAGGCACCTTGCCCACTCCTATAAGAGCCCTGACCAGCTCCTTCCTCTTCACACAAGTTTCATTCCCATGGGAAAGTTGCTGCCCCCTGCTGCTGTGCTAATAAACACAGTTTCACCTGCTGAGAGCAGACTTGGGTCTTTTCCATGCTTTTTGTTCCTTTATTGTCCTAACATTTTGGTGTGGAAAACCAGGAGGGCTTCTAGGATTCCTGCCCTCTGGTGGCTCCAACTCTTCTCTTAGGACCTTCTTGACTTTCTTACCAACTTTGACTACTCTTGGGCCTTGGGACTTGGGGAACCAAATACCATCTGAACTCACTATATAGGCTAAACAGACACTAGTTGCAATCTGAGACCCACTGGTCTTTGTGGCTTCTGTCTTTGTGAGCAGTACACCTTTAATCCCAGGCTGACACAAGTGTATCTCAAGTTTGAGGGCAGCCAGGGCTACAGATAAGCCCTGTCTCAGAAAAAGGAGAATGGCTCAATAAACTGCTGTGTTTTAATGCTGGCTCCCAGTTAACTGAACTGATAGAACGTGTGTCCTTGTTGGAGGAAGTCTATTAATGGAGTTTTGATGTGTCAAAAACCCATGCCAGACCAAACCTCTCTCTGCCTGCAACTTTCAGATAAGATGAGAGCTGTAAACTAACACTCCAGCACCATCCCTGCCACACTCCCCATCATGATGGCCATGGACTCACAATCCCCCAATTAAGTGTCTTGGTCATATCTATTCATAGCAATAAAACAGTAAGTAAGAGGAACAACAATATAAATAATCAATGAAAAATGATGGTTTCTTTCCAAAGATAAGAGTGACAAAAACCTTAGTTGAACTAAATGAGAGAATGAATATAAATTAGTAAAAATAGGGTTAAAAGGGGACATTACAAAGAAACACCAATGAAATTCTGAAAATGGTTAATGAACATTTGAAAACTTATATTCACAGAATATCTAGAAGAAATGGATAATTTCCTGGGTAGAGAAGACATAAACAACTTTAAAGTTCTATAAGATTAAAGCGCCTCCCAACAAAGAAAATCCTAGAAACACATGGATGAAATTTTATCAGACCTGAAAAATGCTCCCCAGACTACTTGATAAAACATAAAGGAAATGCCAAACTTCCTGTGTGGACAATATATTTTGATCTATAACCTAGTTCAGATGGAAGTTTTTGAAAATGAAGTTTCTGTGATGAACATTATTAATAGATTATAATCTAATAATAGATTAATAGATTCCAATAAAGTCTTTATAAAGTGAATTTAATAATATATTTTAACATCATGATCAATTTGGTTTATATTAGGTACGCAAGGATGTTTCACATGTATATAGGTTTGGAGTCAGAGAACATGTGATGATTTTACAAGTGCAAAACCGGCCTTTATCAAAAAAGCCCTGAAGAATCTAAGACTATCACGAACATATCTTACCATAAAAAAATCTCTACATAATAAACCTATAGTCAAAATCATATTAAACTTGGAAACTTTGAGAGCATTTTTTCTCAAGTCAGGAACAAGAAAACATGGACCACCCTCTCCAGTCTTATTCAATATACTGACTGAAGTCTTAGCCCACTGTAGTAGGAAAAGAGAAAATGGTAAATGATACACAAACAGCAAAGGAAGATGTCTAATTATTCCTCAGAACATTTGCTATAATCCTATAATTAAAAGAATCCAAATGCTCCAACAGAAAATACTTAAGAGTTGATAAAAGCAGAAAAAATCAGTATTACAAAATAAGTGCAAACATTGGTGGCTTTTCCATATGCCAATAACCATGACAATGACAAGTAAATCAGAGAAACAAATCCATGCACAAGAGCTTAAAAATTAAATACCAAAGAATAGACCTAAATGAGGAAGTGAAAGACTGGAACAATCTGATTTAATAACAGTGAAGAAAGAAATTGAAGAAGATAGTAGAAGAGGAAAAGACCTCCTACATACAGGAACCAGCAAGTAAATACTAGCTGCTTTCAAATTATATCACAGAGCAATAGAAACAAAAACAGCATGTTATTGCAACAAAAAGAGATTTGTAAGTCACTGGAATGAAATAGACAACCCTGAAATAAGACCATATATCTACAAACAACCTGAATATTGGAGGGAAAAAAAAGTGCCCAAAACATCTACTTGCGAAAAGAAACTGTTTTTAGCAACCTTTTGTAGCTTTTGCTAGTTAAGCAAAACTAGCCATCTAAATGTAGAAAGATTAAACTGTACCCGTCTCTCTTTACAAAAATCAATTCAAAATGGATCAATGTTCCTAATGTAAGATGCGACATACTAAAACCTCTGTAAGAAGACATGAGAAACACACTTTAAGATACAGGCACAGGCCGGGAGGTGGTGGCTTGCGCCTTTAATCCCAGCACTTGGGAGGCAGAGCCAGGCAGATCTCTGTGAGTTCAAGGCCAGCCTGGTCTACAAAGTGAGTTCCAGGAAAGGGGCAAAACTACACAGAGAAAACCTGTCTGGAAAAAAAAAAGAAAGAAAAGAAAGAAAAAAGAAAAAAAGATACAGGCACAGAAAAGCCTCTTTAAAACACATTCAGGAAACAATAGCAAATACTGACAAATTAAATTGCATGAAGTTAAAAAGCTTCTGCAGAACAGTAGAAACAGCAATATAATGACGATCAACAAAATGGTAATATTTTCTAGGTATACATTTTACAGAGAATCAATATTTAGAATCTTTAAAGAACTTAAAACATTAAATACCAAATACAGAAGCCAACATACTATTAAATGACTAATCAACTGGACAGATCTCAAAAGAAGAAATATAAATGGCTAAAAAATATAAATGTTTAACTTCCTTAGCCATAAGAAAAAAATTAATCAAAAGTACTTTGATATGCTAAATGAAAACAAACGCTGGTGAGGATGTGAGGGAAGGAACTCTTATAAAACACTGGTGATAACGTGAAAATCTTTATGGAAGATCCTGAAAAAATGAAAACAAGAACTATCTTACTTTTTCACACATATCACCCAAAGCAATCTAAATGAACACACCATAGAGATACCTGCACTTTCAAGTTTCTTATGTTACTTTTCACAATAACCTTGGAATGGAATCAGCCTAGAATTCCATCAACAGATGAATGGATCCAAGAAATAAGGCGTACACATGAAATTAAGTTATTACAAAATGATAAAATGAAACAAAATGATGCCATCTATAGATAAACACACGGCAATGAAAATCATCAGTTTACTCAAAATCATCCAGTCTCAGGAGGACAAATATTACATACTTGCTCTCACAGGAAGAACCTAGATTTAAATATGTAAATATATATTCATATATACACAAAGACATGCAATGATAGTAGAAAAGGGTCTGTTTGTGTGAAGGAAGGAGAACTATCTTAAGAGACTCAAGGGACAAGAGAGGGCACTGAGAGGGAACAGGAGCAAAGGACCATGAAATACATACTGAAAATGTCATAATTCACATTTTCTATGATAATCTGTCTTTTTTAAGGGAAGTGCTGTGGAATAATCCTTCTTTACACTGTGAATATGGATTACTCTCATTGGTTAATAAAGAAGCTGACTGGCCAGTAACTGAACAGGATGGGGTTAGTTGAGAGAGCCAAACTGAGAATGCTGAAAGAAAGAAGGGCAGAGTCTAGAGTCAGCAGCTAGACACAGAAAAAGCAAGAGATGAATGTGCCAGGCTAATAAAAGTATCGTAAAGTGGCAGAACATTAAATAAGTGGTATGGGTTAATTTAAAATGTAATAGCTACTTAGTAATAAGCCTGAGCTTTTGGTTGAGCATTTGTAATTATTATTGTCTTTTTTTTTCTGAGACAAGACTCCACCGTGTATCCAGGCTGAGGCAGAACTTCAAATCCCTTTCTTCAGCTTCCGATATGCCACCACACCCAGCTCAGAAATACAAATAATTAAATAAGAGGTTAAAGGTTGTGCAAAGGATTTTAATACAGAATATGAGGCAATTGGTCACACAATTCAAGCCACTCACACCTCAGAAACTAATGCAAGGAGTGAGCAAGGCGGATTCCTGGAGCAAAAGTAATGGAACCCAAGTCTTGAGAGAACAATGCCACAGTGTTAAGAAATCCAGTGAAATTGGTGGTTAATCCCATAACAGGTTCAATTTTAAAAAAGAAACTTCTGCCATTTATTTACCTGAGTGGGAAAGTGGGATGAATCTTCCAACTTTTTCACCACCTCAGGCGCGGCAGCTGCTCACCTCCAGACGAGAGCGCGAGGTCTTCCAAAAGCCGTGTGAGGTCCCCAACAGCTCCTTTCCAAATTTAGTGCCGTAACTGGGGGACTCCGATTGGCTTAGCTGGGTCAGCTGGACTCCGATTGGCTTAGCTGTGTCAGCTGGACTCCGATTGGCTTAGCTGTGTCAGCTGGACTCCGATTGGCTTAGCTGGGGTCGGCTGGACTCCGATTGGCTTAGCTGGGTCAGCTGGACTCCGATTGGCTTAGCTGGGTCAGCTGGACTCCGATTGGCTTAGCTGGGTCAGGTGGACTCCAAATGGCTTATCTGGGTCAGCTGGACTCCGATTGGCTTAGCTGGGGTCAGCTGGACTCCGATTGGCTTAGCTGGGGTCAGCTGGACTCCGATTGGCTTAGCTGGGGTCAGCTGACTTCCCTCCCAACTCCCTCTGCGCTCTTCCGTTCAAGAGGCTCTGGGCCTCAAGTCATAGGTGTCTATGCACTTGCCTGCGTCTTTTTTGATTAAAAGTTATGTGCGGACTATATGAGTGTGACTTCAGCACTGCCTGACTGGAGGATTCTCCCAAGCCAGGTCTCAAGCTCAGGGACCAAAAGTCAGAGAGAGTGGACAAAAGAACAGAAGCTTTTCACTTAAAAATCAGGCCCTTGCTGGAGACATGGTTCAGTGGTCCACAGCCCTGGTTGTTCGTCCAAAGGCCCCAGGTCGGAAGGATGCACAAATCGGGTTACTACATTAGGTACCTTGAGTTCCCTCGAATCCATCACAATCTTTAGGTGTCCATCAAGAACTGATGCCCTCTTCTGGCTTTTGTGGGCACTGCATGCACATGGTGAAAAAAATACATTAATGCGCAATTCCATACTGTACATAAAATACATCTGTTAGAAAATACTCTCATATATTAATGTCCCTAGTTCTCTGATGTATATAGTAGTGGGACTATCCCTGATACATAGCTGTTTGTGGCATTTGGGAGGCAGATGCAAAAGACTGCCGGAGATGAGCCTGAACAGAGTAGCAAAGCCCAGACTTTAAAAACAGAAACAGGCCAGGCGGTGATGGTTCAGGCCTCTGATCCTAGCACTCAGGAGGTAGAGGCAGGCAGATCTCGCTGAGTTCGAGGCCAGCCTGGTCTATAGAGTGAGTACCAGGACAGCCAAAGCTACAGAGAAACCCTGTCTCGAAAACCCATAAATAAATAAACAAACAAATAAATAAATAAAAACAGAAAATGGGCTGGAGAGATGGCTTACTGGTTAAGACCACTTCCTGCTCTTGTGAAGGAACCCCGGTTCATTTTGGAGTGGTCGTATAGTGTCTCACAATCATACATAACTCCACTTCCAGGGAATCCAATGCCTTCTTCTGACCTCCATGATCACCAGGCAAAAGCTCATATACATAACATAAATCTAAAAAATTTTAAAACACAAAAAATAAAAGTTACTTTTAATTCTAAAATTTTGACAAATGGTTCTTATTTTCATCAATTGCTTTTTTCTGGCTAGCGATACAGTCATTTTATTTTTCTTCTTAAATTTCTTAATATAGTGAAATCATTAATATAGTGATCTCATTTTCAGAAGTTAAGTTACTGGATAACAACCTCTTTATGATGCTATATTATAATTTATGTGTTGATAGATTCAACTTACTAATGTTTTCCTGAGTATTTTTACAACTATGTACAAGAATACTGGTCTATTTTTTCTTCTGACAGTTTTGGTTAGGTTGTCACAGAGAGTTTAGTATCATAAAATAAAATAGAAAACTCATTATATTTATATCCTTGAAAGTGTTCTGTAGACTAGATTTATTTTATCTTTAAATTTTGTTGGAATTTACAAGTTCATTACTATGGACCTGGAGATTATCATTACTGCATTTGAAAAAATTTTCCACTATTAATTTAATATTTTATTTACTTGAAGGTTAATCAAAATTTCTGTTCTTTCCTGGGTATGTTTGTATCTTTCAAAAAATTGCTATGTTTTGTCTAATTTTCAAATTATTTATATCGTTTTTAGTGTTTTCTCACTATAATGTATTGTTTACTCATTCTGTAATAAAATCTTACTTTCATTTCTAAGAAATTTTAATATGTGTATTTGTCACACAATGCGATGACTTTTGATGTGTATGTATATGCTGTGTATCATGTTTGAATTTGTGTGTATGTGTGTGTGTGTGTGTGTGTGTGTGTGTGTGTGCGTGCAAGAGACTGATGCCAAATGTATTCCTAGATTGGTCTCCTCATTATTTCATCAAAACATGTTCCCTCACTTTAACCCAGAGCTTACCTAGCCAGTTAGACCTGGAGGTTCCCTATCTCTGCCTCCCAAGCACTGGGATTACAGATGGGCTGCCATGCCTAGTGGGCATTGTTTGTTTTTTGGTGTGTGTTTGTGTGTGTGTGTGTGTGCTAGGACTCTAACTCGTGTCTTCATGCTTTTGTGGCAAGTGAATTATTGACTGAACTATTTTCCCATCCTCATAATTTGGTGTTTTATATGCATATGCATGTTTTAGTCACTGTTCTATTGCTCTGAAGTGAAACCATGACCAAGGCAACTAAAGAGGAAATTATTTACCTGGAGGCTTGCTCACAGTTTCAGAAGTTTCATCCATTACAGTCATGATGGAGAGCATGGCAGCAAGCAAAGCAGGCATGGTGCTGGAGAAGTAGCTGAGAGCTACATCCTGGTCTGCAGGTAGAGAGGCAGAGAGCCTGGGCCTATCATTGGCTTTTTGAAACCTCAACTCCCACCCCAAGTAACATGCTACTTCCAACAGGGACACATCTTCTAATCTTTCTTAAATAATGGTACTCCTTGATCGTGTTACAACTCAGATGTGAAAGGTATTCAGGCAGTTGGGGGTCAAAGATTACCACAAAGTCATACCACACAACACACCTCACACAAGAGATTCACTGGGAGGGAAAAACCCAGGAGGATGGCTGTCTCAGCTCTGCTCAGAAAAGAAGCATCAGAGAACTGAGCAGAAGAAAGGGTTTATATACATTTTGATTTCCAGGGTCACATGGTATTGGAGGGATTATGTGGCCTGTTCTTGGGGCAAGTTCAGGGATTGGTGGGATTTTTTTCTGTAGGGCATGGCCTGGTCACTCTCCTACCTTGAGGGGGCCATTACATTCCTTAGGGTCTGGGGGAGCATGGCCTGGCTGTTGGGGCTCCTCAAGGCAGGGGTGGGGTGGGGTGAGGGTGGCAGAATGGCCACTCACATGCTTTGAGGGGTCAGGCCTGCCACTAGAGTAGTCTGGGGGTGGAGACTGGTGACTAGAGGTCTCCAAGGGCATATCTATGTGCAGCAGGGAATGCTTCCCCCACCACCCAAAAAGGGGGATATTCCAGATTGTCTGGTATACAGTTCTGGGAGATTAGCATGAGCCATGATGCATAGAATTTACATTTGCATGATCTTTCATTTGTAAATAGAGGTTCATGAAAGTCATGATCATGCAAATAAAGACAGTCTAGGTTGATCAAATGTCAGCTCATGTCTAAGGCCTGGGTCACAGACTATAGGGCTGCAGCTCTCAAGTGTCAGGTTTATGAAAGGTCCTAATGAGGACCAGCTTCATTTTCTAGGGTCTTTTAAAAAAATCAATTTACTTTTTGTGTTGGTGTGCAGGGCATGTGTTCATATGCATCGGTGTGCTCATATTCATGTGCATGCAGAGTCCAGAGGTCAAATTTTGGTATCATTCTATATCACTTTCTATAATATGCTTTGAGGCAGAGTCTCACACTGCATGTGGATCTTGCTGTTTGGGCTAGGCTAGTTGGCCAGTGAATGTTCAGATGCATGCATCTCAGTGTGGTAGAATATTACCAATGTCACATTCATTTATGCTGTGGAATATTTGTTTACTGATGCAAGGATGAGTTGCATTCTTTTATGTTGCATTTGTTTAACTCAGTAAAGCTGTGTTACACTATTGCTGAAGACACCATACACTTAAATAGAAAAATATGGAGACAGCAAGCTGGTACTGATGTGGAAGCTTTATTTCTACATGCTATTTTTAATCATACTGAATGGTGCTATATATAATACCAAAGGGAGTCATTTTCATTTCTACACAACTGGGAGTGCTGTGAGCTTATGATAATGATTGGCCTGGCAAGATGTGTCCACTGGTACAACAGTAGCATGAACATCATGGAAGGAACCAACCACTTTCTGATTGGATTTCAGTCCCACTCCACAAAATGAAACTTGTACCTGGAACCATTGTTGGGCCAAAAACTTGTAGCTAGCCAGGTCATAGGCCCTTGGAGAAGATCCTACGACTATTATTCTACTAATGGACACAGTATTATACCAATTCCTAATGACTTATTATTATCCCACATTATCCCATCTCTCAACCTTCATCAATTAAGCTTATAATTGCAGCAGATTGTGATTAACACTGAGACCCAAAACTGGCCCAGTTGTAGAAAATAAGAGACTATTGCTGCTCTGACCTAAATGGGACATATATGTCACACTTTGTCCTCTCAAAGCTCACAGATAATTGCAGGAGAGGGAGCAAACAGACTATAAGAGTGAGAGGCCTTTGATCAATACAAGGAAATCATTTCTTCCAGACACATCAGAGCAGCTACACATATGAACAGACAGTTACTGTGATAGCATGCACAACTCCCATGCAAGCACAATCCAGAAAAAATGGAAATGATGAGGTAAACTTAAAGTTCCATTATTTGTTCATCTGTTTTGTTTTTCAATTTTTGTTTACCTGATTTATTTTGTTGAGAGAAGACATGAAGTTGCCTGGGTAGGGAGGTGGGGAGGATCTGTGAGAAGTTGGGGGAGGGGAAATAATATGATCAAAATATATTGTATTAACAAAAAGACTGTCGGCCCTGGTAAGTCAACCATGTTAATGTTCCAGTGGAAGGCCACATATCCAAGAATATATGGGCAGCACAAATTGGACAGGATTGGTGAAAAAAACCCACAAAGTTGGGGGTTTAGGGAAGAATGGATAGATCTGAGAGGAATGGTGTGGTAGTTTGAATTAGAATGGCCCCCATAGGCTCATAGACTTATCATGGCTTTTGTGTATCAATCTGTGTCTGTTAACTGGCTTGATGCAGGCTGCAAAGCTAATAGCTGAAGTAATAAGCACATTAGAGATTTATCCATATGCTCATTCCCTGGATACCAAAGAGAGAGATAAATGCTCTTTCCAGCCCATTCTGGGTGACTCTAGTGAGCAGAGGTTTAACAACTGTGCCGGGGAGTGTCTGGCTTCAGGATGTCACAGAGAATCACCTCAGAAGACTACGTAAACATGATGCTTGATATGGTCTTCAACAGCTCATCTGGGAGATGCACATAAAGTTTAGTCAGTCCAGTCAATGAGATCTACCACACCTCTTGCTTTGAGGACTTCCTAAGACACTCAAGAAGGATGGTCTTGCCCATTGTTGGCTTTCTGGGAGGGAATCCACATCAGTCATCACATAGTGATTATCTGGAAATGTCACTTAGTATCAACTCTTGCTTAAGCCATCAAGATGAGCCACAAACACAATTTGTCTCTAGAATTCCTAGAAATAAATGACTACTGCATATACAGCCTCATCGTTTTAGTGCATTTTCTAGATATATTTATTTATATGTGTATAGATGTTTGCTCTCATGTATGTTTATGCCCCATGTGACCCAAGTGCCCTCAGAGGCCAGGAGAGGGTGTCAGATCCTTACAAGTAGAGTTGCAGATGGGTGTGAGCTCCCATGTGGGTGCTGAGCACCAAACCCCAGTCCTCTGGGAGAACAGTTGGTGCTCTCTTCACCACTAAGTGTAGTTGGAAGTTTCCTCTGGTCCTGTCAGGCCCCCTGTGATCCAGACAAATCTCTCTCACCCGACTCAAAGACACACACAGAGGGTTATATTATTTACAATCTGTGTGGTCTTTGGCAGGCTTCTTGCTAGCAGGCCATGTCTCCAGCCCCCACTATATTGTATTTTAAAACATTTTTTATTGATTTTTGAGAATTTCACAACATGCACCCCAATCCCACTCATTTCCCAGTCCCTTTGTATCTGCTCTTCACCCTTGCAGCATACCTCCCTTGCAAGTGGAAACTTAAAAAGAAATAATAAAAAAAAAATAAAAATACAATTTTTTGAAAGCTCACATTTCCAAAGCTCATGACACTATGAAATTACTCTGAGTGTCCTGTTCAAAGTATTCCTGACATGCCTAGTCAAAATAAATGATATGTGGGATTCTAGGATTATTGCCAGTCTGTTTTTCCCCCGGTTTCCAAGATCCTTCTCTCAGTCAGGCCCAACTGAAATGTGATTACTGAAAAGACCACTTTGAGCCCCCTGGTGGTACACTCAGGACTCAGCACTTTCAAAGGTTAATTCTGGAAGCTTAGGCTGAGAAAATCCAGAGTTACTTCAGGTTTACAAAGCAGGTGAGTACATGATCTATAACAAATGAGAATAGAAATTGATTATCTAATTCACCACACAGAATTTGGATTTTACTATGCGTTCACAAACCAGATAGGTCTATACTGTCTTACTAATGAAGGCACTCTTAACTTCTTAAAACCTTTCAGAAAGTATCCAGAGTTGGTGGCTCAGTGTGTGAAGTCACCTGCCACCCAGCCTGACAATCCCCTGGACCCATATGTTATAAAGACAGAGCCAACTCCTGCTCTTTCCTCCCACAGCACTGTGAACCTGATCAGACGAGTGAAGCTTTTCAGTTTTCTGCTTTCTGTCCCTCTCTAAACCTGTGCATGCTTTCCCTGGTGCTCTGAGCTTTCTCACTGTTTCTTTGTAGCTGTCCCATCTCCTTTACCACATGTCTGCTTACAACAACATGGTTCTCTCTCTCCTTCTTCTCTAGCTTCCTCCTCTGGGCAGCTGCCAAGACCCACAGTTTGCCTACCCTGGAGTTTTTCTCTCAAAACTGAGTAAAAATTGTTCTTGAGCTTCCTTCTGACTCCATTTCTCCATTTATTAAGAAGACTAAAAGCTTTGCGCAGTGGCAGTATCATAGCAAATGAGGTTTATCCGAGGCGCGATTATTGGTATTTGAAAGAAGACTAAGAACTCACAGTAGGCCATTCCAGCTTCCCCAGTATCATAAGGGTCTCCACAGGTTCCAGTAACAGGGTAAACTCAGCTCTTCAGGAGTGTATAGAGACGTGGAAAGTGTGCTAGCCTCAAGCTCTAGGTATTTGGGACTGTTAGAATATTCTAAATAATGTGGTATTATGAAAACTGATTGTCATATTCATAAGACAGAATTTTATGCAAGGTTGGAAAGTATGTTATATAAAAATCAATGGAAGATGATTTGTAGCTGGTCACAGTAGTACTTCTTTACGTGATTTCCAGTGTGTGGGAAAGCAGGCACTTCCACATTGTGTTGTCAGGAATATAATTTGTCAAAAGTTTCCCCAATGTAAAGTATTATTATAAAATATAGATCTATGATTCTGAAAGAACACCTTCAAGATTCCATTATACACAAGTGTTTATAAGATGTACCGTTGTAGGCAATAGAAAGTATGGCAATGGAAAATTCCTGTCACTTGAGGGCTGGTGAGATAGATTTTAACATATCCCAGTCATAGATCACTGTGGACATAAACTCAAACGTGAAATTTCAGTAAAATTTAAAATGGTATCAGAGAAACAAAGTCTCATGCAAATATGGCCATGGAAAGAACGAACATAGCTTATCATCACATCTGAGAAATAAAGTCCCTGCTAAGAAGCTGGGTCTGGCCATGAACCCATGGCTCCTGGAAGGAGCCTCCTTGACAGCAGACACTGAAGGACGATGGGAATTTCAGTAGTCTGGAGACATAGGAATTTCCTAGGTTCAGAGACTATTTAATTTATCTTGGGCTAGTGTTAGGAACAGCCGTTCCCTGCCCCACTCTGTATCTGAACTTCCACCTCTTAGAAGAAAATCCTGTCAGATGATGTTAACTTAGAACGCCATCTTGTGATCATAAATAAAAGTCACTTAGAAGCTATCAACTTAGTAGAGCACTATCTTCCACCAATCCGAGAGCTAAAAATGACATCAGACAATGTTTCAGGACTATAAAAGAGCTTCTCCACTCTCAATGTATCCCCTTCTCTGGAATACCTAATAATGTAGTTTAAATTTGCCTTGATTTAAAGCTTTTTTTGTGCTGTAAACATTTTTAAAAAAACATGAATCCACTTCTTCATTGGAACATGGAATTTGGGGTAACCTACTTCTGTGTCCCTGTGTCATGGTCACTCATAATGGCTCCAGAATAAACTACCCCTTATTCCCTTTAATATGAGAGTTGAGATTTTTACAAGTCAAACAAGACACAAATTCACTTTTGTTTGTGCAGATCTCTATCCAGAGGTCTCAGAACAGGAAAATGACAGAAAATCTTCTACTTCTGGTAGCACAGAACTTTCTGTTTGATACAGAAAATTATCTAATTTTCCCCTTGAGGCCACCAGTGTCCCTCAAAGATTTGAACCTTAGAATTCCTTCCAGTATTTCTGTCTTCTGTTCATACTTCACGACTAATGCACAAGGTGGCACTATGATAAAATAACAAGTGTCCACAAAGATCTAAAGAAAAACCTTGGAGCTGCGGATGTACTCCCTGGCAGAATTCTTGTCTGGCATGGATACAGCAAACAACAACAGAAATATTCTGGGATGGCAGTGTAACTCATTAGCAGAGACTATGCTCAGCTAGCATTTACAAAGAAACGGTTTAGATTCTCTGCACCACAAAAATGAACATAAAGTAATTCCTTAAAAACCTGGTTTAACCAGGCATTGTGCTGCACACTTTTGATTGCAACACTCATGATATATTAGCAAGCAGATATCTGTGACTTCAAGGCCAGCCTGGTGTCTACAGATGTTCCAGGCCATTGAGGGCACAGGGAGATGCTGTCTAAAAAAAAATCAGTTTATGTACCTAAGTAAAAAATTAATTATTCTGAAAATCCTGATAGGTGTAAGGGAGGATCATGTACTTCAGGTTTCTATTAGAGTAACAAATATATTAGAATATTGGCATATATAGCAAAAACAGTTTTGCTTGTAATGTTAAAACCTCCAGTCCTGGACTGTTTGACTTTCTTGCTTTTGACCTGTTGTAAGGCAGCACCATTTGGTTGAGTGCACGGTACAGCAAAACCAGCCCTCTCATGGTTAGGAAGCACAGGCTCAAAGAGACAGGCCTGGGTTTCCTTTATCCATCCCTTCAGAGGTATGACCTCAATGGCATAGGGTCTCCCACAAAGTCTTGTTTATTAAAAGTCTTACCTTCTCCCAATAGTGTTGCCTTGACAACAAAGATTCAACAAATAGATCATTGGAGAATACCCAAGCTTCAGTCCAGAGCACATGCTAGAGACACACTAATATACTCCAAGTGTCCATATTACAAAACGTCAGGTAGTTCTGGAGTTTGGTGGGAATCACCAGCATGTGCCAGAGAAGGCAGGAGTGAGTGGAAGCACATGGAGAAGCTGGTTCAGGACCTGGCATCGGTGTGCAGAGAAGACAGAGGAAGGGGCTCCAGTAACTGGACAAATTTGGAGAGGCCTGTGAAGGGATGGCGTGTTGGAGAACCCACACTCTACTCCAGGAGAGAAATCTCTACAGTGTGCAGAGCTCAATCTGCACTGAGGCAGGAAAAGATGAACCATTGAGTGGAATGCAGGTTTGGGGTCAACAGCAAACAGAACTGTCTGAATGTGCATGGGTGGAGATTTGCCACACAGAACCCCTGTTACAGTGAACATTTAAGATTTTTAACTGGAAACAACTCAAAAGGAAACTGCTGTGGTGCCGCCTAGTGGCCAGAGTCAGGATTTTCCCTCTGAGAGTCTGAACAGCTTACTCTGTAGTCTGGAAAGTGAGACCAAGACTAGGTACTTGAAGGGATGGAATCAGTCTGAGTTATGAATATTTTAATCACTGGATGTGATCACTTTATGTTTATCCATTCCTAGGATATCTAACTGAAACCGATAATCCCGAGCCCTCTCTGCAGTGAGGGAAAAACTGCACCTGGGAATATATAATGCTAGAGGAGACACAATCACATCCTCACCCACATTGGACACATACACTAACAAAACACTGTTTTATCCATTTTGTTCCTCCATTATGTTGAATACAATGCATGCTTTTCCAAAGATCTGTATATCCAAAATACTTGCATTAATCTGCTCATAATTATCTTCTGTGATATTTTAACTATGAAATGACTGTTGTCTTGACTGTAGAAATTTAAAAACCAGAGAAAATGATGTTGTAGAGGGAAATCATTTTCTCAGTGGTCCAGTTCTTTTCTCGTGCTCATATATTGGTGCACACTCTTTTGATACATTACTGCATCCCACAATCATTACATCTTCCCACATATACACACTATTTTCCACTAGTAAGTAGAACTACAGGAAAGAACTTCCACTGAAGCTATTCTTTTCCATTTAATATTCTCATGATTCCTCAGTAACTCATGAGTGCTTGTGTTTTGACATATTAAAAATATGTTGTATGAACTGCTAAATGAAATCACTACCTATCCTCCTCATTAGTAAGTGATCTCATAGATAATAGATAATAATCCAGTATTTAGGATTCACCTGCAAATGTTTCTCCCTGGTGTTGACAAAACTCAGTGTTTTCATAGTTAGAATGTAATTTTTTAAGAAAACTTTTTGTTTATTCTTTGTGGCTTTCACAACATGTATCTCCATCCCATTCATCTCTGTGCCTTCTTATCTGCCCTCTGCCCTTGCAACCATCCCCACTAAAATAAAACAAAATTTAAGAGAAAAGAAAAGGAGAAAGAAAAATGGAGAAAAAAAATCTTGTGGTGGAACCTGTAGTGTGATTCAGTGAGTCACACAGTATATACTTGTGTCCATATATCTTTACTTGCAAGAGTTCATTGCAAGGAGTCATTGATCTAGTTCAAGGCCTCTGCTACACTATCAATGCTGAGCCCTCATGGGGCTCTGCTTGGATATCCTCACCCTGTGTCATGGAGATACTGCAGCTTTGGATCTGCGGGGGTCTGACTCTTTCATGTGCTCCAACAGATTATAGATGGGTGGATGTTGGCGTGGGCCAAGTCACAGCTCTGGTTCTGGGTTTGGTGGTTGCCAGGTTGATCAGCCTGCCAGCTCTCCCCTGTCCTCACCACCAGGGTGAGCTCTCTGGCATTGCCCCAGCTAGTTCACCCTATGCAGGAAGGAGTGAGGGGCAGGACCAGTTCTCCTGCTTTCATGCCCCCAGGGTCAGCTGTCCCACACCTACACCACCAGGGCCAGCTCTACTGTGTTGCCCAGGCAGGTGCAGGGGCACCCTTCCTAGTGTTACAGCTGGTGAGGGGCAGGGACAGCTCTCTTGCTCTTATGACCTCAGGGCCAGCTCTCCCTCCCGCCATAGGTGGTGAGGGGCAGTGTGGAGGGGAAGGCATCTCTCCCTCTCACCTACCATCTTATGGCAGATGAGGGGTGGGGCTAGATCTCCCATGCTCATGTTCTTGGGGCGTCTCACCAATGCCCCTGTCAGCAGAGTCAGATCTACTGTGCTGCCCAGGCAAGGTGCAGGGTCAAAATCATCCCACAAAATAGGTTTCATTATGGAATTTTCATAAACTTATTTTTAATTTTACAGGAAATCACAAGTTAAGAGACTGTGATTTTAAAGAGATCTTGGACTGTTAATGTACTGAAAAAATTAAAGGCTGTGGTATTTTTAAGATCATACTCTTTTATATTGTGATAATAACATGAGCTATTGGGGATAAACAAGGAAAGGGTATAGTTTAGTAGTTAGGTTTGTGTGGCAAGTTGACAGGGTCAACTCCATTGGTTAGTTTTTTGTCAACTTGACACAAACTAAAGGCATGGAGGAAGAGGGAACCATAGATGAAGGACTGTCTCCATCAGATTGACCTGTAGGCAAGTCTGTGAGGCATTTTCTTGATTAATGGTTGATGAGGTAGGGCCCAGACCAGTGTGGACAGTGCCTCCTGGGTTGAATAAAACAGGTAGCTCAGCAAGTCACAGAAAGCCATTAAGCAACTTTTCTGCCTCTGCTCCTGTTCAAGTTCCTGCCCCGACTTCCCCAATGATGGACTGAGATTGGGACATGTAAGTCAAACATACCTTTTCCTCCCTCAGTTGCTTTTGGACAGTGTTTTTACCACAGCCATGTAGAAGCAACATAGTGCACTCCCTTTGGTTATTTTTCAAATCTATTGAAAACAAAGTATCGAGAGCACTTTCTTGCACTAGGAATTTCCAAGAATATCCTTCACATTGTCAATATGACAATAATGAGTTCCAAATTCTCTCTTCATTGTAGGGTCTAGTTTTCACCTCAGGGTGCAGTGTCTCTGACAGAAACATGGCACCCAAGGAAGAATGGAGGAAAGAGAGAAAATATGCCAATATTGATCCAGTTGCCTCTTCCCCAGTATTCTGCCACTGTTAACACACTGGTCAGACTGTACTTCTGAGAACACGAGATCCCAGCTTATTCAGAGAATATATAGTAAGAGCCATATGGAAAAAAACAAAAAGGAAAAGTCAAAGAAACAGGTAAACTTAATTTTAATATTTTATTTAATACAAAGTGTCAAAAACTCTACAATTTTTAACTTGGAAACAATGTAAGTAAATCGCTCATTACACTGGCATATTAGTAGGTCTTTGAAATTTTGTGCATTATGTGATATAAGCATTATGGAAAATATGAACAAATTTGAAATGTTGTATCACAAAAGAAATATTACACGTTAATTTCAGTATATTTTAACATGCTTTTTCTTACTAACTTGGAAATAGTGTTACCACCAAAAAAATTAATAAAAACCAAATGTTAACTGTCTTGCCAGTATTCTTATTATAATAATGCCTGTAAAATATAGTTTGATATATATACCAGTATCACTACTAAAAACAAAATTCAATTACTTTTATCTGTGGTCAGACTGAAACCGAGTATGACCTCACTTAAAAAAGAAAACAATATAAAGATCTAAGCCATTGCTTTACTAATTTATTTCAGTAAGAAAACATTATGTGTAAGTGATTACTTAGAGTCTACACTATTTGTTAGTCAGTCAGTGAAATGCAGTTTTGGCATTTCAACATGTAGAAGGAACAAATCCCAATCTTCTATCTTTACCATGTCTTTCTGATGCAGTATGCCGTTTCAAGAAATTAACAATACAAGTAAGATATTTTTAAGGGTCCATGTTCATGTGTGGGAGGAGGTGCATGAACTTGCTTATCTCTCTCTCTCTCTCTCTCTCTCTCTCTCTCTTTCTCTCTCTCTGTGTGTGTATGTGTGTGTGTGTGTATGCACTCACATATGCTCACATGCACACCAAAAGTCAGTATCTGTTTTTTTTTCTTCTACACATATTTTCTGAGGCAGGATCTCTCACTGAACCTCGAATCCCTAATTTGCTAGAATGTCTGGCCACATGGCCCCAAGGCTCTTCCTTCCTCCACCTTTTCACACTGGAGTGACAAGTGTGCACTTGGATGCTCAGCTTTTTACACAAATGCTAGGTTCGGACTGAGCACAGGCGGGCTTGTGTGGTAAGCAACTGGACGACTGAGGCATTTCCTTAGCCCTGTGTAAATTATTAACTATAGACTTTACATACATCATTTCTAAGAAAGTCTAGGATATGCAAACTGAATTTATGTTATGTTATGGAGTATAAAATAAGCTGGACTCAGTACTCACACATGGCTAGTATGTATCATACCAAATGGGGCACAGCTAGTGGAAAAAGAATCAATATATATAGGGAATGATTTATACAGCTAAGGAAATGACAGGATTAAAGGAATTGGGAGTAGAGTAAGAGAACTAAAGGAAGTAGGGGGAATATTATGGGAAGGACCCTAAATCCCACCTAAAAATTCATGTGGCAAAGGCTGGATATCCAGCTGAGAACTTCATGGGAAGTAGTGGAAACTTTAGGGCAGGCCTACATCAAGGAAATATTATAATTATGTTCTTGAAGGTTCTATTGAAACCTCAAAGCCTCTGCTGTCTTTCTTTCCTGGCCCCACTATTAAATCCTCATGGATTTCCAAAAGCAACCAAAACCAGCCTAAAGTAACTTAGGGGATGAAAACATTGTCTTCAAAAACCACGGCCCCTTCCAAAAATATAGGCAGGAAAGGCTGTCACTGTTCTGATTTGTGTGATGTACCAACAAGCGAACCAAACAGTATGGGCACAGACAGAGCAAACTAGGACTTGATCATCCTGTATTATACGCAATACACATCACTCTGGTCAGTAAAATGAAATGTATCAATAGTAGACCAGTGATACGCAGGAACTCTCAAAATCCTCCATCTTTTCTAAAATATTCTGTGTAGGAATCAGTTACATACCTATATTCCCTAAGTGTAATTTCCTACAATATAAAGAACCTTATATGTTGTGTGTATGGGTCCAGGAAATAACATTTAGTACTTAAATAGTACATATCGGGTTGAAACTGTGTTGGACTGTGATATTTATTCTAAGTAAGTGATCCAGTTCATGTCAGCTCTCTCTGCAAGCGCTAGCATCACCTTCAACTGTAGTTGTACAATAGCAAGCTTCCTTCGGTCTAAACTGCCCTGAAAAGGCCATATTTCATAGCAATGTATAGGGATGGGATAAATCACATATTTTAGCTTCTTCAAGGGTGTTAAATTATTCATGATAGTCACAAGCATAGGCATTGTGATGGGGTTAGAAGCAAAGCACAGGACACGGAGATGAGTACAACGAATCAGAGCAGGGATAAGAACAGAGATTGCAGTATCATTTATAAGGCAATGATTTATCTCTAGATGGCGAAGAGTACCAGAGAGATTTACCAGAAGAGTTTGAAAGGGCTCAAAATCATCCCAATACATTGGGTTGTTGCTAAGATTCAACAGTTTTATGCGGGAGACCTGAGGGCTCTGGGCCATAAATCTGAAGTCTCTGTGCGAAAGATCACAGAATGTCAGATACAAGAAATTCAGTCCAGGTGGCAGGACTCTGTAGGGAGAAAAGAACAAAAAACTTCTGAAGAATGAAGATTGAATGAGGAAAGCTATATCTTTATATCTAGAATAAACTACTTTTCACATGCATTATAATTGAGTATTAATGTATTAATGTGTGCTTTAGTTCACTTAATAGTTTTGTGACTCTGAGAATTTTTTTCTGACAGGATCTTACTCTGTAGTCCTGGATGTCCTGAAACTTACTATGGAGATTATACTGGCCTTGAATTCACAGAATCTCCCTGTCTTTGCCTCCTAAATGCTGAGATTAAAATCCCGTGCCACCACATCTGGCTGAAAGTTTTGTTTTCAACACTGAGATACAATTTCTTTTAATCTTAAGAATGTGTACATTGTATTATAATAGATGATTTTAAGAAATATTAAGGGAAAAAACTGGAAGCACTTGATACTTACAACATTATCCATTCTATATTTCAGTTCACCTTTTTAGTGGGGAGGGATCAGAAAGAACAGGCAACTGAAAATTCCCTTTGGCCAGTCCCTAAATACCAACCTCTACTTTCATGGCCTATGCCTTGGAGATTACATATCAGTAAAGTGATCTGACATTGTGAACTATGGGCATCTATGATTAGCATCAATGCTACAGCAAAACGTCTTCCCTCATCTCAATCCCTGTTCCTCTTCATATCTAGAAGGCTAGTGTTTTTCACCTTTTATTTCTGCACTTGTCTGTACATTGCTGGCTGCTTAATTTTTGTAATTCTTTCTCCAGTTTCAAATTCCCAGAAGCAACAAAGTGGAAAGCATAAAAGCTTTTTAAGAGTTTAAGAATACCCAAGAATGTTTTCTTTCCTGTCTCAACAAGCTCTCCAGGAAACCCAGGGCCCTGGCCCAAACTCTTACCTGAGCACTCTGTCCAGATGACCTGTGAGACAGAATGAAGACAAGCTGACTTCCTTAAGGCTGTTCATACGTTGCAAGTGACCCAGGAAATTTTTAAAGACTTTCCCACTCAGAGATCTAAAAGTGACTTTAGACAGACTGAGGCTCTCTAGGTGGTCCATCTGAGACAGGACATTGGTGATATCGCTCAGCGAACCCATATCAATTGACAACTGATCAACACAGTTGAGATCAAGAAGTCTCAGTGTGCATTTGCTGTCACACAGTTTATCAACTTGTAAATCTCGACAGCATATGTGCAAAGACCCTGAACTCTCCCTAATTTTACTTGTAAGAAAAACCAAAAATTCCTTTTCCACTAAGGAGCCATCTAGGGAAAGATCCACTAGTAACTCTACAGGCCTGGGGAACTGAACCATGGACTCTGGATTTACGAAACCAAGCTGCCCTTCTATTTTCAGGATAGAGCTGTCAGAATAAGCACAAGAATGAAAACAGAAAGGTTCCTTGATGCTGACTTCACGGCATGTGATCCTACAGTCATTTTCTTGCCTTAAATCTAGGATCCTCAGTTTAGGTCTCCTGTAGGGGTAAGAGGAGATAGAATAGTTGAGAAATAGCCAACGATAATGAAACTGAGTAGAATCAATGATGACATCTAGGAACTAATTCTTTTATCCACAGCTGACACTCCTTGTACTATCAACAAATCTTTCCCATGAAAATTCAGCCTCCTCCCCCAATCCTTTATATACCTTAAATCCCCTCCAGTCTTAAAGCTCCTGTCTTTCTCTTATGTAACACCTGTTATGTAAACCCATCAATAGAACCCTCAGTAACCGATTTCAAAATGAACATTGAATAAATCAGTAACAGATTTCATAATTAACATTGAATACAATCAGTCTTAATGTGTTACCAAGTTTGCAGACAACAGCCTCACCCATAAATATTCAGCATTTACTTGTTACTCCTTCTGGGAGAGTAGCAGGCTGTGGTGTAACCGCCTCTGTCTTTCCATGTTTCTATTATACAGTCTTACCTAGATGTAGAGTTCCATGAAGGACGCACTGGAAGATTCTCAATCATGGCTTTCAGGAGTTCATGTTGAGGCTCCTGTACAGTTAATGACCCAATGTGGAGACAGTAATAGGGCCACACTTTCACCATCTCACTCAATATACTCTTATGACCACCCTTGAAGGCAGCAATGAACAGTGGAACAAAAAAGAGTCTTGGCACATCCTCCAGAGCTTGGATTGCTACAGACTCATTTCTCAGCAGACTCTGTATAGCAAGATCGAACAGTGTCTTTGGGTTCTTTGTATCCATCTTTGTGAACCTGAATCAGAAGGAGAAATATTTATAAGCTCTGGGAAATAAATCCCCAGTCTCTTCTTTGCAACCAGCGCCAGCAAAGTAGAAATTAAAAGAATAAATGAACCAGATAGCCAACACTAGATACATCTACTATAGACACAGATTAGAAATTGACTTGTGAGTGTATAAAGATGTATGTGTGTGTTACTATTACCTCTACTATGTATATAAAGTATGTGTGTGATAAAACACCATTAGAAATGGGTAGTAGGCTGGGTGGTGATGGAATATGCCTTTAATCCCAGTACTCTGGAGGCAGGGGCAGGTGGATCTCTGATTTCATAGCCAGCATGTTCTGCAGAGCGAGATCCAGGATAGGCTCTAAAGGTACACAAAGAAATCCTGTCTCCAAAAAAGAAATAGGTAGTAAGAAAGCAGAAAACAATTTTGGTTACTTAGCTACATGACATCAGTATTTTTCCCTCAATAGTATATAAGCTATGATGAAGAAAAATCTAAATCTACAAAAAAGTGGTACAATAGAAAATATTAAAACACCAAATTAATTGTGATTAAAGAGAAAAAGAATGACATTCCAGCCCTTGATTTGTCTCACTCCTCTCACTGTATTTGTGGCAGACAAAGACACCAAAACTGCACAAGACAGAGACGAAGGAAGATGGTTAAGAAAACTTAAAGTTGACCTTAAGCATATTCGGAAAATCTAGTCATGAAGTAAGCCTAAAGATGGAAAAGGAAACATAAAATCAAAAGAATGCAGTACAGTTTAGGGCAAAGACTTCAGAACTGTTCCCTTCAAAGCTGTATGTTGTCTCACATGTGGAAAGTAAGAGACAGTCAATGTGATAATGGAATGCTGACTTCTGGGTTGTGGGATCAGTGCCAGGGTTGGGGTGGCAAAGCACAGTTGGATACGATTCATGTAAGCTAGAGGTTGGTATGGACACATCACAATGAGTCTCATCAAGACGTATTATGGGCCAGGCGTTGGTGGCACACGCCTTTAATCCCAGCACTTGGGAGGCAGAGGCAGGCGGATCTCTGTGAGTTCGAGGCCAGCCTGGTCTCCAAAGCGAGTTCCAGGAATAGGTGCAAAGCTACACAGAAAAACCTTGTCTTGAAAAACCAAAAAAAAAAAAAAAAGATGTATTATGAGTATGTGTTATAAACAATGAATATCAAAGGTGTATCAAATAAGTGATATGGAGGTTAGTTTAAAACTGCAATCTTAAAAGACACAGACTGTGGGAAGAATACATTGATGTGGTTAGGAGAAACATTCAAGAAAATTTGTTAATGGTGGGAAAAGAAACAAAATGAGGGGGGTTAAGAATCTTGTAACACATAAAAGAGTCAGAAAGCTCCTAAGTTTTTCTTCTACTTCGGGAACAACAACAAACCCTCTAAAAGACCTTCACAACACTGATAAACAGAAAATAGTATGATTAAATTAGATAGCTTTGAAAACAATATGAATAAGCCGTATAAAGAAAAATTTCAAGCAAAAACATTAAAACCATAAGAAAACAAAATTAATGTTACTCATCACCTACCTAATACGGTTCTTTGCTACAGCATCTCACACACATTATGGCATTGTCCTTGGATAAATGACTTGATGACTAAGATAAAATTATCACACTTAAAAACAAAGAAGTGGTACATTTCCTTGAGGCTTCCAGGATTTCAATCTCAGGAACACATCTTTCACACAGTCCTAAAAACTTGTCCCAGGTTCTTCAAATGATTGTCTTCTGATGTAGCTCAAGGTGTAAGAGAGTTTAAGTACATCCTATCTGTCAAGAACTTTGTTTTGTGTGAAGAAAAACTCAAATAGTCTTGAAAGAAAGGGACTGGGCAGTCTCATGAAACAAAGCAGCTGATTTCACACATTGTTTCAAATGTTAGTGAAATGTACTCAAGAAGTTGCTGTTTGTGCTCTATTACAAGGTCACCATGTTCTGTTCCTAGGAATATCTGTGAATATTCCAGTATTTTGGTTCAAAATTTATTTGTGGATGTGCCTGATATGATTGTATAAGGACTCCAGACTCTATTATAAGGGTTGTGGAGCAATGCTATTTAAATTTGACTATTCCCTGACAAACTCAACATTAAAAAAAGTTATTCCTAAGTTCTCCCTATGTATAAATTTACTTCAATTTCAAAAGATTCTACATTTTACTGAGTTAATCTGATGGTAAAGTTCATAAGTGAAAGAATACTCAAGAATAGCTAAGAAGAGAGAAGGAAGACACTTGAGAAGGGACTCCTGACACCATACCAAGAAACTGAAAACTTTCTAGAGAATTTCTGTAATTACAGTGTCTTATCACTGCTATAAGAACAGACAAATAGCTGAAAGCTTAGAAATAGAAGCCAACATGGATGGACATCAGTGTTTAATGAAGGGCTGAAAAGATGGGGTGGCAGTTAAGAGCACTGGCTGATCTCCCAGAGGATATGGATTCAATTCCCAGTCCTGGAAACCACCCATAACTCCACTTCTAGGGGATCTAATGCCCTCTTTTGGCTACGAAGGGAACTGTACAAACATGCTACACAGATATATAGGCACGAAAAAAAACCCATACACATGAAACATAATTAAAATAAATAAAAACCCCAAAGGTGACATGGAGAAGCCACTAAAGGAAAGACAGACATGCAATGTACAGAGTGAGACTTGATTGAAAAAATACCTTAAAGTAGATCCATGAAACATGCCACGTATAAAGTAACTGAAAATTGAGTTAAAGAATTAAGCAAAAGGTGGAATCACACAACTTCTTGAAGAACACACAACAGGGTTTCTTTAATTTTACTATAAGGAAGGGATTTCTAAATGTCACTCAAATTCTAGAGGTAAAGAAAGGAAGCAATAAGTGATCTGACCAAATGAAAATCAAAGAATTTAAAAATATCAAATGCAAGCATTTCAAAAGAGAACTTACAGACTAAAATGACGTAGCAGTAAAACATCCCAGACAAGGGGAAACTCTGCTTCCTATATAAAGAACTCACAAACTGAGGAACAAAGGACCAAAAGGGTATGAAAATGAAGAAAAGATATGAACTAACAGACCAAACAAATAATAAATGCCCAAATTTAATGACAATTAGATGTATGCAATACATTAAAATAACACTGAGTTATCACTTAGTCTCTGGTAACATATAGGCAAAATTATAAAGTGGTTGTGTTCTATTATTAGTGAAATGGTAAGGAATAAAATTTTAAATATCTTACAAAGATCTACTTCTATAAATATATGTGTGTGTGTGTGTGTGTGTGTGTGTGTGTCCCCAATGATATTCAGTGAAGCACTATGTATAATTTCAAGGTATAAACAATTAAAAACCTCACACAGAGGTAGATTAAAAATGGTATGGAATAGCCATACAAATGTGTTTGATGCAAGTATAAAAAAGAACAATGAAAATCTCTTAAGAAATGTTAGGGAGGCATTTCAAGAAATGCTATTAGCTTGGAACACTCAGTCCCAAATGGGTTATCTCCTTCAATTCCCTTCCCTCAGGGGATAGGGAACTTTCCAAAAGAGGAGGCAGAAAGATTATGAGCCACTGGGAATGGAAGACTCCAAGGAAACAAGGCCTTCTAGATACAACAGGAATGATGCGCTTATGAACTCACAGAGACTGTGGCAATATGTGCAGGGTCTGCAGAAGTGGACACAAGCCCCCATTTCTAACTAAGAAGCTATTTCTAAATTTCTCGAAAAGAAAAAAATAGTTTTCTCCAAGAGTCTCACTGGATATACAAACCAGATTTAAGATCAGATTCTATGTCTAGCAGTAGATGGTTAATACAAAATGAACTCAATGGTATTTTTGGAGTTTTGTTTTGTTTTGTTTTGTTTTTTAGTCGAATAATGCATCGTCTAGGTATTGTTTTAAACCTTACAGGTCTTTTGCTTATATATTATGGTTTCAGTGTTGTTGGATAATCTTGTTGTACACTGTGAAGATGTGTCTTTTTCAAGGCACCCTCTGTTTGGTTTAATAAAGAACTGAATAGCCAATAGCTAGGCAGGAGAGGATAGGCAGGACTTCCCACCAGAGATAGGGACTCTGGGAAGAAGAGAGTCAGAATTTGCCAGAGAGACACAGAAGTCAGACAAACAGTGTGGAGGAGAGGTGATGGTTCATGTGGCAGAATGCAGATTAATATAATCAGGTTAATTTAAGTTTTGAGAGCTAGTTGGGAACAAGCCTAAGCCAAGGCCAAGCTCTCATAATTAATAGGAACTCTCCATGACATTATTTGGGGGCTGGTGGTCCAAAGAAATTCTGACTACACTTCAGATTTTGTTTTCATAAGTTTTCTCTGCGTGTGAATGTGTGTCTCTTGTGCTTTTTCTGCTTTTCTTTTTCTTCTTTGTCTGTTTGTATTGTCCTATTCTGGTTTGATTTTATTGTATCTTAGCTTATATTATTTTGTTAATCTTATTTGTTTGTTTTCTAGTGAGAAAGAGATCGAAAAGGTACAGAATTGGGTGAAAGGGGAGGTGGAACGAGCTCGGGAAACTGAAACTATAATCAGAATATATTATATGAAAAAAATCTATTTTCAATAAAGAAAGAAATGCTCTTAAATGAAAAACGGAAATGTGCACCCTATGGTCTCATGTAAGAAGGCAATGTAAGAAAACATGTTACCTTTATTTTGTGCAAAATAAATATAAGTGATAGTAGAGCAAAAAGTGAATGATATGTTATTCCTTCAGTGAAGGATGAGAAAGAAATGGGAAATGAGAACAAGGTAGCAAGGAGTGGTACTTTTCCAAATACACAGATTTGTATTGGATTATCTGAATAATAGTAATATTTCACATACCCAAAATAGAAATACAGTTGGAATTCTACAGCAGCATCTGTTGCGGAATATTAGTTTAAGATGTGTTACATGTGGTTATGCTGTGGAATATTTGTTTAATGATGCAAGGATGTGCTGCACTCTTTTATGTTGCATTGGTTTAACTCTGTAAAGCTGTGTTACTTTGCCTGCCTAAAACACCTGATTGGTCTAATAAAGATCTGAACGGCCAAGAGCAAGGCAGGAGAAAGGATAGGCTGGCCTGGCATGCAGAGAGAATACATAGGAGGAGAGGAGAGGCAGGAGTGAGAAAAGGAGGAAAGAGGACAGCAGAGACCAGCCACCCAGGTACACAGCAAGCAGCAGAGTCAGAAGTAAAGACAGGTATATAGAATTGAGAAAGATAAAAGCCCAGATGTGAAAGGTAGATAGGATAATTTAAGTTAAGTAAAGCTGGCTAGAAATAAGCCAAGCTAAAGCTGAGTATTCATAAGTAAGAATAAGTCTCCATTTATTTTTGGGGGAGCTGGAAAGTGGGCACCTAAAGAGTAAAAGAGGAAAACAAAACCAAAACCCAAAATCAAGCATCCCTGCATGTTGTCAAGATTTCATGTCTGGTGCCAGGTATCATAAATTAAGCCATTGCTGAAACACTATGTTGAACATACTTCCCGTACTAAAATGAGCAACGTGGAATATGGGTGCCATTAGAACAGGTATTTTGTCAGAAATGTATAATTCCAATACAGTCATAAGAAAACATGAAATTCTTTGGTAAAATAACCTTAGAAGCTGTGTACATACTTTGTGGTAAGCAGAAAGAGTCAGAGAACTAGGTGTAGTCACATATGCCTGCAATCCCAGGACTCAGGAGGTGGAAGCAGATGGACTAGTAGTTCAAGGTATTCTCAACTATATAGTCAGTTAAAAATGCACCTTGGACTACATGAGAGACAGGAAGGCTATCCATCCAAGAGTAGCAAGCTCCAAAATCTCCAGCACCAGTTTCATGGTGGAGGTATGAGGAATGAGGAAAAGCCACTTAAAATGTGGCTATCCAAATATAATGTGTCTCTGACAAAAAAGATGGATACCCCTCAACAAATGTCAGCCTAAGATTCTCACTAACATTAATTCATTCTGAAAAATTTGGTGACCGTGACTGCCTTTGGCACTAGTCAACACAAAAGGAAAAAATATATTTTCCCTCTTCAGTGTCTGAGGTCTATTCAGCCAGGTGCACTCTGGAGAAAGGCTAACTCTTTGAGACAAAAATACTCTTGGAAATAAGAAAAAAAGGAGCAACTGCAAAATGAGAAGCACTAGAGAGAGTCTGCCAGACAAGCTTTGTGGGAGACACCTGTCGAAGGCAGTGATGGGCTGGGTGAATGACAGACAAGGACACACTATACAAGGTAGGCAGTAGATCCTCTGGTAATGAAGGGCCCACTGCTCTGAGGTCCTATCACTTGTGTGTTCATGAGCAATCACCACCAACTGGTGATGACTGAGGACATTGGTGATCCCGTGATTGAGGTTGGGGAGCAGTTCTACATCTGCAGCCACTTACCTTCTGTGTGGTTCAATGCTGGTGAAATGGAGAATCCTGAGTTGCAGGTCCACGAAGGCCTCAGGGTACAGCAGCCTCCTCCCTCTCACAGATGGTCTACTGTTGGGTGAGAAATGATTGCACTAAGACCCAAATTCCAGCACAAATCTCAGTGCTCTATTTCCTTCTCCTGTCTGTACTCTTCATTTACTTTATTCATTTATTATTATTTCTACTTTTACAATAGAACATTTTAATTAATTATTTGAATTTTTCACACATGCATGCAATGTATTCTATTAGTATTCAATCCCAGTCCTGCCCATATATCCTCCCAGATCCATTTCAACCTTTAAATTCCTCCCACCTATATGTGCTCTTTCTCACAACCATTGAGTACAAGTAGTCCTACTTTTACCCAAATTGAATTTCAATTCAATAGTTTACTGTACATTATTTCTGTATCTGATTCATAGGCGTAGGGGCACAGTACTTGACTTTAACACTTTCTGAGTGTATTCTATATAGAGTTTAGCTATTACAGTGGTTTCTTTTTCTTCTCTCTTTTTGGGACTTGAGACTGAGCACCCCACAGAGGGTCTATACACTATGAGAAAGGTAAACTTGAAGACATACTCATCCAATGCAATATAGAGATCATAACACAAAACTATAAGAAATATGAGAAAGGAAAGCAGATGAAACTATCTCCTCAAATGCCATATCCAAAAAATTGAAGAAGTGTTTAAAATGCTGGACAAAGAGTTTGAAAGTATACTTGAAAAAGAGTTCAAGGACTTTCACACATATGAATGAAGTGATGAAATCAACTCAGAATGTGTATGTATAGGTCAGCAACATAGATGAGAAAGTCATAAGGAGTTTGAAAGAAAACAAAGAAATTCTGAAAATTAAAATCTCAATTCCATCAATAAAAATCTGTAGGAAGTCTCACTAATAAGCTATATTAATCAAAATTTAAAAATAAGGTTTCAGCCGGGCGGTGGTGGCGTATGCCTTTAATCCCAGCACTCGGGAGGCAGAGCCAGGCGGATCTTTGTGAGTTCAAGGCCAACCTGGGCTACCAAGTGAGTTCCAGGAAAGGCGCAAAGCTACACAGAGAAACCCTGTCTCGAAAAACCAAAAAAAAAAAAAAAAAAGGTTTCAAGAAAAGTTGAAGAAAATATCATATTCATATATGAGTAAAGAAAAAAATGAGCAATCTTAAGCACAAATTTCTGGAGTATGTCCACAAGATAAAATACATCTACAGGCAGAAAAATGAGGGGAGATAAAACTTAAGACACAGAAAACAGTTATAGAAATTAAAGCAGACTATTTCCTGATTCTACAGAAAAAAATAAATTTTAAACACAAGAGGCATTTAGACTCCAAACAGATATAACATCACTAAGATGTATCAGAAGTAAAATGTACTGCTCTAGAACCATGGATAGTATGCTAAGACTAAAGAATGAAGACATAACATTAAAAGCTGCAAAGAAACATCCATGTCACTTACAAGTGACAACCAATCAGAATAACATCATCCTTCTTGGCAGAAACTTGAAAAGCCACAAAAATAGCAAATGATGTGTTTTAAGCATCACAGTAAATAAATGTCAAGTGAGATTATTATATCCAGCAGTTATCCCCTAAAGTCAGTGAATAAACATTTTCCACAAACTACAGCAAACAGTTGCTACAAGTCAGCATAGCAGAAATATATTTAAAGGAATCCTACAAAGAGAGGAGGAATAAATAGAGTGTTAACAGTGAGAACACAGAAAATAATTGATTTCATTATAGCAAAAGATGAAGAAGATTATAGAAAAAAACCCTACAATTCAGTAAACAATCATGTGCCTAGTACAACAAGGGAGAGTAACAAGGCCAATTAATATTTGAAGAAACCATGAAATCAACCAAAAATTCCTTGTATGAAAAAATTCTCTTAATATTAATATTAATTAGCTGGGCGGTGGTGGCGCACGCCTTTAATCCCAGCACTCGGGAGGCAGAGCCAGGTGGATCTCTGTGAGTTCGAGGCCAGCCTGGACTACCAAGTGAGTTCCAGGAAGGCGCAAAACTACACAGAGAAACCCTGTCTCAAAAAAAAAAAAACAAAAAAACAAAAAAAATTAATATTAATTATAGTAGTTCTAACTATTGAATATAAAGATACAAACTAACTGACTGCATTGCAGAGAAGCCTAGATTCTTGGTGCCTGAGGGGAATGAATTTATTTGTCAAATATAAGTAAACTCTGAAAACGAAAGGAATGAAGTCAATATAATAAGCTCTTGGAAGCAGGCAAAAAACCAGGTCTATTTATATGCACAGATCTGATAAAGTGGATTTCAAGCAAAAAATGATTCAGAATACATAGACAACCAATAAATATTTGGAATAACCCATCAATATGCTATCAGTACTATAAATAAGTAAGCACTGAATATTGGTATACCCAGTATCATAAAAAAACACTAGCTACTCAGTAATGACAATACTCAACCCTTTTCAGTAGATAATTAATCCAAACATAAAAACTGACAGTTAACACAGACATAATGCACTAAAGATCAAATAGACTTAGACATTGTGCTGCTTAATTTTTGTTAAATTAACAGAAGCTAGATTCATATGGGAAGAAGGAACTTCAATTCAGAAATTGCCTCCATCATATTAGTCTACAGGCAAGTTTGTTGGACATATTTTTAATTAATGTGGGAGGGCCCAGCTCTCTGATGGAGATGCCACTCCTGGGCAGGTAGTCCTGGGTTGTATAAAAAGTCAGTTGAGCAAACCAGGGGAAGCAAGCCAGTAAGCACCATTTCTTCATGGTTTTTGCCTCCAGGTTACTACCATGAATTCTTGTCCTGACTTTCCTGGATGATGGACTTACAAGCTGGAATGTGAAATAAAACCTTACCTCCCCAAGTTGCTTTTGGTAATGGTGTTTATCACAGCAACAAGAAAGCAAACTACGGCAAGTATCTATAGAATATTACATTCAATAGCTATAGGATACAGATCTCAGCAGCCTATGGAATATTCTGTGATATAGATATCAATTTAGATCACCAAGGAAGTAAAATTATTTAAAAATAAAAACAGTATTTTCTATCTTATCAGATCATGAGGGAGTAAAATGACAAATCACTATCAATGGGAAATAACAGAAATAAAACAATCCAAATAAAATTAAACATTACATCCTAATGATCAGTAGCTAATGAAGCAATCTGTGAGGATGTTAAAAATTCCAGAAATCAGTTTAGGGGAGTCTAAGACACTCTCCCAAAGAATATTGGCCACTGCCATTGCTCTCAGTTGCCTACCAGGATCTGAAGGTATGACCCTACCGTGGAAGACACTACACACTTCAGGCACAGGACTTGGAAGAACTGAGCTGGAAAGAGCCTCCAAGTCTCCTCCCTAAGGACGAGTTCTTACAGTATTCAATGGTGCTACGCAAGCTGCCAACAGAGAAAAGCAGTCAACAGTCATATGTAGCTTTAAGCCCACTGTCTCAAGTTATTTTTCTACTGCTGTGAAGAGAAACCGTGACCAAGGAAAAACAGAAGAGAAAACATTTAATTAGAGGTTTGCTTACAGTTTCAGAGGCTTAGTCCATGACCATCAAGGTGAGGAGTATGGTGACAGGCAGGCAGGCATAGTGCTGGAGCAGTGTCTGAGAGCTTACTTCCTGATCTGAAGGCAGGAGGAAGAGAGACAGTGAGAATGGGCCTGGAAATGGCTTTGGAACCACAAAACCCACATCCCAGTGACACATTTTTCCAACAAGGCCACAACTCCTAATCCTTCCTAAATCGTTCACCAACTAAGAGTGAAACATTCAAACACTTGAGCCTATGGGGGCCATTCTCATTCAAACTACTACAGTCTACACCCTGGCCCCCATAGGCCTGTACCCATAGCATAATGCAAAATGCACTCAGTCCAACTTCAAGTGTCCCCACAGTCTTTCAGTCTCAAGACTGTTTACAAGTCCAGAGCCAACTTTCTTCTGAGTCTCAAGGTAATCTCTTAACTATGAGCTCTGTAAAATCAAAAGATAAAATCAAATTACATACTTCTAGTAGTTAGTGGCACAAAATAGACATTAGTACTCCAAAAGAGAGGAGGAAGGGGTTATGCTGAGAAAATACTGGAACAAAACCAAGACTGGACAAAAACTAAAACCATTATCTTTCTCTGCCCACTCATATCATTTCCTGTCTTAACTTTCCTAGTGCTGGGATTAAAGGCTTGTGACTCCCAAGTACTGGGATTAAAGGTGTGTGCCACCACTGCCTGGCTTCTATGTTTAATCTAGTGGCTTGTTCTGATCTCTGATCTTCAGGCAAATTTATTAGGGTACATAATATATCACCACACTTATTGGATGGATCTTCATATCAGTCACTCCTTCCAGTTATTGACTACATCATTGGCTTTCCTTATCCATGGAGCAAGATTCCACAACCCCCTTATACTTGTATCTTCCCTGAAAAAAAAAAAAGAACCATTTGGCTTATGGTAGCAAGTTCTTCTGCTTACCTGGACTAAAACCTGGCCTCATCCATGACTTGCATTAATATAAGCTTTGACTTGGCAATAGTTTCTGATAGAATGCCCTGGTAGCAGAAACCCAAATGTCCTGCTGAGACTGTCTTGATGTCATTGCTCAACTGTTATCAGTCAGCCAAATTCATATCTCAGGGAGAATTGTTTGTTGAGACAGTTCTCAAGATAGCCTCCTTCGGAACAGTCTTTTTGTATACTATGAATATGTACTGATCTCACTGGCTAATAAAGAACTCCCTAGCCCATAGCTGGGCAGGAGGAGGATAGGAGGGAAAACCAGACTAGGAGGATTTGCCAGTCAGATGCAGAACGAGTCAGGCACACAAAATGGGATAAAGGTAAAAGCCACATGGCAGAATGTAGATTAATAGAAATGGGTTAATTTAAGTAGTGAGAGATAGTTAGTAATAAGCCTGAGCTATTGAATGGGCATTTTTAATTAATATAAGCCACAGTGTGTTTGAGAGTGGCTGTGGGATAGGAAAATTCTACCTACAGCCTGCTTTGCTTGAACAAGAAGTTTCAAAAGAAGGAGTTCATATGTATCCCCTGCAGCTCTATCAACTTCCTTATATTCAGGCCCCCTGCCCACTCCTATAAGAGCCCTGACCAGCTCCTTCCCCTTCACACAAGTTCCATTCCCATGGGGAAGTCGCTGCCCCCTGCTGCTGTGCTAACAAACACAGTTTCATCTGCTGAGAGCAGACTTGGGTCTTTTTCATGCCTTTGTTCCTTTACTGTCCTAACATTTTCGTGTGGTAACCCAGGAGGGCTTCTAGGATCCATGCCCTCTGGTGGCTCCAACTCTTCTAAGACCTTCTTGACTTTCTTACCGACCTTGACCACTCTTGGACCTGGGGAACACAGATACTGTCTGAACTCACTATATAGGCTAAACAGACACTAGTTGCAATCTGAGACCCATTGTTCTTTGTGGCTTCTGTCTCTGTGAGCAGTACACCTTTAATCCCAGGCTGACACAGGTGTATTCTCAAGTTCCAGTACAGCCAGGGTTACAGATGAGCCCTCTCTCAAAAAAAGGAGAACGGCTCAATAAACTCCTATGTTTAATGCTGGCTCCCAGTTAGCTGAACTGTTAGAAGGTGGCCTTGTTGGAGGAAGCCTATTAATGGAGTTTTGATGTGTCAAAAAGCCATGCCAGGCCCAATCTCTCTCTGCCTGCAACTTTCAGATCAGATGAGAGCTATAAACTAACACTCCAGCACTTGCCTGCCACACTCCCCATCATGATGGCCATGGACTCACACTTTGAAACTATAAGCAAGCCCCCAATTAAGTGTCTTGGTCATATCTATTCATAGCAGTAAAACAGTAACTAAGAGGAACAACAATACAAATAATAAGTGAAAAAAGATGTTTTTTCCAAAGATAAGAGTGACAAGAACCTTAGTTGAACTGAATAAGAGAATGAATATATAAATTAGTAAAAACAGAGTTAAAAGGGGGACATTACAAAGAAACACCACTGAAATTCTGAAAATGCTAACGAACATTTCAAACCTTATATTCATAGACTATCTAGAAGAAATGGGTAATTCCTTAGATACAGAAGACATAAACAACTTTATAGATCTATAAAAATCAGTAAGATTAAAGCACCTCCCAACAAAGAAAATTCTAGAAACACATAGATGAAATAAACATATTATCAGACCTCAAAAATGCTCCCCAACTACTTGATAAAACATAAAGAAAACAAAACAAAAAAAAAAAAAGGAAATGCCAGACTTCTCCTATGTGCACAATATACCTTGTTCAGTAACGTAGTTCAGACAAAAGTTTTTTGAAAATGAAGTTTCTGTGATGAACATTATTAAAAGATTATTCCAATAAAGTCTTTATAAAGTGAATTTAATAATATATTTGAACATCATGAACAGTAGGGTTTATTTTAGGTATGCAAGAATTTTTCACATGTATATAGGTTTGGAGTCAGAGAACATGTGATGATTTTACAAGTACAAAACAGGCCTTTATCAGAAAAGCCCTGAAGAATCTAAGACTAGAGGGAACATATCTTACCATAAAATATCTCTACATAATAAATCTATACTCAAAATCATACTAAACTTGGAAAACTTGAAAGCATTTTTTCTCAAGTCAGGAACAAGAAAACATGGACCACCTTCTCCAATCTTATTCAACATACTGAATGAAGTCTTAGCCCATTGTAGTAGGGCAAGAGAAAATGGTAAATGATACACAAACAGCAAAGGAAGGTGTCTAATTATTCTTCAGAACATTTGTTATAATCTTATAATTAAAAGACTTCAAACACTCCAATAGAAAATACTTAGATTTGATAAAAGCAGCAAAAAAATCAGTATTACAAAATAAGTGCAAACATTGGTGGATTTTCCATATGCCAATAACCATGACATTGACAAGTAAATCAGAGAAACAAATCCATGCACAATAGCTCAAAAATTAAATATAACCATGACAATGACAAGTAAATCAGAGAAACAAATCCATGCACAATAGCTCAAAAATTAAATACCAAAGAATAGACCTAAATGAGGAAGTGAAAGACTGGAACAATCTGATTTAATAACAGTGAAGAAAGAAATTGAAGAAGATAGTAGAAGAGGAAAAGACCTCCTACATACAGGAACCACCAAGTAAATATTAGCTGCTTTCAAATTATATCACAGAGCAATAGAAACAAAAACAGCATGTTATTGCAACAAAAAGAGATGTGTAAGTCACTGGAATGAAATAGACAACCCTGAAATAAGACCATATATCTATGAATCACCTGATTGATTATAGGAGAAAAAAAGTGCCCAAAACATCCACTTGAGAAAAGAAAACTGTTTTTAACAACCTTTTGTAGTTTTTGCTAGTTTAGCAAAACTAGCCATCTAAATGTAGAAAGATTAAACTGTATCCCTGTCTTTCTTTACAAAAATCAATTCAAAATGGATCAACATTCCGAATGTAAGATGTGACATAAAACTTCTATAAGAAGATATGAGAAACATACTTTAAGATACAGGCACAGAAAAGCCTCTTTAAAACACATTCAGGAAACAATAGCAAATACTGGCAAAATAAATTGCATGAAATTAAAAAGCTTCTGCAGAGCAGTAGAAAGAATATAGTGATAATCGACAGAATGGTAATATTTTCTAGCTATACATTTTACAGAGAATTAATATTTAGAATCTTTAAAGAATTTAAAATATAAATACCAAACAGAGAAGCCAACACACTGAAAAATGCCTAATCAACTGGACAGATCTCAAAAGAAGAAATATAAATGGCTAAAAAATATAAATGTTTAACTTCCTTAACCATAAGAAAAAAACAATCAAAAGTACTTTGATACACTAAAAGAAAACAAATGCTGGTGAGGATGTGAGGGTAGGAACTCTTATAAAACACTGGTGAAAATATGAAAATCTTTATGGAAGATTCTGAAAAAATGAAAACTAGAACTCTCTTACTTTTCACACTTATCACCCAAAGCAATCTAAATGAACACATCATAGAGATACCTGCCCTTTCAAGTTTCTTATGTTACTTTTCACAATAACCTTGGAATGGAATCAGCCTAGAGTTCCATCAACAGATGAATGTACCCAAGAAATTAGGTGTACATATGAAAGTAAGTTCTAAACAAGTGATAAAGTGAAACAATATGATGCCATCTGTAGATAAATAAATGACACTGATAATCATCAGTTTATTCAAAATCATACAGTATAAGGAAGACATATTACATACTTGCTCTCACAGGAAGAACCTAGATTTAAATATGTAAATATATATTCATATATACACAAAGACATGCAATGATAGTAGAAAAGGGTCTGTTTGAGTGAAGGAAGGAGAACTATCTTAAAAGGCTCAAGGGACAAGAGAGGGCACTGAGAGGGAACAGGAGCAAAAGACCATGATATACATACTGAAAATGTCATAATTCACATTTTGTATAATAATCTGTTTTTTTAAGGGATGTGCTGTGGAATAATCCTTCTTTACACTGTGAATATGGATTACTCTCATTAGTTAATAAAGAAGCTGACTGACCAGTAACTGAACAGGATAAGGTTAGGTGAGAGAGTCAAACTGAGAATGCTGGAGTCAGCAGCCAGACACAGAGGGAGCCAGAGATTAACGTGCCAAGCTAATAAAAGTACCATCATGTTGCAGAACATAAATAAGGGATGTGGGTTAACTTAAAATGTAACAGCTAGTTAGTAATAAGCCTGAGCTCTTAGCAGAGTATTTTTAATTAATATTAAGCCTCTGAGTGATTATTTGAGAATGGCTGTGGGACAGGAAAACTCTGACTACAGAGATGAACCCACAAAACTTGAATAAAAACAATTCCTGACCAGTACTCTTCAAACATTTCAGGTTTATACCCTTGGATGGGACTATGGAGAAATATGACAACCACATTCAATGAGGTATCCTGAATAGGATCCTGGAATACAAAGGGAATACTTCTGAAATAACATATATGTGGCAATAATTGGACTCAGTGGGTTATCAGAAACAAAAAGACACCAAGATGAATCTGGGAGGAGAACATGTAGGGGAGCGCATGTGGGAGGAGTTGGAAAGAGGAAATGGGGGTGGATATGATATTTCATTGTATACATGTAGGAAATTCTCAATAAAGAAAATTTATAATAAAAAGTAAAGGATAACACTGAAAAATGGAAATAAAATCTGTAATAACTTATTTCAATGCTAATCTCTTAGTTTTGACATTTTATTGCACTCTAAGAAATCTCTCAGTAGAGATATCTGGGAGAATACATTTTAGAATTGTAAAATTATTTGCTAAATGTTTTAAAGATAAAAGTCAGGCATGGAGGCAAACACTTCTCTCACATTCAGACTGCAAAGACAGAAAAATCATAAAGTTTCTGGCAAGACTCAACTGAAAAAATTCTAAATGTCTTTGAAACAAAATCACACTCCTCTCCAGTATATATTTGTATTTCAAATGTAAAAGCATTTAAAAATACATATTAGATAAACTGAAAGGGAAATAAGTGTCTTCACAGCTCATTTTCCTACCATTTTAAAAGCCTGACGTATGAAAACTAATAAGACTAAGATGCAAAGAACGAAAAAAATGTTTTTTAAGACAAGGCCTCACCACGTACCCAGGTTGATGCAAAGGGGGAAAAAAGTAATATAATTTTTTTAAAACAAGGACACACCAGGTACCCAGGCTGATGCAAATAATGATGGTTTTTTTTGTTTGTTTGTTATTATTGGTTACTTGGGTTTTTCTGTTTTTGAGGGTTTTTTGTTGTTGTTTGTTTGGGTTTTTTGTTTGTTTTTTGTCTTCTTTTTTTTCTAAGACTCCACCGTGTATCAAGGCTGAGGCAGAACTTGAAATCTGCTTGCTTCAGCCTCCCATATGCCACCACATCCAGCTCAGAAGAATAAATCTTTAAATAAGAGGTTAAAGTATGTGCAAAGGATTTCTAAAAAGAGAATATGAAGCAATAGGTCACACAGTTGAAGTGACTCACACCTCAGGAACTAATGCAATGAGCGTGCAAGGCAGATTCCTCCAGCAAAAGTAATGGAACCCAAGTCTCGAGAGAACAATGCCACAGTGTTAAGAAATCCAGTGAAATTGGTGGTTAATCCCATAACAGGTTCAATTTTAAAAAAGAAACTTCTGCCATTTATTTACCTGAGTGGGAAAGTGGGATGAATCTTCCAACTTTTTCACCACCTCAGGCGCGGCAGCTGCTCACCTCCAGACGAGAGCGCGAGGTCTTCCAAAAGCCGTGTGAGGTCCCCAACAGCTCCTTTCCAAATTTAGTGCCGCAACTGGGGGACTCCGATTGGCTTAGCTGGGTCAGCTGGACTCCGATTGGCTTAGCTGCAGTCAGCTGGACTCCGATTGGCTTAGCTGGGTCAGGTGGACTCCAAATGGCTTAGCTGGGGACAGCTGGACTCCGATTGGCTTAGCTGTGTCAGCTGGACTCCGATTGGCTTAGCTGGGTCAGCTGGACTCCGATTGGCTTAGCTGTGTCAGCTGGACTCCGATTGGCTTAGCTGGGGTCAGCTGGACTCCGATTGGCTTAGCTGTGTCAGCTGGACTCCGATTGGCTTAGCTGGGTCAGCTGGACTCCGATTGGCTTAGCTGGGTCAGCTGGACTCCGATTGGCTTAGCTGGGTCAGCTGGACTCCGATTGGCTTAGCTGGGGTCAGCTGGACTCCGATTGGCTTAGCTGGGGTCAGCTGGACTCCGATTGGCTTAGCTGGGGTCAGCTGGACTCCGATTGGCTTAGCTGGGGTCAGCTGGACTCCGATTGGCTTAGCTGGGGTCAGCTGGACTCCGATTGGCTTAGCTGGGTCAGCTGGACTCCGATTGGCTTAGCTGTGTCAGCTGGACTCCGATTGGCTTAGCTGGGGTCAGCTGGACTCCGATTGGCTTAGCTGGGTCAGCTGGACTCCGATTGGCTTAGCTGGGGTCAGCTGGACTCTGATTGGCTTAGCTGGGTCAGCTGGACTCCGATTGGCTTAGCTGGGGTCAGCTGGACTCCGATTGGCTTAGCTGGGGTCAGCTGGATTCCGATTGGCTTAGCTGGGTCAGCTGGACTCCGATTGGCTTAGCTTGGGTCAGCTGGACTCTGATTGGCTTAGCTGGGGTCAGCTGGACTCCGATTGGCTTAGCTGGGGTCAGCTGGACTCCGATTGGCTTAGCTTAGGTCAGCTGGACTCCGATTGGCTTAGCTTGGGTCAGCTGGACTCCGATTGGCTTAGCTGGGGTCAGCTGGACTCCGATTGGCTTAGCTGGGGTCAGCTGGACTCCGATTGGCTTAGCTTGGGGTCAGCTGGACTCCGATTGGCTTAGCTGGGGTCAGCTGGACTCCGATTGGCTTAGCTGGGGTCAGCTGGACTCCGATTGGCTTAGCTGGGGTCAGCTGGACTCCGATTGGCTTAGCTGGGGTCAGCTGGACTCCGATTGGCTTAGCTGGGGCCAGCTGGACTCCGATTGGCTTAGCTGGGTTACCTGGACTCCGATTGTCTTAGCTTGGGTCAGCTGGACTCCGATTGGCTTAGCTGGGTCAGCTGGACTCCGATTGGCTTAGCTGGGGTCAGCTGGACTCCGATTGGCTTAGCTGGGGTCAGCTGGACTCCGATTGGCTTAGCTGAGGTCAGCTGGACTCCAATTGGCTTAGCTGGGGTCAGCTGGACTCCGATTGGCTTAGCTGGGGTCAGCTGGACTCCGATTGGCTTAGCTGGGGTCAGCTGGACTCCGATTGGCTTAGCTGAGGTCAGCTGGACTCCGATTGGCTTAGCTGGAGTCAGCTGACTTCCCCCAACTCCCTCTGCGCACTTCCGTTCAAGAGGCTCTGGGCCTCAAGTCATAGGTGTCTATGCACTTGCCTGCGTCTTTTTTGATTAAAAGTTATGTGCGGACTATATGAGTGTGACTTCAGCACTGCCTGACTGGAGGATTCTCCCAAGCCAGGTCTCAAGCTCAGGGACCAAAAGTCAGAGAGAGTGGACAAAAGAACAGAAGCTTTTCACTTAAAAATCAGGCCCTTGCTGGAGACATGGTTCAGTGGTCCACAGCCCTGGTTGTTCGTCCAAAGGCCCCAGGTCGGAAGGATGCACAAATCGGGTTACTACATTAGGTACCTTGAGTTCCCTCGAATCCATCACAATCTTTAGGTGTCCATCAAGAACTGATGCCCTCTTCTGGCTTTTGTGGGCACTGCATGCACATGGTGAAAAAAATACATTAATGTGCAATTCCATACTGTACATAAAATACATCTGTTAGAAAATACTCTCGTATATTAATGTCCCTAGTTCTCTGATGTATATAGTAGTGGGACTATCCCTGATACATAGCTGTTTGTGGCATTTGGGAGGCAGAAGCTGATGGAGATGAGCCTGAACAGAGTAGCAAAACCCAGACTTTAAAAACAGAAACAGCCAGGCGGTGGTGGCTCAGGCCTCTGATCCTAGCACTCAGGAGGCAGAGGCAGGCAGATCTAGATGAATTTGAGGCCAGCCTGGTCTACAGAGTGAGTATCAGGACAGCCAAAGCTACAGAGAAACCCTGTCTCGAAAACCCATAAATAAATAAACAAACAAAAAACAAATAAAAACAGAAAACAGGCTGGAGAGATGGGTTACTGGTTAAGACCACTTCCTGCTCTTGTGAAGGAACCCCGGTTCATTTTGCAGTGGTCGTATCGTGTCTCACAATCATACATAACTCCACTTCCAGGCAATCCAATGCCTTCTTCTGACCTCCATGATCACCAGGTAAAAATTCACATACATAACATAAATCTAAAAAATTTTAAAACACAGAAAATAAAAGTTACTCTTAATTCTAAAATTTTGACAAATGGTTCTTATTTTCATCAGTTGCTTTTTTCTGGCAGGTGATACAATCATTTTATTTTTCTTCTTAAATTTCTTAATATAGTGAAATCATTAATATAGTGATCTCATTTTCAGAAGTTGAGTTACTGGATAACAACCACTTTGTGATGCTGTATTATACTATGTGTGTTGATAGATCCGATTTACTAATGTTTTCCTGAGTATTTTTACAACTATGTACAAGAATACTGGTCTATTTTTTCTTCTGACAGTTTTGGTTAGGTTGTCACAGAGAGTTTAGTATATTTATATTTATATCCTTGAAAATGTTCTGTAGACTAGATTTATTTATTTATTTCATTTTGAAATTTTGTTGGAATTTACAAGTTCATTACTGTGGACCTGGAAATTATCATTATTGCACTTGAAAATTTTTTCAACCATAATTTAATATATTTAATTACTTGAAGGTTAATCAAAATTTCTGTTCTTTCCTGGGTATGTTTGTATCTTTCAAAAAATTGCTGTTTTGTCTAATTTTCAAATTATTTATGCTGTTTTTAGTGTTTTCTTACTATAATAATTTTTATTAGTTCTGTAATAAAACCTTACTTTTATTTCTAAGAAGTTTTAATGTGTGTATTTGTCATACAATATGATGCCTTTTGATGTGTGTGTGTGTGTGTGTGTGTATGTTGTGTACCATGTTCAAATTTTTGTGTGTGTGTGTGTGTGTGTGTGTGTGTGTGCTAGAGATTGATGCCAAGTGTCTTCCTAGATTGGTCTCCTCATTATTTCATCAAAACATGATCTCTCACTTTAACCCAGAGCTTACCTAGCCAGTTAGCTCTGGAGGTTCTCTATCTCTGCCTCCCAAGCACTGGGATTACAGATGAACTGCAATGCACAGTGGGCATTTTGTGTGAGTGTGTGTGTGTGTGTGTGTGTGTGTGTGTGTATGTGTGTGTGCCAGGACTCTAACTCAGGTCTTCATGCTTTTGTGGCAAGTGAATTATTGACTGAACTATCCTCCTAGCCCCCATAATAGGATGTTATATCACACACATAATAAATAAACACCCATAAATAAATAAACAAACAAAAAACAAATAAAAACAGAAAACAGGCTGGAGAGATGGCTTACTGGTTAAGACCACTTCCTGCTCTTGTGAAGGAACCCCGGTTCATTTTGCAGTGGTCGTATCGTGTCTCACAATCATACATAACTCCACTTCCAGGCAATCCAATGCCTTCTTCTGACCTCCATGATCACCATATATATATATATATATATATGATGTTTTAGTCACTGTTCTATTGCTCTGAAGTGAAACCATGACCAAGGCAACTAAAAAGGAAATTATTTACTGGGGGCTTGCTCACAGTTTCAGAAGTTTCATCCATTACAGTCATGATGGAGAGCATGGCAGCAAGCAAAGCAGCCATGGTGCTGGAGAAGTAGCTGAGAGCTACATCCTGATCTGTAGGTAGAGAGGCAGAGAGCCTGGGCCTATCATTGGCTTTTTGTAACCTCAACTCCCATCCCCAGTAACATGCTACTTCCAACAGGGACACACCTTCTAATTCTTCTTAAATAATGGTCTCCTTGATTGTGTTACAACTCAGATGTGAAAGGTATTCTGGCAGTTGGGGGCCAAAGAATACCACAATGTCATACCACACAACAAGTCTCACACAAGAGATTCACTGGGAGGGAAAAACCCAGGAGGATGGCTGCCTCAGCTCTGCTCATGCAAGAAGCATCAACTGAGCAGAAGAAAGGGTTTATATACATTTTGATGTCAAGGGTCACCACCTGGGATTGGAGGGATTATGTGGCCTATTCTTGGGGAAAGTTCATAGACTGGTGGAATTTTTTTCTGTAGGGCATGGCCTGGTCACTCTCCTACCTTGAGGGGGCCATTACATCCCTTAGGGTCTGGGGGAGCATGGCCTGCTCCTCAAGGCAGGGGTGGGGAGTTAGGGGGTGGCAGGATGGCCACTCACACGCCTTAGGGGGTCAGGCCTGCCACTAGAGTAGTCTGGGGGTAGAGACTGGTGGTCAGAGGTCTCCAGGGGCATCTCTATGTGCAGCAGGGAAATCTTCCTTTACCACCCAAGTTGGTATGAATACCTAACACTGATGACTAAGTATTCAAAGTTATGAGCCTATTGGAACCATTTTTAATCTATCACATTCCATCCCTGGCCCCCACAGGCTCGTAGCCATATCATAATGCAAATATCCATTCAGTCCAACTTCAAAAGTCCTCATAGTCGCTGGGTGGTGGTGGCACACGCCTTTAATCCCAGCTCTCGGGAGGCAGAGCCAGGTGGATCTCTGTGAGTTCAAGGCCAGCCTGGGCTACCAAGTGAGTTCTAGGAGAGGCGCAAAGCTACACAGAGAAACCCTGTCTCGAAAAACCAAAAAAAAAAAAAAAAAAAAAAGTCCTCATAGTCTATAACAGTCTCAACACTTCTTGAAAGTTCAAATTATCTTCTGAGACTCCTGGTAATCTATTGACTGTAACTCCCTGTAAAATCAAAATCATTAAGCACATCATGTACTTCCAACATACAGGGGCACCGGCTATACATCTCCATTCCAAAAGGGAAGAAAGGGAGCATAGTGAGAAAATACTGGACCAAAGTAAGTTCAAAAGCCAGCAGGACAAATTTCCGATTCTGTATCTCCATGACTGATGTCAAAGCTCTCTGCAGAACTCCACCTCCTTCCAGTTTTGTTGACTGTAACATACTTGTCTCTCCTGGGCTGATTCTACACCTAGTCTGGGCTGGAGAGATGGCTCAGCAGTTAAGAGCACCAACTGCTCTTCCAGAGGTCCTGAGTTCAATTCCCAGCAACCACATGGTGGCTCACAACCATCTATAATGAGATCTGGTGCCCTCTTCTGGCCTATAAGTGTATGTGCAGATAGAACATTGTATACATAATAAATAAATCTTTAAAAAAAAATACAACAAACAAACATAGCCGGGCGGTGGTGGCGCACGCCTTTAATCCCAGCACTCGGGAGGCAGAGCCAGGCGGATCTCTGTGAGTTCGAGGCCAGCCTGGGCTACCAAGTGAGTTCCAGGAAAGGCGCAAAGCTACACAGAGAAACCCTGTCTCGAAAAAAGAAAAAAAAATACAACAAACATACACCTAGTCTGCAGCTCTGCTTGGCAGATATCCCACAGCTCTGGCTCCACCTTCACAGCTTCACACAATGGCCTCTTCCAGCCTCTTCCAGGGAATGCAAGGTCATGTGCCTGGCCTCAGCTGCTCTCCTTAAGCACAGAGGGAGATTCCACAACCTCTATCTTCAATCCTTGACTCTGAAGTCAGAACCACGTGGCCAAAACTGCCACGTTCTGATGCTTGATGGGGCTGGTAGTTTCCCCTTTTCCAACTACATTTGCATCAGATTGCTGTTGTTTATGGTTTCCTTCACTGCTGTAGCTTTTCTTTAATTGCTTTCCACAAGTTGGAAGTTTAGCTGGACAGGATCTTGCTCTGAGGCCACCACTCCATTTATTCCATTTAGCATCAGGCATTTACTTAAACTTTTTATCTCCTTGAGTACTGAACTGAGCTCAATTATACTTCCTAATGTTCCTCCAGAAATTTGGGCAAGGGCAGAAATCAGCTACATTCTTTGCCAAAATATCACAAGAATGGTCTCTAGGCCTTAGTAGTATTCTTCCCCTCTGAAACTTCTTGAGCTGGGCCCACATTGCTCTCAGAGATACTGTCTTCCATCCTATCCGCACAGCCCATTAAGCCACACTTAAGTGTTCAGCTGCTTTACTATTCCAAAGTCCCAAAGTCTTCCATAGTCCTCAAACAACAGCGTGGTTGGGCCTTTCACAGTGAGATCACAGTCTTTAGTACCACCTTCTGTCTTAGTCACTGTTTTATTGTTGTGAAGAAACACAATGGCCACGACAACTCTCATTAAGGAAAGCAATGGGGGCTTCCTTACAGTTTCAGAGGTTTAGTCCATTGTCGTCACGGCAGACAATGTGGTAGCAGGCATGACAGGCATGGTGCTGGAAAAGTAGCTGAGAGCCACATCCTGATCTGCAGGCAGAGAGTCACAGAGACTGGGCTTATCATGGGCTTTTTGAAACCTCATAGACCACTCCCAGGGACACCTTTTCTCTAATAAACCACATCTCCTGATTCTTCTAATCAAATAGTTCCACTCCCTGGTGACTAAGCGTTCAAATATATGAGCCTATTGGGGCTGTTCTTATTAAAACTACCACATTCCTAAAATGATTACTAATGTTAAGAACTGTGATGATTAGTGTTAATTATTAAATTTCTCTTCCTTTAGCTGATTGAAGCTAATAGTTTTCCTTTGGTTTTCATGGATACTATTTCTAGTACAAGCAGTATCATAGAACACTTAGTCTTTTGATTTTGACATTTTATTTTCTAAAATGTATTTTAATATTAATACATTTTATATAATATAGACATATTTGTTTTCTTTCAATAGGTTAATATTCAGTTGCATAGATACATAGCATTTTACTTATATTTGTAAGTTGCTGATTATGTGCTATTTATACTGTATAGTTTTGTGATTAGTGTTGTTATAAATATTTGAGTAAAAGTATTTAAAATCATGTTTCTAAATAGTTTCAAATGAAGATATACAATCACCAGCAGAGACATGGAAAACAGCAGCATAATTAACTAGCAATGAAATTCAACTTAGAATCTGCGAAAAATCATTTTACAACTGTGAGTGTGTCTATTAAAAACAGTGTAAATAAAACAAGTATTAGAACAACCGGTACACTTTGAGTGAGAGTAAAAATTACTCCAGCTATTATGGGAAAAGATATGTAGGCTTCTTTGATACAGAGAAATAAATATATGAATTGATGAAGCATCCAATCCTGGGAATATTCTCAAAAGTACTTTCACATTTATTTATTGATTGATTTAAGACATTTTTATTCATTTTACATACCAACCACAGATCCTCCTCTTCCCTTCTTCTGCCCCTCCAGCCTTCCCCCAACCCACCCTCCATTCCCTCCTACAAGAAAGTAAGGCCTCCCATGGGGAGTCAGCAGAGCCTGGTACATTCTGTAGAGGCAGGTCCAAGCCCCTCCCCCTGCCTCAAGGCTGTGCAAGGTGTCCCCCCATAGGCAGTGGGCTCCAAAAAGCTCATGCACCAGGGATGGATCCTGATCCTACTGTCAGGGGGCCCCTTAAGCAGATCAAGCTACACAACTGTCTCGCTTATGCAGAAGGCCTAGTCCAGTCCCATGGAGGCTGCACAGGTGTTGGTCTTAATTTCATGAGTTCCCACTAGTTTGGTTTGGTTGTCTCTGGAGATTTCCCCATCATGATCTTGATGCTCCTTGCTCATAGAATCCTTCTTCTCTCTCTTCAGCTGGACTCCTGGAGCTCAGCCTGGTGTTTGTCTGTGGATCTCTGTATCTGCTTCCATCAGTTACTGGATGAAGGCTCTATGATAACAGTTAGGGTACTCACCAATCTGATTACTGGAGTAGGCCAGTTCAGGCACCCTCTCCACTATTGCTAGTAGTCTAAGCTGGGGTCATCCTTGGGGATTCCTGGGAACTTCCCTAGTTCCAGGTTTTTCTCTATCCCCATGATATCTCCCTCTATCATGGTATCTCTTTCATTGCGCTCCCACTCTGTCCCTGTTCCAGCTCGACCATCCTGTTCCCTTATGTTCTCATCCCCCATCCCCTACCCTGCATTGCCCAACCCTGATCCCCAGTTTACTCCAGAGATCTCATCTATTTCCCCTTCCCAGGATGATCCATTTGTCCCTCTTTGAGTCTTCCTTGTTAGCTAGCTTCTCTGGAGCTGTGGGTTGTAGTCTGATTATCTTTTGCTTTACAACTAGTATCCATTTATGAGTGAGTACATACCATGTTTGTCCTTCTGAGTCTGGGTTACCTCACTCAGGATATTTTCTAGTTCCATCCATTTGCCTTCAAATTTCATGATGTCATTATTTTTTACTGCTGAGTATTATAGTACCATGTGCAACAGTGGAGATCTAGAACACAAACTTTATGCTGAGATTAGGAAAGTCCATTACACATTCTAGCTAATGGTACATTTGCTGATTATATAGTCTGTAAATATTTTACTTTTTTTTCATTAAGCAGTATGGCAAGGATAGTTTATTGAGTATCCTGTGATTTTCATGAGTCTGATTCCTCCAAAGAAATGTGTACACTGTCTCAGACCAGAAAGATGCATTCTTCAGCCTCCCGTGGTGGAGGTGAGGCAATCCATCTATGCTTTTAAATGCATAGACTCACAGGGAGGTTACAGTGTGCAATGTAACTGGACCAGGTTGCCCCAAGGATTTAAAGACATTAAATGATGATCTCCTGCCCTTCTGCTAGAGGTTCCCCAGGACCATACCCTTATAATATATACATGACCTTCTCCTAACCCCTAAAACTAAAAGAAATTATAAAAGGGCCACAGAGGGACTGCTGCAAGAGTTGCAGACCTTAGGCTACAGAACGTTGGCTAAGAAAGCCCAGTTTTGTCCATCAGAGTCTACCTATCTTGGCTATCAGCTGAGAGGAGGCAAAAAGCCTTCAGATCTCAATTCCAACAACTAAGAGTCAAGTTTGAGAGTTCCTAGTTGAGGGTAGGTATTGCTGCCTTTGGATACCAGAGTTTGCAGAAATAGCAAGGCCTCTCTCTATACACCAGCATAAGCTGGCCACTGAACTCCTAATCTGGACTGAGACTAAACAAAAGGCTTGGGACTTGGTGGCAGGAGCTGGAGAGAAATTCTCCAGCTACACGTACCTATCTTGACCTTTACATAATAATACCCATTTTCAATGTCTTGTAACTATTCTATGCATGTCCTCCAGCTTGGCCCTCTAGTTGCCAGACACAAGTGAGTTTCCATTACAAAAATTGGATTTGTGAAACTGAGCCTTCCCGAAAAAGTGCTTCAAAAAGATTCTGGCCTTTGGAAAATGGGAAAAACCTGGGTAATCAGACTCTGTGCCACAGGGAGGGACCCTGGGGATAGAGTTAATCATTCTCAGCGAGAAATAGGCCATGATTGCTGGTTATGCTTAAGACACCTGGCCCCTGTACTACATAGGGATAGGAACTACCCAGACTGTCAGCCCATTGACTGACAGAACTCACTGTTACTGGGGGCAGCCCAAATTAAGTTAGAGGACTTAACCTAGACATTTCCCCTATCTTGATACCTGCTATTCTGCCTTGAAGGTTAGTTAATCTGGATAACGATGATATTCCCGAGCCCCCGAGATTACTTGATGGGCATGTACCAATGGCTTAACTAAATTTTCTTCTGCTGTTCCTTTCCAAACTAAGCAGACAGGTTTATCAGGACCTAGAGATATTAAAAGTTTCCATTTTTGAGTTAAAACAACAGGTTCCCTTACTGAAATGGTCCTACAAAATTAGAGAGCACTTACTTCTCATGAGACAAGGGGGACTATGTACGGCTTGGGGGAAACCTGTTGTTTCTATGATAATTGATCAAGAGTAATTTTTATAAAAGTCTTGCCATGGTTAAAACAAAACAAATCAAAACAACAACAAAAAAAAACTAAAAAAGAAAAAGAGACAAAGACATAAATCAGATAATTCATACCAGTGTCTGTCTTCTTAGCCCCCCTGGCTAACTACTCTGCTATCAGCACTGGGTGGGCCTTTAATTATCATTCTGATTCGATTAATGGTAGTCCCTGCATCTTAAACTAGATGGACAATTATGTTTCAGTTTATTAAAATTAATGGTCCTTAGGACTAACTACCCTCTTTATAGCAGGATCAGTCCACAATTTGATTCATTCACTAAGACCTGTGGGGAAAGTAACAGAGCCCCAGACCTTAGTAGGCCCACAGACCTCAGCACAACTGACTCCATGGTGGAAGTACCATTCAGGCTGTGAAACTAGGCATGTAGACAGCACCATGTGACAAAACTAAAACAAAGACCTAATCCATTAAAGTCCATAGTTCTGGGAAAGTCTCTAAGTGTATTAACCTTGCTTTTTGGCTTCTGTAGTTCTGCTTTTGGCTGACTGTTCTTGTTAACTGAAGTATGTCAACCAAGAACATGATTTTTGTGCTTAAAAGCTTACTCTGAGGCTGGGCAGTGGTGACACATGCCTTTAATCTCAGCACTCAGGAGCCAGAGCCAGGCAGATCTCTATGAGTTGAGGCCAGCCTCATCTACAGGGTGAGATCCAGGACAGGCACCAAAACTACACAGAGAAATCCTGTCTAAAAAAAAAAAACAGGGCTGGAGAGATGGCTCAGAGGTTAAGAGCACTGGCTGTTCTTCCAGTGGTCCTGGGTTCAATTCCCAGCAACCACATGGTGGCTCACAACCATCTACAATGAGATATGGTGCCCTCTTCTGGCCTGCAGGCTGAACACTCACTGTATACATGATAAATAAATAAAATCTTTAAAAACAAAAAACAAAAAACAAAACCAAAAAACAAAACAAAATAAAACAAAACAAAAGCTCACCCTGAGAAAGGCTCAGAGCTGGATCCTGAACACCCACCCGGTGTAGTTGTTAGCCGGTGAACAAAGGCTTTCTTTCTATAGGCTTAAACTCTTGTCTGAGTTGGCTCCTCTGGTGGATACACCACAACAGTAACTCAGATCTTCACTGTTCTCTCCCAGGAGACACTGGGGGAGGGTACTGTCCAAAAGCCGTTGCTTTACCACTTATTATTATTAATTATTACTATTGTCTTTTCTGTTGGTCGATTCATACCTGTGTATGATGTTTTGAACAAGGACACCATCCCATTCTCTCCCTTGCAATTCCTCTTCTATCCCCAAATACAATTCCCTCCTTAATGTATTTTCTTGATATGGTGTTCCCCAATATATTGTGCACCCTAATAAACTTACCTGGGGTCAAAGAACAGAACAGCCACTGGATTAGACATAGAGGCCAGACAATGGTGGCACACACACCTTTAATCCTAGCATTCTTGAGGCAGAGATCCCTCTGGATCTCTGTGAGTTCAAAGCCACACTGGAAACAGGCAGGCATGGTGACTCATGCCTTTAATCCCAGGGAGTGATGGCAGGAAGCAGAAAGCTATATAAGGCATGAAAGCAAGGAATTAGAGCCTTTTTAAGCTTTTAGACTTTTAGCAGCACTTCAGCTGAGATCGATTCAGATGAGGACTCAGAGGCTTCCAGTCTGAGGAAACAAGACCAACTGAGGAATTAGCAAGGTTAGGTTAGCTGTGGCCTGTTCTGTTTCTTTGATCTTTCAGCGTTCACCCCAATACCTGGCTCCAGGTTTGTTTTTATTAATAAGACTGTCTAAGTTTCATGTTACACCAGGGATTCCTTTTAGTGCGGCCAGTATATGCATGGAAGTAGGACCATCTGCTGGAACACAGGTAGCCTCTCAGGAGCCTCGTGTTTGAAGAAAACTGGCTCTCCCTTTGCCAACAACCATCAACTGTCAGTAGTTCTCAGCTAGGGGCAGGAATTTTTTTTTCAGTATGGGAGGAATGCCACCCCATTATTTTTATTAAAAGATTTTCTATTCATTTTACATACAAACCACAGATTCCCCCCTCCTCCCTCCTCTGGCCTCCCAGCCTTTCCCCACAACCCCCCCATTCCCACCTCCTCCAAGGCAAGGTTTCCCATGGGGAGTCAGCAGGGCCTGGTCCATTCAGTTGAGGCCAGTCCAGGGGGCAGGAATTCTTGACTTCCTTCCCTCTTCATGCTGGGATTTGGTTTGATTTAATCTTATGCAACTCTTGTACATATAGTTCCATCGACTGTCAGTTCATATGGTGCAATTACCCTGTTGTGTTTGGAAAACACTGTTTCATTGTAGGAATCCACTGCCTCTAGATCTTAAAATCTTTCTGCCCCTCTTTTAGGACAATCCCTGAGCCTTGGGAGGAGGTAACTTCAGTCTACATAGTTTTCATTTTCTGTTTCTTGTGGGCCCTGAACCACTGGTTAGCAGGTCAGGGATTAGGACAGAGGTCACTGATCATAGGTTCAAAACCACTGGTCATCACAGTATAGTCCCTCCCAAAGGCTATAAAAAGCCAAGAATATATCTGTTTCCATGAGTTACTGGATGAAGGCTCTATGATGACAGAGTATTCACCAATCTAATTACTGAGGTAGGCCAGCTCAGGCACCCTCTCCACTCTTGCTAGTAGTCTAAGCTGGGGTCATTCTTGTTGATTCCTGGGAATTTTCCTAGCACCCGGTTTCTCCCTTTCCCCATGATGTCTCCCTCTATCATGGTATCTCTTTCATTGCTCTCCCACTCTGTCCCTGTTCTAGCTCGACCATCCTGTCCCCTTATGTTCACATCCACCATCCCCTACCCTCTATTGCTCCCACATCCCCAGTTTACTCATCAGGATTGCCTCTGTTTCTCCTTCCCAAGGTGATCCCTACATCCCTCTTTGGGTCCTCCTTGTTTCCTAGCTTCTCTGGAGCTGTGGGATGTAGTCTGATTATCCTTTGCTTTACATCTAGTATCCACTTATGAGTGAGTCCATACAATGTTTGTCCTTCTGAGTCTGAGTTACCTCACTCAGGATGACATTTTCTAGTTCCATCCATTTGTCTGCAAATTTCATGATGCCATTGTTTTTTACAGCTGAGTAATACTCCATTGTGCATATGTACCATGTTTTCTTTATCCATTCTTTGGTTGAGGGGCATCTAGGTTGTTTCTGGGTTCTGGCTATTATGAATAATGCTGCTATGAACACAACCAAGCATCTCCCAGGCTGAGCTCCAGGAGTCCAACTGAAGAAAGGAAAGAAGGATTATATAAGCAAGGGGGATCAAGATCATGATGGGTAAATCTACAGAGACAACTGAACCAAGCTCACAGGAACTCATGAACTTCAGACTGACAGCTGTGGAACCTGCGTGGAACCGGACTAGATCCTCTGCATATGGGAGACAGTTGTGTAGCTTGATCTGTTTGAGGGGCCCCTGGCAATGTGATCAGGGTCTATCCCTGGTGCATGAGCCGGATCTCTGGATCCCATTACCTATGGTTGGACACCTTGCTCACCCTTGATGCAATGGGGCAGGGCTTGGTCCTGCCTCAACTGAATGTACCAGGCTTTGCTGTTCCCCCATAGGAGGACTTACTCTTTTGGAGGAAGGGATAGGGGGTGAGCCAGAGGGGTAGGGCAGGGAGGTGGGAGCAGAGAAGGAGCGGGAGGAGGGATTAGAGGGAGATCTGTGGTTGGTATGTAAAATGAATAAAATTTTTTAAATAAAAAAAAAGCCAAGAATGCAGAGTACAACTCCTTCAGTTTGGCCATGAAAGCTCAGATATTAAAATCTAACTGGATAAGATGTAGCTGTTTAATGTCAGGCTCCTAAGTTGGCAGAGGAATGAATGTATTTGTAAAGAAGGAATTATGGACCCCAGGCTAAAGCTGTGGAAGAGGAGGGCAACTGAACTTGGCCAACAATTCTCCCCTTAGCCATCAAATTTCTTCCACGACATCATCAGGCCTTGCTATGGCAGGTGTGCTGCGGTACTAAAATGAGCAGAGACAGCCACCCAGCAAACTAGACCTGGGGAAGGGGCGTGGCAAGCCAGGACTTGTCGTCCAATCAGAGAGGCCTGTGAACGGTTTACATCAGGACCTTCTGTCCAATCATAAAGGGATGGGCGGGGTGCAGAGGTGGGACCTGTTGCAGAGTTCATAAGCCCGTGGCTGAGTCCAGGAACACCAGCCTGGTCCTGTAGCTGCAGAGTTAACAGTTGTCTTGATACGTGCCTTGGAGCCAGCAGGTAAGACCCTGTGGCCCCGTGGGGCCAGTGCGGTGGCAACTGCTGGCGCGTGTGCGCTAGCACTTTCGTACTTTCAGGTGGACTGGGTTCTGTCTGCGCATCTGAGTTCACAGAGGCTTTGTTTCTGGGGAATGCAGAGTAGCTCGGAGGAGGTAGTGAAGGCTGGAAGGAGAGTTGGGGCGACTGGGAAACGGCCTTCTAAGGTGGCTCTTGCCCTTCTGCACCTTAGGCTGGCGCTGGGCAGTGGCAAGTTATTTGTATATGGCACAATCCAGACAAATGCTTCTGCCCTGCCCTGCCCTGCAGTTAAAAACGTGTGAATCCCAGTTTCCCCAGCTTTTACCTTGGCACTGTTCACCCAGTAAGGAAGGACCTTAAGATATGATTGATTGAACCGGGGTGGTTTGAGACACGTGGAAGCTTCGGAGCTGGGGCTGGGGTGGCGGGTAGAGAGCTCTCTGGACTGCCCTGGGTCACTACATTGTGTCCTACTCCGCTAAGATAGGTCGAGGCACTCACTGAAGAGCTCTGCCTTCTTATCTTTGGAAATGGGATTCAGCTGTATTTTGGGCGGTCCACATTCTACTAAAGTTTTGGAGTCCTTGATCCGAAATAACTGTTTTTTTTTTCTTTTACACATTCCCTAAGGCTATAAGAAGGTATTTTGAGACTTGTAATTGGCAGTGACTAGGTTAAATCCTCCTCACTCCTACTGTAGTGCTCTAATATACTGACTTTGGACATTCAGTGGAAATTTGTACAGCGTTGTGTGCCACTCTTTTAGTGTGTGATGCTCACCAGCATTCCCAGAATACCCTAAAAGGAATTGACTAGAAGGTGAAGATGCTCATAGTCCCATTTTACCCTTTGCTGGATTTTAAAATTCAGGCTTTAATTTCCCCCTGGGTTTCTAGAATCATCTTGCTTTCTAGAGCATCTTCATCTGCTGTCATTTAATGCCACCAGAAATGGACCAATGCTTTGCAATCAGAGTACTCTAAGAAAAATATGACTTTCTAAGATTTGGTTGCTGTCTTGTTGAAAGTCACCATGCAAAATATTCATTGATAGTAAAATTTTTTAACTGTTATTCTTAATCTGATCATAGTTCTAGTAGGTAACTTATTATTTCCTTGATCTTTCTTTTAGTCAAGATGAGTGACAAGCCAGACTTGTCAGAAGTGGAAAGATTTGACAGATCAAAACTAAAGAAAACTAATACTGAAGAAAAAAATACTCTTCCATCGAAGGAAAGTAAGTAGCGGGGGGGGGGGGGGGTTTCTACTTCAGAGGAACATTGGTGAAAGTTGGCATAGTCAGTTAAAAAACCTATGTTCTATTAAACTTTCCACAAAGTAAATAATAAATAGTACCCTATTATACTTAACAGTTTAAAATAACCAATAGCTGATTTTGTTACTGGGGATATGTAAGTGTTCCTGCAAAATAGGAACCAGTAGTAATAGTAATAGTAATAGGCACCAGTAGTATAAAGAAAGAAAAACTACTTTCTTGTTGAAAATTACAAAAGTCACATTAAAATCAATCTTGGAATATTTGACTTATCACTAGGAAAAACCCTATGTGTACTTTTAATCATGTGGTGTTTTTCTGCATCTACAAATTTGAGCCTGTGATGGTGTCTTGCTCATGAACTCGGCAGATGCTGCCCCTCTGATCTATTCTACCTAATGATAAATAAAATGGAATAAGTTCAGATCTCAAATACACTTGTTGTTCCCAGACTCGGGACCACTGTTACTCGCTAGAGTTACATCTTACTGGGGGACCTCAAAAAATAATTCACGAATGCCGTGCTATGCTTTTTGTTACACCAACATTATTTGAGAGTTCCCAAACTAGACAAAACTGTTTTAAAGTTTCCTTATTGTATTGTGGTACATGTACTGGAAGGAACTACTTCGTTTACCTTTTAGTCTCGAATAATGGCAACAGCATAAATCTACCTCAAATGGAATGTAAAACTCATAGTTTAAGTAGATAACAATTTTAGTATAATTCAATCTTAATATGATTGATGTGTACTCTCATATCACTCTGTGAGTATTTGGGGTTGTACCTTGGTATTCTGATTTTAAAGCGTGTATGATAACCATTTAAAGATTTAGCACAGATTCTTTTTTTAATGGTGCTGGATTTCAAACTCCAGGTCTTAGTTCATGCTAGGCAAGCACTGTACGACTGAGCTCCACCACACAGTCTGGTAGCAAAGAACTCTAGGAAGAAACTAAATATATTAGAAAAAGTCTCTCCTAACGATATTTTTATGTTTCTTTTTTTCCCTAGCTATCCAGCAGGAGAAAGAGTATATTAAAAGATCATAAAATGAAGACCTCCTTTCCAGAGCGACTTCCAACATTGTCTGGCAGTCTTAGCTTTAGGCTTGTAGCAGTTGTAGAAATTTTAGGCAGTTACTGATGGATTCTCACCTTTACCACCTTGGCTGAAAGGTCACCATTTGCCAATGACCATTAAATTTGTCTTTAAACTGCCCACTGGTGTGTAAATTCCATTGTCAATAGTCTCACTACCGTCATGCGCCTTGTTGTATGTGGTTTTTCACTTGCTGCAAGACAAGACAATTTGTGAAGTTGTATGCTATTGCAGCTCCTCCAGTTTATTTTCATTTCTCATGTAACACTAAATTAAGTAGAATCTCAAACTTCTATGGTACATTCGTGGTATTCTAAGGTATGAAATTACACAAGGGTACTTTTTTTTTCAATTAAAAGTGATGGGAAGAAAACCTCTTTAGCAGATTACACATATGTTAAATGTAAGGTGGGAACAAGAACTAATGCCCTTATTTAGATATGAAGGGATGGAAACATAGGGCCTAAAATGATCTGTGTAGGATGTAAAAAGATAACTTGCTTTCTTGAAAGTGTTTTTCAACTTAATGGAAACAACCAAACCTACAGTTGGATGGGGAGGTGGCAGGAGACACTTGCTAAAACACACCTTATGAAAGACAACAGGGTCTTCTATTCAATGTACACTAAGATATGTAATACCTGCTAATGACTTGTATTACTTATTCTCTGTTCTGGTCCTAGCATTGAATAGAGTTAACTCTCTTATGAAATGCAGAACACTTGCATTTTGATCCTCTTAGTGAACGTAAGTGCTATTGAATTAAATGCATTCTCCCAGTTCATAAGAATATTTTTTAGCTCCCAATGTGCTTACACCTGGTGGTAGGATCTTTTAAGGGTAATTAAAGTTAAATAAGGTTCTAAGAGTGAAGCCTTTTAAAAAGGGAGTGGGGAGAGGAGGCAGGACAGACACAGACAGACAGACACAGATCTTGTAAGGATGCTGAGTACCTATACAACTGAAAATGAACATGTTCAGCAGCTGATCCTGCTGGACCTTGGCCTGGACTTACAATATCTAGACCTGTGAGCCTTTACATTTCAGTTGTCTAGATGACCCAGTCTACAGTTATTTTGTTAGAGCAGCTTGAACTGACTACTATAATTAGGAAAACACATAAATGACCATGCCTCAATCCTTACCTTTAATATCTTTACCACTTCAAATTCATAAAACCAACCACCTAAATATCACCAAGTAGAAATGTCCACCACCCAGGATAACCATCCAGACTGATCTTAATTTACATATCCTCTTTTTCAAAGATTACCTATTTGTAACCTAACACATTAATCTGCTTTATCCTTTCTAGGGGCTTATATCCTTAAATAACAATTGTGGTCACAAGAAGTGGAAGTGATTTTGTGAGTTATCATAAAATTCCACAAGCAAAAAACTAGGAGGGTCAACTAGGACCAAGTACAAATGTGGTAATGCAATCACAGTAGCCAGAGTGTACTGTAATGGGAGGAAGGATTTGGACCTTAGAAATAACCATATTGGCCACCCACACTCCTAGCCTGCAACAGTATTCCAGAGTCACTTGGTCCTTTGTAGTGACAAGCTTGTGCAGTACCCAAACCTGGCTCACTATAGCATCTATACAATAGTTCTGGGGCTATTTACTGGAAACTCACATAGTATAACTAATTTGAAGTGAGATGCTAAGTGTGCCCCCCATATTCAAAGTCTTCTTAGATCCTTTAACCCAGGTTACATGGATGGGGAGGCATCTTGATTCCAGATATGTACGTGCTTACTCATTAAATTTCTAGATCCTGATTCAGGCACACAACACTTTTTTAAAAATCTTTCAATAGGTTATTTGAAAATTTTATATCATGTTATGCACCCATGATAGACTCATATTCACTCTATTACCCTTTTGAATATTTCTTAATAGTATTTTTACTGTGAAATATATTTCAACTTATCACCTCATATTTACAACATTAGCCAGCTATATCATGCAAGAAACTGAACAGTAGCTCTCAGATAATCACTATACTTCACACTGAGGAAGGTCAAAAGAATCATGAACATTGTCATTTAAGCTGGAGTTAGATGATAGCTTCTAGTTGTATTTGATAACCAGCCTTTTATTTTAAGATATAAGAACTAGATAGCAAGAAGCCTGCCATGGCTAGTTTAAAAATAATATAAGCCTGTGTGTGTTTATTTGGATCTGAGTGGCTGTGGAACAGGCGGGTGAGAGAGACTGTCTTGACCGCGGGCCAGGCGAGACACAGGAAAACTTCCAGCTACAAATTCATGGAATAATTCTACCCTGGGTAGAACAAATGTCAAACCAAGTGGAATAGGTGAGAAAGGAAAAGAAAGGCAGCTGCTAAGTGAATACTAATGCAGTAATGAAATGGGGAAACCAATGGCTTATCCAGCATAGATTTGCCATGATTAATTGAATACACAATGTTGGGCTACTCTCGTAGCTATAGTCACTTGCCCTACTAACAAAAGGGAGACTTGCCTCCTGCCAGTAAACAGATTTAATGTTAGTGCTGTATTGATATTATTCACAAAACTGTCATCAATAAGGCCTATAGCCTGAAGCAGTTAGGAGAAAATGAATGTGTAGAATTGTCATCTCATGCAGATTCATATCATTTGAAAATTAGGGATCAGTGTTTTTATACCTTTATTTTGTCAGTGCACATGGGTGACTCTTTAAAATAGAAAAGAGTGAAACTTAGAAAATATTCTAGAAATTAATCAAAAGATCACCCCCCCACACACATACACACCAAAATAATGTTATTCTCACTGTACCTTGGGAAGTGTCAAATATCTTATTTAAGAGTCTTAGGCATAATCTCTAGTGTCTTTGCAAAAGAAATATAGGAACCTCATGTAATGCCCCAAAGTGCTAAGGCAAGTGAGTTTTACCAACATCCTGGAATTAGAAAAATAAATATTCACACCTTGGTGTCATACTGTAGAAATATGATTGAATTTAGCCTTGTAAAATACCTGGACATGAATAACTTAAAGGAGGGAAGATTTATTTTAGATCACAGGCTCAGAGGTTTCAGTCCATCATAGCCAGGAGAGTATGGCATAGCTGCTGGTACTCTTTGCTTTTTTCTTTTATTCTGTCCCAGTTTTCAGCACATGAGATAGTGCACCCACATTCATGTTCTTTCCCCTCATTTAATCATACCTTGAAACATTTTCACAGATCCACTAAAAAGTATGCTTCTCTATTTCCTAGATGATTTTAAATCTAGCCAAGTTGGCAATTAATATTACCCTTCATATACAATTACTTCATTTATCTTTCCATTAAACAAATATCTGAGAGCTACTATTCAGTTTCTTGCATGATAGGCTAATGTTGGAAATATGAGGTGATAAGTTGGAATATGTTTCATAGTAAAAAGAATACTATCAAGAAACATTCAAAAGAGTAATGGAGTGAATATGATCAAAGTTCTTAATGTGTATATATTAAAACTGTTGGAATAAAACCCACTATTTTGCCATTTGTGGTGGTTCATGCCTATAATCTCAGCACTTGGGAGGTGGACACAAGCGGAGCAGAAGTTCAAGGCTAGCTAGAGCCACATCAGATCCTCTCTCAATGAACAACAACAACACTCTGCACTATTTCATAGAATTAATATACAATATTTTAAAAAAGATATACTCAGTCTCAACATATGGTATTTGGACACATTTGGCAAGCTGTCTAATGAAAATATCCAGGAATGCAAAAAATAATTTTAAAAGACTTTTTTGTTCTTTTTTAAATCTAAAAATATGTTATTAATTCTTTGAGAATTTCATACAATGCATTTTGATCATATTCACCCCTATTCATCCCTTTAACTCCTCCAAAATATGCCCCACCTCTTCTCCCCCCAAAATCTGTGCCTTCTCTTTTATTAAGAACCTATTGAATCCAATTTGTGTTGCATAGTCTCCTGGGAATAAAGGTCATCCATGTTTGACCTACCAGCACCCACACTCTTAAGGAAAACAGCCCCACCCACCTCAGAAAGCCGTCAACTGTCCATATCTCTTCAGTTAGGGGCAGGGGCCTATGAACTCCTTCCTCTCATGCTAGAATATTAACTTCTTTGATCTTGTGCAGGAAACTACAGCTACTATGAATCATGAGCACAGTTCATGTCATGTTGAGAAAACTTTTTTTTTTTGGTCTTCCCTAACTTCTGAGTCTTCCAATCTTTCCACTTACTCTTCCAAGATGGTCCCTGAGCCTTAGACGAGGGGGAGGTTGGCAAAAATACATTTATGGCTCCAATCTGAAATGTCTCCTTCAGGTTCATGTTCTGAATCTTCAATGCCCTGCTGACTTTGAGAAAGTGGGACCTGGAAAGCAGAATTAGTTCAATTGGGCTGTTTAGATAGGCTTCTAATGCCAGCTTGCTTGCTATGATTCCTGGATACCTATGAAATAAAGAGCCACCACGGCACACTATTGCCAGAATGGACTCCACCAATACCTTCCTTGTCATGGTGGACTCTGAAACTGTGTGCCGAAATAAATCTTTCCTCATTAAGTTATTTTTGTCAGGTATTGTGACAGTGATGAGACAAGTAGCTAATACAAGCCATTTATTCAAGCTCATTCTGCATACCCACCCAACTAATCCAACACGCATTCTCCCTTTATTCTAGAGTGGCAGTGAATGATAAATGAGGAAAGTTATTATGTGGAATGATGCATCATGCCAATCACACATACCCCTTTTTTGAGACAGGGTCCTTGTGTGGCCAACAGTAGCCAGGTATTCATTTCATAGCCCAGGTTGGCCTCAGACTCATGACTGTCCTGCTTTAGCCTTCTGAGTGTAGTGTAGGGATTGTAGGCATGTGCCACATGCCTGGCTTACTTTCATATTCTTTACAATTATTTAAAATGTATTATTACTCATCACATATGCTTAAAGGATATTGCTGTGGAATAATCCTCCTGTACACTGTAAAGATTTGTCATTCAAATTTGTTTAATAAAAAGCTGACAGGCTGGTAGCTGGGCAGGAAGTTAGGTGGGAAAGCCAAGCTGAGAATGATGGGAAGAAGGAGAAAGGTGGGGAGTCAGGAGTCACCAGGTAGATGCAGAGGAAGCAAGATAAGAATGTTGTACTGAGAATAGGTACCAAGCCACATGGCTAAACATAGATAAGAATTATGGGTTAATTTAAGTGTAAGAGTAATAAGCCTGAGCTACTGCCATGTTTATAATTAATATAAGCCTCTGTGTGATAATGTAGGAAGTGACTGCTAGGTATTTGGGAGTTGCTAGTGAAACAGAAACTTCCACCTACAGGATATTCTTTTAATTTGAAAATATTTTCCATTAATTTGATTAACTTTCTCGAAGAATGTTTCATGGAGAATTAGATTGACATTAATTCCCCCTAATAGCTCTTATTCACCCACACATTAAGTATACATGTAGCATCTAAATGTTGTAAGGAAATAGTTTTAAACTTGGAAGATATTTAAGAATTCTTAATACTTACATAAGCATCCTCATTTTTCTCTGTGTTTCTGCCTTCTGAAGATTTTCACCAGATCTAGAAGTGAGACAAAAAGAAAGGGGACTATAGTGTAGAGATAAGCACTGTTGAATCTGTTAGAATTCCTGAGTGTTAATGATGAGCTATTTAAATTAGTACTGTAAGTGCTCCCACTATATTCGTTTTTCTGAACTTAAGCCAAAGTGTTGGGGGGATAGGGTAACTTGACTTTGGAACTGGCAGCTGTTGGACTCTCTCTTGCTGCCCTGGTTGCCTTGAGCAAAAGGACTGTCCAAGAGTCAGACAGGCTGCTTTTATGCCACTCAGTGCTGTTTTACTCCATGGCATTCTTGAAAAAAACCTACCCAGTAGGGCGATGGCTCAATGGAGAAAGTGCTTGCCGTGCAAGCAGGAAGACATCAATTTGCAACCCTAGAACCCAAGCTAAGCAGGATGCTGGAGCCCACATTTGCCAAAGCGATGCTCCTATGTTGAAGACAGGAGATCCCAGGAGCTTTCTTGCCCGTTAGCCTGGCGTACACAGAGGTGAACAACAAAAAAGAGACCCTGGAGCCAGTGAGATGGCTCAGCACTTAAACACACTTGCCATGTAAGCCTCGTGACTTATTTCGATCCCTGGAATGCACAATGAAAGAATGAGCTGACTCTCAAATGTCCTTTGACCTCCACATGTGCACTATGGTATACACACCCCACAAAAGTCCAATCCCCAAATAGTAAATAAATAAATAATTTTTTTAAAAGGAGACTCTGACTTCCACAGGTGTGCTGTGCATATACATGCCTGCACTTACACACATAAGACAACTCTCTCCTCTCTCTCTCTCTCTCTCTCTCACAGACAGACACACACACACACACACACACACACACACACACACACACACACACAGAGTTCAGAATATATGAAACTCTCAGAAAAGTCCAGAGAGAAAGAGAGAGAGAAGGGAGCGGGGAGAACAATCACTCTTAAGGTTAATTGACCTGGACCCTTGAAGGCCTAACCTCAGTCATGACAAGATTCTCTTTGCCTTACTCATGATGTTTATCTGGGCAGAATCAAAGGACCCAGCCACCTGCTTGCTAATGGAGACAAGAAGTGTATACCCAGGGCCTTTGGTTCCAGTAGTAATATGCTGACCAAGTCACTGAGATAGAGTTTAAATCGGGGAGAACTACTCTTGGAATACAATAATTTCTGAGTTGAAAGATAAACAGACCAAATGAGCCACTGAGATTGTGGATTTGGGATGTTCCAGTCACATTCTTCCCAGGAATCAGAGCTGAGGTATTTATACCTTATGAAATATCTGTAAGGGTTATTTTTCTTCTCAAGAAGCTCAGAGTATGCCATCAGTGAGTTGATGTTGTCCAGAGACCCCTTTGCACTCTGAGGTATCTTCAAAACTTCTTTTTTTTTTTTTTTTTTTTTTTTTTTTTTTTTTTTTTTTGGTTTTTCGAGACAGGGTTTCTCTGTGTAGCTTTGCGCCTTTCCTGGAACTCACTTTGTAGCCCAGGCTGGCCTCGAACTCACAGAGATACGCCTGGCTCTGCCTCCTGAGTGCTGGGATTAAAGGCGTGTGCCACCACCGCCCGGCCAAAACTTCTTTTTCTGATTTTAAGATTTTATTTTATTTATGCTAGTGCATATGTGTCTGTATGAAGAAACACACACATGTGCATTTGAGTATATATTCCTTTGTGTACATGCAGAGGCCAGAAGAGGGTGTTGCAGTCCTTGGAGCTAGAGTTACAGTCATTTGTAGGATGCCTGGCCAGTTAGGGGATGGTGGTGCCAGGATCCCAAATCTGATGCTCATGATTATGCAACAAGTGCTCTTAACAGCTGAGCTATTTCTGCAGCCCCCTAAACTTCCTTTGTTAAAGGTAACAGGATGATTCTAGGCCTCAAGACATTCTATGGTGACTGGTCAGCCTCTTGCTGAGCAAAAGGACTAATCAATCATATTAAACACCTCCTCCTAGGTAGCTTACTGGCAAGCTTGTTGCAAGATAACATCCAGTGAGTGTGGGGCGTTTACCCAACCACCCCCACAGTTCCCCAGAGTTTTCTTGAGTGCGAGCAGCAGGAAATATTAGATAGAAGGATTTATTGCGGAGAATATCGCGAAGATAAACAGATAGAAAATAAAAGATAGCCTCGAGAGGGTCTGGAACCTATTCCAACAGGCCCCGACTGTCTCTGCCCCAGGGTTTTTATAGAGACGCCAAGGGGTGGAGCAAAAGACCTCCTCCCCCAGAACAGCCAAGTGCAGACCATCTCAGACACCTGCACTCAGGCCCGTGGTCCTAATCATCCTCTATGCGGACGGCTGGGTAAAGCCACGAGGAACCCGAGAACGGGCTCCCGCAAGTGAGATGTTAAGTAGGCTCCTGATGGGGCGGGGTGGGAGGGAATGCCACAAATAGTCATGGGTCCCATGCTTCAGCAGTTACCATGATGTGTTCTTCACAGCTAATAGCATTGCCATGGGTGATGGCTGATCCAGTCGTTGACACTTCTTCTGAAGAGGTTCTTGTTTCCCAAGAGCCTGAGAAAATTAGCTGGGAAAACTTCAACTAGAAGACAAGGCACTTGTGCTATAACTGCCATCACTGCTGCCCCAGACAAAGAGAATTTTGTTACTCATTTCCCAAAAGCACTAAGGAAAGTTCATGGAGGCTTCAGCCTTTCCCGGAAGACTGTAAATAACATGGACTTGTTTGCAAAGAGCATGCTGTTTTCATTTTTGAAATATGTCTTTAATTGAAGAAGAACCACATCACTTTGCCCCTCTTTTTACTCCTTTGAGCTCCTCCTAGCTACTCTGCCTTGAACCTCTCCCATGCTCCACCCCACAGTCTCAAGTTGATAGGCTCTTTTTCTTTGATTATTATTGTTATGTATGTATGCATGTATGTATATGCATGAGAAAATTTATATAAGTATCACATGTTGGTCTGCTTAGGCTGACTGCTCTACATTGGACAACTAATAATGGGACTCATCCATTGCTGGGGAATGTAGTTCTACTTCTCCAACCAGTCATTAGTTGCCTGTAGTTCTTTGTCTAGGGTTGTGATCCTATAGAATTTTTTTCCTTCCTTGTTAACCTATCTGTTGATATAGTCATTGTTCAGTTCTTATTTATGTAACCACTCCTAGGAGAGAATGTTTCACAGCTGACTTCCTAGTATTCTGGTCCTTACAATCTTTCTGCCGCCTCTCTCATGATGTTCCCTGAGCTATGGATGCAGGAGCTGTGATGTAGATGTATCTTTTGGGACTGGGCTTCCCACAATCTGTTGATCTCTGCATTGTGTCCAGTTGTGCTTTTCTATAGTTTACTGTTGTAAAGAGAGGCTTCCCTGATGAGATATAGCTATACTTATTTGTGGATATAAGGATAAGATGTAGAATGTATTAAGGGATTGTGCTGGTCTAACAAAGTGGAGGTAGTAGATTCTTTTCTAAGGGCCATGATCTCAGTAGCCCTGGGAAATTGGCTGGTTTTCCAGTACCAGGCACAATTCCCCTTCTGTTGAGTGATCCTTACATCCAACCAGAGAGCTGTTGGCTGCCACCAACATATGGGCATCACTTATTGCACCTGTATGCATATTTACCATGCTAGTAATTTTCATGGTTCATAGGTGTGCAGCTGAGTAGGACTATTTAATTGCTTCCCTCCCTTTGCAGCTTGCATAGTATTTTCTGGAATCATGAAAAGTAGACCAAAGGAAAGATGCTTTCAGATCAGATCCAGCTCCTGTGTCAGATCATCCAAGTCCTGTGTCCAAAGTCCTGCAGCATTTTTCGAGGTACATGTTTTGACCAGGTCTCCAGCACCACCTTCAGAGACATCTAAACTATTGTGTTTCCTGTGGCTAGGAGATATCTACAAATATGCTGTGTCCAAGGGCACAATGCCCCTCATCAGGAACATCACTGGCATGTGAGCCACCTCTAGACACCCAACTAGCTAAATCCAAAGGCTCTTTTTAGAGGCACTACCTGGCCTAATAGGACTGGGACACTGGCACAAGTGTTTGGCTTGGGTTTAGGAGCATGGGTGTGTGTGGGGGGGGGGGGATGCTGCTGTTTCTTTAAGAATTCCTTACTAAATTAAATTTCATCACTTCTGTCACTTATTTCTAGGTCACCCTTTCTAAGGACTGATCAGTTATTTATTTTTATAACAATATTTACATTTTGTGCTGCCTTGTTTTATGTCAACTTGACATAGCTAGAGTTTATCTGAAAAGAGGGAGCCTCAACTGAAAAAACTGCCTCCGTATGATAGGGCTGCAGTCAAGCCTGTAGGGCATTTTCTTAATTAGTGATTGATACGGGAGGGCCCAGTTCATTGTGGGTCCTGGGTTCTATAAGAAAACTGACTGAACGAGCCAGTAAACAGCACCCCTTCATGGTCTCTCCATCAGCTCCTGCCTCCAGGCTCCTGCCATGTTTGAGTTCCTGTCCTGACTTCCTTCAATGATGAACAGTAATATGGAAGTGTAAGCCAAATAAACCCTTTCCTCCCCAACTTGCTTTTTGGTCATGGTGTTTTGTGACAATAATAGAAACCCTAACTAAGACATGTTGGTACCAGGATAGTAGGTTATTGCTGTGACAGACTTGATTGTTTTGGGGGATAATTGTGGCAGGACAATTGTGTTGAGATCTCAGTGGACTATTCTGTAGGATCTTGGAAGATAAGAATGTTGAGAGCAATGGAGACAATGGAGTCCTGGCTTATGAAATTTCAGAGGGAAACAAGGACTCTATTGGGCCATATGTGTGAAGAATCTATGGTGATTGGTCAGCCGGAACTGAAGAATCGGCTGTGATTAACAATAAACCAGAACCACTAAAGTGAAACCTTTGTTTTACTGGGACAAATTGATGCTGGTTAGCTGGAGCTAAGAAATTAGTGGTAATTAAGAAGAGACCAGCATCACTGAGGTAAAATCTTCTGCGAAGTGTTTCCTGAGAGTCAGCACACAGAAGCTGTGTTCCAAAGGCTGTGAAAGTTGTTGCTGGCAGCCAAACTTGGTAGTATAAGAGTCACCCAGGTGGTACTGGTTTTGCAGGCATGAAGGGGTCATGGAAAGCATATGTGGCTTGGCACTGTGAGAGGCCATTGGTGAAGGTTCAGCCCCAATGGTAGTTGAAGGCCCAGGATTGAAGGGGTTATGCAGAGAAGTTGAGGCTTGGCACCGTGACGAGAGACTAAAAGAGGCTATTAGTAAAAGTGCAGCCCGGTTGCAACAAGGGACCCTAGCATTTGGAGATGTCAGTACCATGGGGTGACGAATAAGAAGAGCAGCAACAGTAGAATGGAGCCAGATGGAGCCTAGAAGACAAGCTGTGTATGCTGCAGAGGACAGAGCCAGAGAAGTGACCCAAGCCTTTTGGAAGAGCCCAGAAGATCGTGAGTGAATTGAGTTAGTTATACACTTGGAGTTTGGCTTTGCTTTGCTTGACTGTGACCTGATTCTTCCCCCTTGAAGTAAGAAAGTATTTATTTTTGATTTGACAGGAGCCCACAGCTGAGAGACTTGGAATATGAAAAGACTTTGGATTTTAAAAAGAGATTGGTTATTTTAAAGAGACTGAATTTTTTAAGTGTTTGAATTTTTAAACTGTGGGACTTTTAATATTTGGAAGTTTATATTGAAATGTTGATATTGGGGAAGATCAAGAAAGGAGAGGTTATGGTTTAACAGTGTTGTGTTTGTGTGTCAAGTTGGCAAGGAGTCAGTCAGTTGTGAAGGCTAGTTTTATGTTAACTTGCCACAAGCTAAAATTATCTGAAAGGAGGGAACCTAAGTTAAGAAAATGCCTCCATAAGATTTGGCTGTAGAGCATTTTCTTAATTAGTGATTGATGGGGAAAGCCCAGCCCATTATGGGTGGTACCATCCATGGGCTGGTGGTCCTGGGTTCTATAAGAAAGCAGGCTGAGCAAGCCATTTGGAGCAAGCCAGTAAACAGCACCCCTCCACGGTCTCTGCATCAGCTCATTCCTCTAGGTTCCTGCCCTATTTGGCTTTCTTCAATTATAAACAGCAATATGGAAGTGTAAACCAAATAAACTCTTTCCTCCCCAAGTTGCTTTTTTGGTCATGGATGTTTCATTACAGCAATAGAAACCTTAAGACATCCTTTTCACTCTCTGATTACCTTAGGGATGTGGGGTAGAATTATCCAGGAGTACTTAATAGATAATACAGCAACCAGTAAAGATGCAGATGCAGATAAAAATTAAGCATCCCCAATCAATTAAAAACATGTTCCATATATAGAATTGGCTTACTATAAAAATGAAGATCCACAAATGACATAGCTAATCCAAATTTCCAGGAAACAATATATGTTTCAATCTTCCTACAGTCAGAGATTCCTACTATAAATGTTTTAGAAATTTAGAAAAACATCTTAGTTTTTTTTTTTTAAAAAAAAAAAAAACCTTTATGTTGTAGAGTTATGCGTGGGTGATGGGACTATCCCATGAGCACATGCCAAGTCCTAACTTCTGCTAGTTCTGCTAATCAAAGACCTGTAGCCTCTGGGTCATAGCCATTGGCTCCCTCACAGTGGTTGTTGGGATCAGCAGTAAGGGCCTCTCTTTGAATTTCAGCCTAGAGGTTGGTGAGACACAGAGTGTGAATCTTTGCCTGTGTTTTTTTTTTTAAGTTGATTATTTGTAACTTAGGTGATGTAAAATTTGAATCCAGAGCTGAGCAGAAGACGCATTTCTTGCCCTTTGTGTGAAATTGTGAGAAGGGCAAGTAACTAAGGAAACTACGACTTTTTTGGTTTACTCTTCTCTTCATTTAAATGTCAATATTGATGTTGTGTTTTCTAGTACAGTATGAATAAATCTTTATATATTATTAGTTCTTTCAGAATTTTGTACATGTTTGAGAATTTGTCTTAATCCAAGCAAGTTGACAATTGAGAATGACCATCACAATAATCTATTAGATGAATCTGATGGTAATATAGGAGCTTTGCCCTTGTAAATTCAGGATAGGAATAGGAATAGTCATTATATAACCCACAGTGGGTATGTGAATTGAAGCATAATGGGACTGATAGAGATAAGACTGAACGAGAGTGAGTAAATAATGGAGTTGAAGGGTGGAAGTGAATCTGAGTAAGTGTGATTATTTGCTTCAGTGGTTGGTTGAGTAAAGGGCACTCCTAGTGAGCATCATTATCTATTGGTGTGGTTCACTGAAAAGCAAACCAAGGGAAAGCATTAATGCTTATTGATTTTTGAAGTGCTTATATTGGTCCTGTGGGATAATGGGTTGAAAAACAAAGTGTATGTACACTAGGCCAAGGCATGAAAGGGTAACTGCAGGTGGGGCAGTTTGTGTTGAGGTTGGAGTCATCAGATCTTCAGCCAGCTGTTATCTCTTCAATTTTTAATCAGAGAATTGCAGGCATGGACACATTCTGGTAGAATTTCCAGGGCAAGTAGCTGGAAGGATCCAGGGCTGTCGGTGAGGTAACTGAACAAATAGCGAAGACTAAAAGAAGATTCTAAGAAACCATGCTCACTATCCAAATAAGCTGACCCCTCAGAGGTGGCAGATCCATGGGAGTCCTGAGGGCATAGTCCCTGTGAGGCTGCAGCAAGCTTTAGACCAGTGCTTCTCAACATGTCAGTCACAACCCCCACAGGGGTTACATACCAGATATTCTGCATATCAGATATTTACATTAAGATTCATAACAGAAGCAAAATTACAGTTATGAAGTAGCAAGGGGAATAATTTTATGATTGGGGGTCACCACAACATGAGGAATTACAATTAAAGGGTCTCAGCATTAGGAAGGTTGAGAACCACCGCTATGGCTAACATGCATTTTTGAAAAGCAAAAATAGAGATCTTCTTGATCTTCCAGCAACTGCTTCTTTTTTTAATTTGTGTAGTCTATAATGTTCCCAAATGGAGATGAATATTCAGCCAGATCTTTCTTGCTTGTGTCTCAGCATAAGCATCCTATAAACATTTTATCATCAACGTGTTAATATTTGCTGATGTGGTCTTGGCTCTGCCTTATAATTCCTTTGTGTTACTATACTTAAGATCCTCCTTCATGGCAGAGCTGTTGGCAGGAGGCTGATGGCTAGCAATTTGTCCTGGGAGCTGCAGTGGTGTTGGGGCATTGTATGGAGCTGCATTTAAAATGTTGGTGGACAGGTAAGTTCTGAAAAGGGCTCTTATAGCACAAGGAGACCAATAATTGACAGATGAATCTTGTGAAGTAAGAGGCTTCTGTGCAGCAAAGGAAAGCATCAGTCTAGTGAAGAGGTACCTGTAGAGTGGGAGGAAATCTGCCAGCTGTACAGCTGACAGAGGATTGGTGTTTAGAATATTCAAACAGCTTTTGCAAAATGAAACAGGAAATCCCAACAAGCAAACAACTTAATTAAAAGTGAGATATGGAATAGAATTAAAAATTCTCAACCTGGTCCAAGGGAAACTCTCAAGAATCTACAAGGATGACCCCAGCTAAGACTCCTAGCAATAGTGGATACTATGTAGCCTGAACTGGCCATCTCCTGTGACCAGTCAAGACTTCCAGTGGAGGGATTGGGACTTCAACCCAGCCACATAACCTTCCGTCCTGCCTATGGGATGTGCTGGGATTAGGGTGGTCTTGAGATTGTGGAAGTGGTCAACTAATGACTGATATAGCCTGAGACCCATGCCACAGGAAGGGGCCCATCCCTGACACTGCCTGAAGTACCAGGGCCCAGAGGCTGGATAGCCTGGAGACCTAGGATAGAACCAAACATGATCAGAGAAAAAAGGTCAATGTAATGATGCCTAACAATATTCTGCTATACTCATGGATTGGTGCCTAGCCCAGTAATCATCAGAGAAGCTTCATCCAGCAACTAGTGGAAAGAGATGCAGAGACCAACAACCAAACATTAGGCCAAACTGGGGGAATCCTGCTGAAGAGAGGGAGGAAGGATTGGAGGAGCCAGAGGGGTCATGGGCATCATAAGAAAACCCACAGAATCAACTAACCTGGGCTCTTAGTGGTTCACAGAGACTGAACTGACAACCAGGGAGCCTTCATGGGACTGACCTAGGCCCTCTGCATATATGTGACAGTTGTGTAGCTTTGTCTTCTTGTGGTATTCCTAACAGTGGGAGCAAGGGCAGTCTCTGACTTTTCTATTGGCTCTTGGGACCTTATTCCTCATACTAGGTCACCCTGTCCAGCCTAAATTCAAGGGGAGGTGCCTATCCTTACTGCAATTTGATATGCCATGTGTTGATACCCATGGAAGACCAGCCCTTTTCTGAATGGAAACAGGTGAGGAGTGTATGGAGGGCAGACAGGAGGTAGGGAAGGACTGGGAGGAGAGGATGGAGGGAAACTGCAGTCGGGATGTAAAATAAATAGATAGATAGATAGATAGATAGATAGATAGATAGATAGATAGATAAATAGAAATTCTGGAAACAGGAAATACAAATAGCTAACACTTTTAAATGATCAAATTGGCAGTTGATGGTTGCTGGGAGACAGAGACTGTTTTCTTCAGGGATGCACCACCTGGAATACAAATAACCTTAAGTGATGGTGTGGATGCTGGGAAAAGGGAACCCTTATATACTGTTATTTGACACAATAAACTAGTGAAGCCACTTTGGAAACCTGTCCGGAGGTTGCTATAAGACAGCAGACCCAGCAAGTCATGGAGAGCAAGCTAGTAAGCAGCATTTTTCCATAGTCTCTGCTTTGGCTTCTGTCTCCAGGTTCCTACCTTGACATGCTGACCTGACTTCCCTTAATGATGGGTATTTAACCTCTGTAGTTACATGAACACTCTCCTCCTCAGTGTTTTTCTTCATAGTGTTTCTTACAACAATAGAAAGCAAACTAACACCCTACAGGAAAATATAAGCAAATGCAATAGTGTTACAAAATAAAGTTCTACTAGTCCCCCACCAGAATTCTCATTTTTACTTTGGCTGATGACTTGATACATTAACAGTTTTACAAAGATGCCATTCAAACTTCAGCCATTTGAAACACCTTACCAGGGCCCTTAAACTTCTTTAAATAATATTTTTATTCTCTGAAAGTTCCATATATTTATACAATATATATTAATCACATCCATCCACCACTAATTCCTTCCAACTACTCCCTGTTGCCCAGCACCCCAGCTCACTGTCAACCTCATGTCCTCTTTTTGTGTGATTAATAAACCCCGAGTCTAATTAGTGCTGACAATATGCACATGAGTCTGTGGACATCCACTAGGGCATGAACAAACACCCTATCAACAGCCACATCACCAAGGCATAGTGACTCCCCCTCCCTCAGAAGCTGTCAACTACGAATAGCTTCTCTGACAGAGACCTGGGTGGTGGAACTCCCTTATCCATGCTTGGCTTTTCACTGGCTTGATCTTGTGCAGGTCTTGTACCAGTAACCACAGCTGCTGCGAGTTAATGTGTACAACAGCCTTGTCCTGTCCAGAAGTCAGCATTTCACAGCTCTCCTTCTCATCCACTGGCTCTTATATTCATTCCAGGCCCTCTTTCATGAAGTTTCCTGATCCTTGGATAATAGGAAGTTTGTATAGATGACCTATCCACAGCTGAGCACTCAGCTACTTACTAGTAGCCCTTTTATCCAATTATGCGTCTCTGTATTAACCACTACCCACTACAAAAAGAAGCCACTCTGACCTAAATTTAAAGCAGCACATATTTAGGGTTATAAACCTAAGTATTTAAAGGGAATTTTAGGGGGGGGGGGTTGTTACAGACAGATTGCTCAGCTTTTAAGAGTACTTGTTGCTCTTTCAACAAGGACCTGGATTCAGTTCCCAGTACCCATTTTTTAAAAATTTTTGTTTTGTTTTGTTTTTTGAGACAGGGTTTCTCTGTGTAGCTTTGTGCCTTTCCTGGTTCTCACTCTGTACACCAGGCTGGCCTCGAACTCACAAAGATCCACCTGCCTCTGCCTCCCAAGTGCTGGGATCAAAGGCGTATGCCATCATCACCCGGCCCCCAGTACCCATTTGTTAATTCACAACAATCTATAACTCCAGTTCCAGGAGATCTGATGCCATCTTCTGACTTCCAAGGACATCACACATGTGGTACACATACTGCATGCAGGCAAAACATTCATACACAAAAAAATAAATAAATAAAATACATTTTGAGAGCATGACCTTTTAACAAAATGACAACAAAAAGATTTCCCCTTAAGGCCTATCTGTTCCTCAGTCATGAGAATTTGATCAGATTTATTTTACAGTTCCAGCACGAAATTCTTCCTGTGCAACATATCCTCTTAAAGTAGTTAGTTATTCTGCCATTATGCCAACACTGCACCAGTGGGCACATCTTGTCAGACAGGTCAGTATTGCAACTTGCAAGGTCTGGCACTGGATATGGCCTTTAGAGACTTTTGTCCCCCAGCAACCTATATAGCACCTTCTGGTACAATGTGAGCTAGCTAGCAAGGGAGACTTTTCTGGTCAGTTAATCAGAAGTTAATTTCTCTATGTTCTGCATCCAAAGTGAGTGATGTTTTCAGGAATAGGGTCTTGTATCTAGTTATAGTGGGCAACCAAGATCAATTGCAACAACCTATATTGATTTAGAGACATCCCTGATCTAACTCAAAGGAAGGTATCTCATGCCTAGCATGAAGATAATCATATATAGATTTGCCTTGGGCGGACTATATCTGTCCCTGTGTCATATGTTATAAGAATGGCTCCCAAAGGAAATATATTAGCCGCTTATTTTTGTGGGATGGGTGGAAATGAGCTCTGTAGCTAGTATCCCTATGGTGATAGTGGCCAAGAGGTTACGAGTCTCAGCCCACGGGCCTTTGTATCTCACTAGAGAGTGGTACCAGGCCGAGATCTTCACTTCCCTATGAGATTTTTAACTAACTGCCATACAAACACTACAGTGAAAAGAAGCCAAAGGAGGCAAGGAGAGAGCTCCCTGGCTGGGCCACTGAAACATTGTCCGGAAGGATGATCCAAGATGTGAAAGTAAAAGAGTTTCCCAGACTAGAACGGATGAGAAAGTTTTAATGTGGACTAGGCACTGAAGAAACAAATATGGGGGGGGGGATTCTGAGAGGGAGAAAATGAATGAATGAATGAATGAATGAATGAATGACACTGTTGAGAGGGAACAGAGTCCTTTTCTAGTAGTTCGGAAAGCTAGAAAACCTGCACAAGAACACGCCAATCGCAGTTCCAGCATGAACTGGAGGAGGGGCCCAGGAGGCTCCGCCCCCAGCTGAGGACCTATTGGCAGTTGATAACCGTAGGCAGAGGAACAGTTTTCTTTCGGAATGTGGCCCCTGATAGATTGTTCATGCCACCAGCGGATGGCGCTATAACTGTGCACATGGGCAATACTAATTTGACTCAGTGAGTTATAAAAAAAGAGAACATACAATTGGGAGGAGGATGCAGTAAGGTTGGTGTCCGGTAAGAGTTACAGCAGGGAGTGGGAGGCAGATATATTCAAATCATATTTTATTTATGCATGAAATCCTCAAAGGAAAAAATTTAAAAAAAATTTAAAGAAGCCATTTGACCTTGTCTTCTGGGCCTTTGCATAGTTTAATTTGAGTAGATAAGCCACGGGCAGTTCATTATCCTGTTACGTAGTTTTTATTACTTACGTAGTAAATTTTATTACACCATTTTATGAACCTTCCCTGGCATTGGAGAGGGTCATTAGGAGTAGGCAGTGATTATTTCTGTAAGACATCACAAATCACTGGGCCAGGTTTCAGGCAGCTAGGCTTGGACTGTGAGAAAGTGAAGGATTTTGTTCTGTATTTTTTGGCATTTTGTTTTGGGCTCTTTTTTCTCTGTATAAAGGAAGTCAGTACTTCTAATGGATCATTTTACCTCCAGAGCTCTCCTTGGAGTCAGAAGAGGCTTTTGCTTGACTTGTGTTAAGACACAGTTCTTTCTCTTTCACTCCCATCTCCTTGGCCCCCTTACCAGTGAAGACACCATATGCATAAAGTATCAATCAGAGTGCCAGATGTATAGTATAAAGTGTCCAGTGAAAAGATCACTCTACCGTTTATTGTAGCACTCAGTCTTAGAATACAAAGAAAGGCCCTTATCCTTTGCTACACTGCAGTTGAATGCAGAAATAGCTCAGGAACACTACTGGGTGACTCTCAATAGTAGGCAGCATTTCATCAAGGCCATGACACATACATCTTGGGGGCCCAAAGAGTAGGAAGAGAAAGATACTGCATGTCACACATTACCTCTATTCTTTCATGAAGTGCTAAAGACAACCTTTTCTGTAGAGGAGGAATTTATAGTATGCCCAGTGTTCTGGAATGGTCAAAATATTTTACAAAGGACATAGGATTTGAGCCAAAGCTTGAAAGAGAAACAGTTTTATATATAGGAAGACAGTGGGAGAAGGAGAGATTTCATGGGGGTGAAAAGGTCTTGCTTACTTATCACAAAACCCCAAGTCAGCAATGTTCACAGCTAGTGAGGCAGCTAAGCATTTTCCAAATATTCCCTAGCAACTACCCATCATTATTCAGAGCAGGCTTATCTATGCAACTTCTCTAACATAAAGTCCTAAAGTGAGCCCCAGGAGAGAAAAGGTCATCTCCCTTATCTCAACTGTCAGTCCTACGTAAACAGATGGGGCCCAGGCAGCCAAGAGTACATCCATCCACACAGCTGTTTGGAACGGAGCCTGCACCCGCTGTTTCTCTTCACCAGAGGCATGACTCTCGGAATTGAGAGTCCAGATAGCCATTATTCACTACTGGTTGCAGAATATGCTTCCTGCCCATACCTCACAACAACTGGTAGGCCCCGGTTCTCCAAAAGAAGAATGCTGAGGCTTGGACATAATCTAGTCATTTACCCAGTGTAGTAAATTCAGTAAGAGGCACAGCTGGGAAGCCTAGACTGCATCCAATCGAAAGCCTGTGCCCTTACTTACTATTGCTATAGCAGAGTCCAGCCTCACTAGCTCATATCAGTCACAGAATCCAAACAGACACTCCTCTCTCCATTAATGCAACTTAATTTCAACATTTGTCTCAAGGAAACAAAGGCGCCCAAAGTGCTAGAGAAGAAGTTTTGAACAAGATATCAAAAGTAAAATACTCCCATTTCTCTATCAACCATTGTGATCTGCAAATCCTCAATTCCTAAGAAATGTCCTAATTCGAACATCTCTCCCTCCAAGTGTGACTAGATTTTATGATTTTACCTATTTGGTCCTACACAATTATACGTAGAACTCTTTCCACTACTGAAAGTGTTCATGATTTTTGGATAAGATGGTTAACCCCCTCAGAGGAGACAAAGAAGAATTACCTATTGGTCATCTGACTGTGCTGAACAACGATCTGCTGCTCCATCGGGTGAGGAGGGAGTTGCTTCGACCAAGTGGTTTTAGATTCTGACTTCTCTAAGTAGACGATCTCTTTTAAAGAAAGGAATAAATGTGGTGGCTCTGTGAGGAAACTTATTTGAAACCAAGACTGGTAACAACTTGATCCCCAGGACTCACATGATGGAAGGAGAGAATCAATTTTAACGGTAGACAATTTTTAAACGGTTTTATTAATAAAAAGCATTCAGGGGGCTGGAGAGATGGCTCAGTGGTTAAGAACACCAACTGCTCTTCCAGAGGTCCTGAGTTCAATTCCCAGCAACCACATGGTGGCTCACAACCACTTGTAATGAGATCTGGTGCCCTCTTCTGGCCTGCAGGGACACATGTAGGCAGAATACTGTATACATAATAAATAAATAAATCTTAAAAAAAAAAAGCATTCAGGAGCCAGGTATCAGGGTGAACACTGAAAGATCAGAGAAGCAGAACAAGCCACAACTTCCACCTCGCCAACTCCTCAGCCGATTCGTGTGACATCGTCCTCCGACCTTGCCACTTGTGCTGTAGCATGTGCCCATACACACACACGTGCACACAAGAGAAATAAAATGTAAAACGGAAAGATTGAAAACAGAAGGATGAAGTTTGCAATGGAATTTGAAGGGATTCCAACAGAAATTTAACTTGTTTGAGCTACAGTGGTCCAGGACCACAGGTGGAAGAATGGCTGAAAATCAGTGACTACTGCAATTGGGAGCATGTAGGGTTGAGCACTGTGGAGTCCACAATAATTCAAAAACATTAGCCGCCTACCTCACTTCTCCTGTCACATGACCCTTGTCCCATATTCTCTGCAGTTACGTGAAGAACAGTTGGTTAAAAATTAAGACAAGATCCCGGCTGTGACAAGAGCTGCATTAAGATAACCACAGACTTGTGTAAACAAGCTTTTACAACCCCCTATTAAGCTTGTACTTATCACAAATTGTACTACTAGTTGTAAAATGTTATCACAAGTTGTAAATTCCCAGAATGTACCGTTACCCAAGACTTAACCTCAAATTGTAAAAATTTTTATATCACCTCTGATACCTCTACTTGTGACTTTGGCTTTAAAAAGCAGCTACTCCCTCTGTTTGGGATCACAGTGTCTCAGTACCTGGCCTGCCTGTGGCCCTAACTGGTTAGAAGTTCTGGTACCCCACAGTGATGGAATAAAGTTGCCTTTGCTCATCTAATTTTGGTGTCCTGGCCCTCAACTCCCAGACCCAACAAGTACAACTTGTCCTCTTGGTTCAGATGTGCCTCATATGTTAGGGATGAAGAAAAACAGAAAGAGAAGTTCTCTTTTGGTCTATACCACAGTCCAGGATCCTACAGGAGAAGGAACTGGCTAAGCCTGGGGTTTACGATGATTCTGGGAAACTGGTGGTCAGTGTCTGGGCTGGGTATTTCCGTGTTGTTGGCCTCTTACTCAAATAGTTGAAACAAAGGCTGACCTGATCCTAAAGAAGCAAGGAAACTTTTCTCAAAGAAAAGCAACAGAACAGGTCAGGTTCACTGTCAAGAGTGACAGCAGGACACATGAGTAAAAGCAGTCAAGGGACCTAATTAATATTTTAGGGTCCTTTTTATGGGACCCTAAAGAGCATGGTTGCTAAGAGGTAGAGCTTTGTTGGTTCTCTGTTTTGAGTGAATGATTCAAGTTATATAACTATTTCACTATTTTGATTATCTCTTCCTATAATGCATCTGATATTGATAATATGAATACCCAATTATGAATAATAATAATAATAATAATAATAATAATAATAATAATAGGGGATTCTCTCTAAAAGTTCACTTTGAGGACACAGTTTGCTTTATTGTATTTGCACCCAAAACCAGTATGGATGAGATCACTTACATTTGTATCTAGACAAACTGGAGCAGAATTTAATGGAATCTACTTAAATGTGATGGTTTTTAAGGGCAGGAAAAGCATACTCTATTGTTGAGAGGGAATGTGAGTGAAGCTTTAGGCAGGTTGGGTTCCTAAGTTGCTAATAGGTCCCTAGCTGTTTGCTCAGAAAGAGGTGAGTGTGCATAGTACACGCAGCTAAAGGCCTCAGTGTGCTGAGTGCATTTTTGGAAGAAGGGTAAGTGCATAGTGTAAGCCAAGAAGAGCACTAGCTTTCTAAGCTATTCCTTATGTTTACTGCCTCAGAAGCACATTAGTGTAGCAGGAGGTGTGGGATTTGTTGAAGGATAGCCTGTTTAGAAATCATAAGAAACCTGGGCAGAGAGAACCTGTTATTGACTTTGCAGAGACAGTGATTTTCCTATGAATATATATGTTGTTGGTTGTTTTTACTCTTAGTTCTTTAGCTCTTTGCTCTTTTGGGGGCCTACCACCCAGCTCCCAAATAAATCACACACAAAGGCTTATTCTTTATTATAAATGCCTGGTCTTAGATTGGCTTATTGCTAGCCAGCTTTTCTTAACTTTAAATTATCCCATCTACCTTTTGCCTCTGGGCTTTTGCCTTTTCCTATTTCTGTATATCTTTCTCCCTTTCTTATTCCATTGCTGGTTGTGTAGCTGGGTGGCTGGGTGCCTGGCCCCAGAAGTCCTCCTCTCCTTATTCTCTTTCTCTTTCTTCTCCTTCTATATTTCTCCTTCTATTTATTCTCTCTGTCTGCCATCCCTGCCAATCCTTTCTTCTGCCTTGCTATTGGCCATTCAGGTCTTTATTAGACCAATCAGATGTTTTAGACAGGCAAAGAATCACAGCTTCACAGAATTAAACAAATGCAACATAAAAGAATGCAACATGGGGTTGGGGATTTAGCTCAGTGGTAGAGCACTTGCCTTGCAAGCGCAAGGCCCTGGGTTTGGTCCTCAGCTCCGAAAAAAAAAAGAATGCAACACATCTTTATATTATTAAAGCAGATGTTTCATAGCACAAAAAAATGTAACACACCTTAAAATAATATTCTACAACATATATATATATATACATATATGTATATGTATTATATATATGAAAGGACCACAGCAATGACCAGAAAAGGTACCCAGGATGAAGTGCTTTCAAGAATGCTAATGTAATTACATGTTCTAAAACCACATACTTGTATGAATAAAGCAAAAGGTAAAAAAACATATGAATCTCCCAGAGAAGTCAAGCTAGTGCCTAACTAGAGCCTTCACTCCTACTGAATAGTATACATGGTACTGGATGGTACTCTGCATGATACAAGACAAAAAAGCTAAATACCAACCCAGTTACAAATCCTTTTATCTACAATGGTGAGCCTTCTGTATGAAATGCTGGTATAATAGTAGCACAAAAATTGTGGGCATAACTAACTTGTATCTTATTGACTTTAAGGCCTATGCCACGAAATGGACCGTATTCTCAATATTGCTTGGGAGAACAAGAACCTGAGACTATTAGATAGCCCATGACCTAGGGGATAACCAAATACTATTGTTCTTTTAAAAAAAAGTAAAAATAAAAAGGACTCCTAATGTCGTTCTTCTATACTCCTAGATATGTGCCTGGCTCAGCCATCATCAGAGAAGCTTCCTCATGGAGCAACTGGGAACAAATACAGAGACCCACAGCCAGACATGTGGAGAGTGAGAGACCTTGGAACAATCTGCTGTAAATAGGATGTCTCCATCAAATCACTACCCTCAGGGATTAGGGAACCTGGTCAAAGAAGGGGCAGGAGAAATTGTAAGATCCAGAGAGTATGGAGAACACCAAGAAAATAAGGCCCTCTGAATCAATGTGATCCACGCACATATGAAGGCACAGAAACTGAGGCAGCATGCACAGGGCCTGTAACAGGTCTGCATCAGGTAGGGCCCTAGGGCTGAAAGGAGAAGAAGTGGAAACATGTCCTCATCCCTAACCCACAAGGAATCTCCAATTGACAACTACTTATAAATGAAAAATTAGTTTCCTCAAAGGGAGTCTCACTGGGAAAACAAACTACTCTTAAGTGTAGGCTCCATGCCTAGCAATAGATATTTAATAGAAAATTAACTCAGTGGAAACTTTGGAGTCCCTTGTCTTCCAAGGTTGTGTCAGGGCTTTTCATTATTTTAAAAAAATTCTTATTAATTTATATATATATATATATATATATATATTCTTCTTTCTTTTTATCCTACTGGTCCCTTGTGTATATATTATGGCTTTAAGCTTAATGTTTTTTATGGGATCCCTGAGTGTGAACGAGTGGGTCTCTGTTTCTTCTGCAAATTTTGATGTTAGTTTTTGTTTTATCATATTATACTATATTATATTATATTATATTATATTATATTATATTACATTACATTACATTATATTATATATTATTATATTACACATTATTATATAATATAGCATTATGTTATATATTATTATATTTATGTTATATATTATCCCTTAGAAGTCTGTTTTCTAATGAGATATACAAAAGGGGTAGATCTGGATGGGAGGGGATGTGGAGAGGAACTGGGAGGAGTAGAGGGAGGGGAAACTATAATCAGGATATATTATATGAGGAAAAATATATTTTTTTAACTTATAAATGTTCAGCCAATAGCTCAGGCTTATTACTAAATAGCTCTTACAACTTGAATTAACCCATTTCTATTAATCTATATTCTGTCACAAGTAACTTGTGTCTATGCCTGTCCTCCAGCATGTCCTGCTCCTCCGTGGCTCCTGGGGACTCCTCTGACTCCACCCTCCTTTCTCTCAGAGTCCACTGTGTCTGGCTGTCCTGCCTTATATTTTCAATAAAATGAAAGAAATGACAAACTACAATCTAAGAAAAATCTACCACTTTGCCGGTGGAACTCCAAATAAATTGGAGGAGTCAGTGTATATTCTAACAAACAACATTTTATTTTTAAAATGAATTGGGGATGCTCAAAGAAGGGGCAGGGGGTGGGGGTGGGCCTTCCTAAGGTCAAATTGAGCTGATGCTACAGCTCTCTTAGAAAAAGTGGTGGCTCTGAAAAGAGCCTTTGGGTTTTGTTGGAAGTCGAAGCCATTCACTTGCTAGAGATGTACCGGACCAGGGCCATGGTGCCTTCAGCCACTGCTTGCTTGCAGATCTTGCCAGGAAGCAGAAGACACACAGCAGTCTGGATCTCTCTAGAGTTGATTGTCGAGCTTTTGTTTTGACGGGCCAGGTTGCTTGCTTCATTAGCGATTCTTTCAAACATATCCTTCACAAATGAATCCAAGATGCTCACGGACTTCTCGGAAAGGGTGAAGCCCACATGGACTCTTCTTAGCACCTTGGGAAAATAAATGGCGAAGCTGTTCCTACAGCGTCTGATGAGGTGGGCAGCTTGGCGCTCATCTTCCTTCATACATTGGCGCTGGAGAAGGCGGAAAGAGCGACGGCATTTCTCTGGCTGCTGCTTCTTCTCTGAGGTGGCTTTTTTAGGCTTTGGGACTTTGACAGCCTCCTTAGATGTATCAGAGCCTTGCTTGTCCACAGCTTTTGACTCCTCCACAGCAGTTGGCTCTTCCACAGCGGCCATAGCGGAGGCACCTGCCAGGGCGACCGAGGAAGTGGCCATGACCGAAGTCAGAAAATGGCAGTTTCTGAGGTGACATACTATGCGCGTGCCATTATGCCATGTGATGAACCAACTCGACATCTGATTGGATAACAAACCTATCAGATCCAATATACATATTGAGTATGATTGGATGGTTCCTCTGCCTGGCAACATGTTACCCAATCAGAATGGGTACTCAATGTGATTCGCTAATCTCCTGATTGGCAACGGGACCCCTGGAGCCCTCTAGTTTCTCTGTGCGAGGAAGATACCCATGGACTCATTATAATATTATAGGATCATGTCAGGTGACTGGCATCACACCATTATGGCTTTGAAAGACACAATCAAAAGAAAAAAATTCTTAAAGTGCACATATTCCAGTTCTGGTGTCTTTCAAGAGCCTGAGTTCAGTAATTCAAGTCTCACAAATTAATCTAAGCAAGTTTGGGCCATTACTCGGTCTTTTTAAAAATAATAATATGTATTTTATTTTTTGAAGTTGTAATTACATCATTCCCTCTCTTCTGTTTCTTCTTCCAACTCCTCCCATGCATTTCCCCCTTCTTTCAAATTCATGGCCTCTTCTTTGTTGTTACACACACAGAGAGACAGAGACAGATAAGGCACTTTATATATGTGTGTCTATATATTCACATATGTATATTTTTATATGTCTATATACATTATATATATTCCTAAATACATATATATATATATATATATTCCTAAACGTGTATTGCGTACGTGCATGTACCAAAATACTTAAATACAAACCGACATGAGTTCAGAGGAAGCTGCCTTCCATATGGAATTTAGTATGTATGAAATTTATTTAGAATACAGGCCTAAGGAAAGGGTAAAGAGACAGAAAGAGGTCAGTGTTGGCAGAAGCAGTTGTGTGTCATTAATGTAGTTCAACAAAAGTCGTCTTTGATCCCAAGCAGAATGCTAAAAGTAACCTGTTCTGCCTTTCTGAAGAACAAATGCCACTGCTCCACTCACCTGGATCAGTCCTGGAGGTGGTCTGTTTGGGAATGTGTGATCTTGGAGAAATCAGCTCTTGGCAGCGCAGGTCATAGCTGAAGGCACTCATAGCTGACCTTTAGCATGGGACTGCTATCTAGCAGCTGAAGCAACAAAGCTTTTCTTGAAGGAGCTTCCTGGAAGTCCAGAGGTCTATCTGTTGTAACTTCATCCTTAAGTGATACTTTGGTTAAGAATACAACTCTAGGAGGATAATTCTTTTCTCTCAAAATGTGTTGTGGCATTCTGCAGTTGACATAGACAGGTATACTGTGAAAAAACTTAACAACTCTACTACCTTCTGGCAGTGTCTGTGTTGTAACTGCCCTGTAGCATTTACTAAATGAGGGATCTAGGTATAAGTTCTAAACTTAATGACATTTTTAGGGGGAAATTATCAACCATTTCTGTTTGACTATTATTTCCCCTTTATCACTTACTTTTCTCCTTTGGTATACCTGTATCATATTTGTATCACTTCCTCTTGCTCTTTTCTCACATGCCTTCACAGTATTCAGCTGAGGTTTGAATTCAATGCCTTGTGGATACTAAGCAAACACTCTACCAACTGCTACATCCCCAGTACTCATGTGCTTTTTTCTATCCCTCAGTTTACTTATCCATGGGATACACCATGCTTGATCATTGTCATCTGTTTATGGTTTTCAAGTCTACACAAGGGTTTCCATTTTTCACAGAGGTAACATTTTCTAAACTCTGAGCATGTTCAGGAAGGCTATTTTGGTATGAGTCTTGCTGGAGCCTGCTGTGGAATAATGCTCTATACACTGTAAAGATTTGTCCCTCGAACTGGTTTAATAAAACGCTGATTGGCCAGTAGCCAGGCAGGAAGTATAGGTGGGGTGACCAAACTAGGAATGCTGGGAAAAGGAAGGGTGGGGTCAGGAGTCAATAGCCAGATACAGAGGAAGCAAGATGAGAATGTAGTACTGTGAAAAGATACCAAACCACGTGGCTAAACATAGATAAGAATTATGGGTTAATTTAAGTGTAAAAGCTTGTTAGTAATAAGCCTGAACTACCAGCTGAACATTTATAATTAATATAAGCCTCTGTGTGGTAATTTGGAAAGCAGCTGCTGGATATTTGGGAGTTGCTGGCAGGACAGAAACTTCTATTTACAAGAGCCTGATTTTAAGATTGGACCTTCCAGACAGAATTTGGCTTGCGTTTGCCATGTTTCCTTCTACAATTAATCAGTCCATTATTTGTTTATGTGTGTGCTTACATGTGTGCATGTGGAGGTCTGAGTTCAAGCTCTAATGTCATTCCTGAGGAGCCATCCACCTTTTTTTTAATTATTTTAATTTATTTGATGTACATTGGTGTTTTGCCGTGTTTAAGCCCAAGGCCTGACACCTGCAGTTCTCTGGTGACAGGAGAGGAAGTAGAAGCTGATTCTAAAATGTAAGAGAAATGTAAGATGGACAGTCCTGCAGCATTATATGCCCACAGGCCTCAAACATGTAGTTCTCTGGTGGCAGGAGAGGACGATAATGTCTGTTTTCAAAAGGTAAGACAGATATAGGATAAACAGCCCATGCCAGTATAAGCCCACAGGACTGATCCATGCACTTCTCTGGTGGCATGAAATGAAGTTAGAAGCTGTTTCTAAAAGGAAAGACAGATATAGCATGGACAGTTCTACCCAATGTAAACCCACAGTCCTCATACATGTGGTTCTCTTGTCACAGGAGCTGAAATTAAAAGCTGTTTCTAAAAGGTAAGACAGATTTAGGACATTTAGACCTGCCACAGTATAAGCCTCACACCTGCAGTTCTCTGGTGGCAGGCAAGGAAGGTAGAAGCTGTGTCTCAAAGGTAAGATAGATATAGAATGGACAGTCTTAGCCCAGTCATAGGCCACATTCCTCACACATGAAGTAGTCTAGTCACAGGAGTAGAGGGTAGAAGCTGTTTCTAAAAGGTAAGACAGATATAGCATATAGTCTGTGTTGATATCCATGACCCATGTTGCCACCAAGGCCACAGGGATGCTCAGTGTCTGGGCTACCATCTGTGGCCATTTTGATATCCAAGGGCTGTGCCACCACTAGGGCCATGTTGATCTAAGTGGCTTGTGCTGCTACTGGAGGAAAACCGACATCTTGGCATGACCTGCTGCTGGGGGCCATGTCTGGGTCCGAGGCCCTGTAGCAGCTAGGGTCTGTGTTTGATGTCCATGGCTTCAGTAACCAGTGAAGGCCATGCAGATGACGAGTATGGTCAGACACCTGAGTCCATGTTGGTGTCTAAGGGCCACGCTGCTGCTGGGGCTATGCTAATCTGGATGGCCTGTGTTGCCACTGGGGGCCATGGTGATGTCCAAGCCTGGGCCATGGCATAGGGCCATGTCTGGGTCCATGGCCTGTACCATGGGTCCTAATAACCACCAAAGGCCATGCAAATACCCAGGGTCTGGGCCATCACCTGAGGTTATGTGGGGACCTGAGGTCATGCTGCAGCTGTGGCCATACAGATCTGAGTAGTCTGCACTGCCACAAGGTGCCATGATGACATCCAGGCCCGGGCTACAACTAGGGGCCATGTCTAGGTCGATGGCCCTACCACAGCCAGGGTCTGTGTTAATAATGTCTATGGCTCCTGATTCCATTGAAGGTCATGCTGATGCCAGGGGTCTGGGCTACCAGATGGACCCATGTTGGTGTTCAAGGGCCATGCTGCTGCAGGAGCCATGCTGATTTGAATGGCCTGCACTGTCACCCTGGGCCATAGTGTTGTCCCAGTCAGGGCTGCTGCTGAGGGCCATGTCTGAGTCTATGGTCCTAAAGCATCCAGGAACTGAGTCGATGTCAGTGGCTCCTAAAACCGTCAAAGGCAGTGCTGATGCCTGGGGTCTGAGCCACCACCTGGGGCCATGTTGGTGTCCGAGGGTCATGCTGCTGTGGGGGACATGCTGATCACAGTGGCCTATGCTGCCATCTGGCGCCATGGTAACATCCCAGCCCTGGCTGTTGCCAAGGACCATGTGTGGGTCCGTGGACCTACTACAGCTGGGGTCTGTGTTGATTTCTGTGGCCCATGGTGCCACCAAAGGCCACACAGACACCTGGGATCTAGGCTATAACCTGTGATCATGTTGGTGCCCAAGGGCCATGTTGCCATTGAGGCCACACTGATCTTAGTGACCTGTACTGTCACCTGGGGCCATGGTGTCATCTAGGCTCAGGTTGCTGCCTAGGGTCATGTCTGGATCCATGGCCCAGCAGCAGCCAGGTCTGAATTGATGTCTGTGGCTCCTATTACCACCAAGGGCTGTGCAGATGTCAAGGATCTGGATAGCCACCTGAGACCATGTTGGCATCTGAGAGCCTTGCTGCCACCAGGGTCATACTGATCTGGGTGGCCTGTGCTGCCACCAGGGCCATGGTGACATCCAGGCCTGAGCTGCTGCCGAGGGCCATATCTGTGTCCACGTTCCTGCTGCAGCTGGGGTCTCTGATGATGTCCATGGCCCATGCTGCCACAGGTCATAGGAGCCATGCATGTTGAAGTCCAAGGGCTGGGCTGAGCCGGCCCCGCCCCTCACTGGTCCCAGGATAGCTGGCCCCGCCCCTCACTGAACACTGCAGCAGGAGAGCTGGCCACATCCCTCATGGTAGAGCTGGCCCATGCACTTGGGAGAGCTGGCCCTGAAGGCACAGGCCTAGAAGAGCTGGCTCTGCACCTCACCTAAGGGGTCCCAGTGGCCCAGACAGACCAGCTCAGCTACCACTCAGACCCACATCCTGGGCCTTGGGTTGGCTCACCCTAACATCTACCCCATCTATCACCTGCTGGAGTGTGTGAAAGGACTGGTCCTGCAGAACAATAACCACAGGATCTCCATGACTCAGGGCATCAGCAGGATATCCAAGAGGAGTTTGGGTGAGGGTCCAGTGATGATGGTGTGCCAGAGGCCTTGAACCTGACCGGTGACTCATTGCAATGAACATTTTGTGGATGGGGCTGATGGAACAAAAGGGTGTAACTGTGTGACACACCACAGCTCCCAATGCCACTAGGATGAATGAATTAGAAGCTGGAAAGACAGAAGAGTGAGGATTTTTTTGTTGTTTTGTTTTGTTTTTAATTGATTTGGGGGGCTTTTCTTTTGCGGAAATGCTGCAAGGGTGAGGGGAGGATATGGAGGGACTGAGAGGTGAGCAGGATTGGGGTGCATGATGTGACTTTCCCAAGGAATCAAAAACAATTATGTTATAAAAAATCTAAATGAAAATTAAGTATTTGAAAAAAAGTTTAATATATTTGCCATTGGGGAAATTCAAATTATAACGACTCTGAGATTCTATCTTATCCAAATCAGATTGGTTATCTTCAAGGAAAAAAATAACTAGAATTCTGATGAGACTGTGGCTAAAGAGGAAACTTTGTTACTGCTGGTGTAAATGTAAACTGGTACTGCTGCTACGGAAATCAGTATGGAAATTCATCACACACATATGCACAACACACACACACACACACACACACACACACACACACACACACACACCCCTAAACTAGAACTACACATGATCCAGCTATGCCTTCTTGGGTATATACCTGAAAGACTCCAAGAGATACTCGCCTACCCATGTTTATTGCTGTAATGTTCAAAATAGCTAGGCAATGCAACCAGCCTAGGTGTCCATCAACAGATGAATGGATAATGAAAATGTATGCATGTATGTAAATGTTATTTAATTCAGTCATAGAGAAAAGGTAAATCAACACATCTGTAGGAAAATGGGTGGAACTATACATCATTATGTTAAGGGAAAGAAGCTAAAATCAGAAACACAAATACTGTGTGTTTTATATGCCCAGCATAGATTTGAAATTATGTAAAAGTGTTTGTATTTATATATTATGTGTGAGTATGGGTGGTCATGTAACTAAGAAAGAGATCATGAGAGGAGTAGGAGACAGAGAGCATGGGGGAAGGAAATGATTAAGAACAAAGCACAATAGCACTTATGTATAAAAATGCTTAAATGAAGCCTATTAATTTATATGCCTACCTAAAAAATTAACTGAAAAACAAAGAAAAAAGTGAAGACCAGTCATTCTAGAGAGAAAAGTACACAAAGGTCTCAGGAGTCCATTAATTTCTCCTAGTTTACAGATAAAACTGAATATTTTAATCATATTTATTATAGTTTTATCAAGTACATTTTCATGAGTGCAATTGAAAGCGATTCATAGTTTTTATTCCAAATGTTGTAAGAATGAGAAATTGGAGGGTACAGTAGCTAAGAATATGAATGAGGGCCAGGCCTGCTATCATATACCTTGAAACGATCCACCCAAGATAGTTCTTAACCACCACACTGATTAAACCAGTTCAAAGTGTTGCGTCCTTTTATTAATGGCCAGACTGATGGCAGGCTCATGCCTCTGTAAAGTCTCTTGGTGACCAAGCTCAGGGTTAAGTGTTTTAAAAGACAAAACCACAATTACGTCAGTGCTCTGAGGGAAAGGGACACATTAGGGAGGGATTTGCTTTTTTGCAAAATCTCAGCAGTATTTTTTTTTATTTCCACTTCCTTCTAGTTATTTTAGTTTTATGTTTAAGCTGCCCAAACATCAACTATTTTGGTTAATATATCTGGACCATGGTCAGGGTCATGGACAGTCCCCAAAGTGTTACCAAGGCAGTTGTAGCTGTTGGGGGGTGGAAGGATGAGACGTTTTTAGGCAGACACAAAATAAAGTTGGAACAAAATAGTGTTTGCCTTAGTCATTTCACTCCCCATTTCTCTAGTTATTTTGAAATCTTTTTTTTTTTTGATCTTAGCTAAGGAATAAATACTCAGTACCATCAGTAGCTTAACTGAGGCAAGTCTTTGTCTGGTGAACTTTAAAAGGCAATTTGCTATACAAGGTCCCACAACAAGTCCTATAAAGAGGAGGAGCAAGGGGCCAGCCAGGCCAGAGTGGAGGATTCTGAGTCACAGGTTCCAATCAAACGTTTTATGGTACTAGGAATTATTTGGCTCAAGCTCCTGCGGTCCCTTATCTAAATCAACTAACCTTCTGTAAGGTCTCTTTGCTAAGTGCTGACTTGTTAGCAACACACCTCACCTCCTGTCACAAAAAGACCTCTCAGGAACATGAAAACCAAATCTAAGCCTGGCTGGTTTGGGGGACCTGCTTCTGCCAAGAACTCTACCTGGGCATGGAGCGTATCACTAGAGAACTGAAGGCGTCTAATGTCTGCACCTAGCTGATGATTCATCTGTTGTAAGCCCATTTCTCTTCTTATCAGAACCATAGCACTCAATGCAGCAGTGCCTACCACCCCCATTCCTAGCAACACTGGGCCAAGGAGAGGGGTTGCACTCCTGTATCACTGGTGGGGCAGCCCAAAGGGGAAGAAAAGGTGCCCTCCTCTGGTCCTGAATAAGCGCACACTTGGGGGAGTACATGCACAGCCATACATAAAACAGAATATTATTACAGATGTTCTGAGGTCACATTGTCAATGAGACTAGTGGGACTGGCAAACCAAGTTCCAGTGGAAGTGAAATAAGTTTCTATGTTCAGAATAATCATGAGCCTCATATAACACGAGACAAGAGGCAGAAAGGGGAGAATTAGCAAGGAGGTAATTTGCAGTGACAAGACATGAGTGTAGAGGGCAAAAACATCTTTGTGTACACATAAGCACAGGAAAGCCCGCAAAGTGAAACACAATTTATCTCTTCAATGATGTGAGATGCTTAGCTGTTCCTCCTGGAATGCTCGGAAAGGAGATAGTTTACAACCTGGTGATCCTTTGCTCTCCGATGAGCCAGGCTCTGCCCGTATCTCCCAGAATTTGTTTTACTTATTCCAGACCCTTTCCCCCTAAATTTGAATATTTCTTCTAGGCCATAAAACTCATCCTTGAGAGAGATATCATTTGTACTTTACAATAGCCTAAGTGACTTCTATATTATTTTAGAGACAAGCCAAATCCTGACTCCCACAGGGATTGTGTTTACCACAGTCATTCTCCCTAAACCCTGCTCTTAAACATTGTTTCTTTTTTTAAAATTTTTTATTATTAAAGTTTTTATTCATTTTGCATACCAACCACAGATCCCTTTTTCATCCTTCCCCCCACTTCCCCCAGCCTTCCCCCTCCAAACCACCCCCCATCTCTTCCTCCAAAAAGATAAGGCCTCCCATGGTGAGTCAGCAAAGCCTGGTACATTCAGTTGAGGCAAGTCCAAGCCCCTCCACCTGCCTCAAGGCTGTGCAAGGTGTCCCACCATAGGTAATGGGCTCCAAAAAGCCAGTTCATGTACCAGGGATAGATCCTGATCCTACTGCCAGGGGGTCCCTTAAGCAGATCAAGCAGGCTGTCTTGATATGCAGAGGGCCTAGTCCTGTCCCATGGAGGCTTCATAGCTGTTGGTCTAAAGTTCATGAGTTCCCACTAGCTTGGTTTGGTTGTCTCTGTAGATTTCCCCATCATAATCTTGGTGCCCCTTGCTCACAGAATCCCTCTTCTCTCTCTTTGACTGGACTCCCAGAGTTCGCCTGGTGTTAAGCATTGCTTCTAAGTCAAAAGCTTCAGCGTAACTACGTCTTAAGTTTTGTTGTACTCACGGGACTGAGTTAATTGTTATTTAAAATTTTTTTTTTCAAAATTATACTGTGCTTTTAAATGTGGCTAAAATAAATGAACTGGTGTCAGATTCTCAAAGACCTAAATCAAACTGAACCAAGCTTCATTCTTGTCTCTTCATGGATCATTTCCTGCCTGCTATAAAGCTTGCAGGGGGGCTGGAGAGATGGCTCAGAGGTTAAGAGCACTGACTGCTCTTCCAGAGGTCCTGAGTTCAATTCCCAGCAACCACATGGTGGCTCACAACCATCTGTAATGAGATCTGGTGCCCTCTTCTGGCCTGCAGGCCCACATGCAGGCAGAACACTGTATGCATAATAAATAAATAAATCTTAAAAAAGAAAGAAAGAAAGAAAGAAAGAAAGAAAGAAAGAAAGAAAGAAAGAAAGAAAGAAAGAAAGAAAGAAAGAAAGAAAGAAAGCAAGCTTGCAGGGACTCCACACACACACAGCCCCTGCCCCCCAGACCTGAGATGTTTCCATAATGGGCATTTCTGGGGACAGACAAGCAGACCAGTTGGAGGATGCAGTTATTCCCAATACAGTAAGGAAGTCTGGCTTTTAAACAAGTCCAGCAGTCTTGTGCCACCTCAGGCTGTATGTAATTTAGGAAGTGGTGCATTTCCTGAAGTATAATAAAAGGTCAGTTCAGGAGTGGAGTTAATTAACATATATCCAGGGGTGGTAAAAGCTCCCAAAGGAGCTCTTGGCTCCAGGTTACTTTGAGGGGGAGGAGGAGGAAGAGGAGAAGAACAAAGGAGAAGGAGGAGGAGAGACCAGAGGCTTTTCCAATTGGGCTATCAGGCTAATAGGGTAGAGGGGGTGTCTAATATAGCCTGCTTTGGATGGTAAACAGAGCCCCCCAATCATGCCTAGTTGAATATAATCTTATACACCACGAGGAACCAACAACCCAAGAAAAATATAGAAGGTTGTTTACTTGTAGGTACACAGGATTACTAGTTGCAGGGTTGGAGCAAACCTCGTAGGTGTCCTCCATAAAGAAATGCGGTTTCATTTGGGACCCCTAAACACATGGCAATGGCTGTATATATCCATTTGGGACAGAAGTATTCCTCTTCTTGGTTACATTGTGACCTTTTGTTTGGGGCTCTTTTTTTTTTAAATCCTCTTCCTGTTTACAGGAACATATGTAAAATTCTGTCTTTTTTTTTTAACACTTAAACAATTGTGTGTTGTTGTGCCCTGGGCACGAGACCCCCAAAGAGACCACAGGGACCTCAAGCCATCCAACACAGTAGAGGCTGGAGGAGGTGCCTGCCCCACTGCGAGCTCAGTTTTTAAAGGCAAAAACCATAAGTTTACATCATTTAGGGGTGCTAGTATGGGTACAATTCTGATTGGCTCAAGTTTTAGGGGCTTCAGAATTTCTATGTTATCTTACTTTGTAGTTTTAACCGGTTGTTTGTCAAACTTTGTAGACTACCTCCTGCATTGGGGCATTCTATGGTTAATCAATTGCTACCTGATAGTCTTTCAATCATCCTGACTTTGTACCTTTGACCATCTCTGGCCTTGGGGCATTCAATGGTTAATCAGTTGTTACCAGATGGCTCTTCAAACATCCTGAGTTTGTCCTATGTCAGCAGCTCTGAGAATTTTGAAACTCAGGCCTGTTTCAAGCTGGGGTGAGGGGCTTGCTTGAAATGGGGGTGCTTTGGTTCTTCAGTGTGATGCTAGAAGACGTTTCTCCCAAGCCTGTCAGCAGGTAACCTCCAGCCTTATCAGTGGGAAGGTTTAAGAGTTTCATGAGATCAGTCTTTAATATGGGCTTATTTGACCCTTCAGTCTGGTTAGCTTCTGCCAGCACTTTTCAGTGTGAAAGCACGTGAGATTGAAGGAATAAGTAGACGGCCTACCCACACTAAGAGGGAATATATAAACAAATAGGAGTTCAATTTACAAGAGAGTCTTAGCTGGAGTGTATGTTGGGGGTGAGACAATTACTTTCTGGTCCTGGTCTGGAACAGGTTTGGCATGGGAGTAATGAAGACAGGTGTGAATCCAGTTAACGGTGACTGAACTCAGCCTAGTATGAGGTACTTTCCAAGCAGTTGTCAGTCCTTCTTTCTGAAACTTCTTGTGTGTAGTCCTGGATCAGTATGAATGACAGGGCACCAAGGAGGGAACTGGAAGGATATCTCAAACCCTAGACCGGACTGCAATCTGGACCTTTTGGAGAGACTGGGGATACTGTGAAAGAAACTAATTCGTAATCTCCTCAATGATATGGTCTCTTAAATAGGGCAACAAGGAGGGTGGCCTTCGAAATAGAATCTCATCGGGTGAATCCTGCTTTGTGAGGGGTGCATCTTGCCCTAAGAAGGGTCAGGAGTAAAAGGTCAGACCAATTTTCACTGGTTTCCAAAATGTATTTAGAGAGGGTTCATACATTTGACCTTCCCAGAGCTCTGAGGTTGGTAGGCACAGTGGAGATTCCAGGTTGTGTTTACGGCCTACTGACTATTTGAGCTATAAATGAGGTAAAAGCAGATCCACTATGATCCAATTGACAGGGCAGCCCCAACCTAGGAATAATCTCATGTAAGAGTCTTGACCACTGTCAGAAAAGTCTCCCTCCAGGTAGCAAAGGCTTTTTATTCATCCTGAGGTGTTCACAAACACTAACACGAGGAAGTGTTGTCTCTGTGAAGCCAACTTCCCATTTCTCACCAGGGGCTAGTTCCCTCAGCTTAATGATGGGGACTCTTTTGCCCCTTGCCACTGGGTAGGTACTGCTGCCCTGGCTCTCCTGATTCTGTTGATGACAAGATTGTTTCCATTGGTTTAAAAAAAATCAGCCTCTGCTTCAGGCAGGGGAGTCCCCTGGAGGTCTGGGCAAGTAGCCTGAGAAATGTCCAGCAAGTCCTCGAGGTTATTGTCAGGCATCAATATTGCAGGGTTGAGACTCTGTCCAGAAGCAAAAGTGAGATGGGGCTGATCGAGCAACCAACTGTGATATTGAGTGATGTAGGCATTTGACACCCACTGACCATTTGCCTCTCTTAGGAGGGTTTTCACGGCATGGGGGGAACTGTTAGAGTCAGGTCCTGGCTCAGAGTAAGTTTGTCAGCTTTCGTTACCAGGATAGCAGTTGTGACTATGGCACAAAAACAAGATGGCCAGTCAGAGGCCACCAGGTCCAGATGCTTAGACAGACACACTATGGGCCTCCACCAAGGTTCCAGGGTCTGCGTCAACATGTCCTTTGCAATACCCTGAGTCTCATGGATGTAAAAGTGGAAGAGTTTAGTGACATCAAGTAGGGCCAAAGCTAGGGCTTGGGTTAGAGCCCGCTTTAGTTCCAGGAAAGCTTGTTCCTCTGTTTCAGTCCACTTCAAAGTCTGGTCTCCAACCGTGGCAGAATAAGTAAGCTGGGCTATTTCTGCAAACCCAGGAATCCAGAGCCCGCAATTTCCTGCCACCCCAAGAATTCTCATACCTGCTTCTTGGTTTGGGGATTGGAGATCTGGAGGACTGCTTTCTTCTGGGCAGCACGGGGAATTCTCCTACCTTGAGCTAGCTTGTATCCCAGAGAGGAGACTTTTGTTCAGCTGAACTGGGCCTTTTCATGGAGACATGCTATTCCAATGTCTGGAGCAGCTGTAGCAAGTCCTTTGTGTCTTTAATATGGCAGTGTTGGATACTGCCAGAAAATATCATCTATATATTAGGGTAGAGTTTAATCAGGGTGTGACACCCTGAATCCTGTAAGTCTTTTTGTAATGCCTCCCCAAAGAGTCTAGGGGAATTTTTAAACCCTTGGGGTAGTCATATTCATGTTAGCTGGCTAGTCTCATTGGACACTTGATCAGCCCATTCAAAGGCAAATATAGGCTGGCTCCCTGGCACAGGGAGAATGAAAGAAAGCATCCTCAAGGTCTAGAACCCTATAGACCTCTTGGTCTGACAGGAGGAGACTGAGCAAAATGTATGTATTTAGACCAGTAAAATGAATGATTTCAGTCTGTTTATTTCCCTCACAGAGATCTTGGGCTGGCCAATAGTCTGAGGACCCTAGCTTGTAGACAGACAAGAAAGGCATATTCCAAGCCAACTGGAATAGAGGTAAGGATGCTAGCTTCCAACAGACTCTTGATATGGGGAGCAATTCCTAGTCTAGCCTTTTGGTTCATGGGATATTTCTAGGCCCTCATTTGTGGTGTGCCCTCAAGCCTGGGGGATGTCTCAGCTCATACTTTAGGAAACGGTTGTTGCAAGTCCTGGAACAGGGTCCCTGGGTATGGGTTTGTTTCTGCTGTGAAGTCTGGAAGAGCTAGGAAATATTATTCGGACAGAGGGCAGTTAAGCTGAATTGGCAGTCATGTGCAAAGGAAATTTCAGTTTCTTGAGCACTAAAGGGGTTGATGGTGACTAGTTTTAGAAGATCTCTGCATAGAAGGGGGAAAAGACAATCTAGGACAACTAGGAAGGAGTGAATCACCTGTTTGTGGACCAGGCTGACCATTCTTTAAGGCCCTTAATTGTGTCTGTGGATTCCTGTACTGCCATCTTTTTATCGGTAACTGGCCCCACTGGAGATTTTAAAATGGAAATCTCTGCCCCAGTGTATACCAAAATCTTAATTGGGTAGCCTCTTATTGATAGAATGACCAAGGACTCTTGGGGACCTAAGAGAGCAGAGCCCTGGCCTCTTTATTCTGACTCACTCTACATCTCCCTTGTGGTGGGGAGGGTCATTGCTTTCCACAATAGCTTGAACATTCATTTCTCCAGTATCCCTTTTCCATTACAGTGAGCACATTGATTCCTTTCCAATAGGACCTTCCCCATCTTCTCCTTTTTTTTTTTTTTTTTTTTTTGTTTTTGTTTTTGTTTTTTAGATCTCTCCCTTGGACACAAGCAGTAGGGAGCTCAGGGAAAACTGGAAAGCAGCCAGCATAATCTTAGCCTGTCTGAATGTGTGGCTCAATCAGCAGCAAATGCAGCTTGCTTTTGTTTTTAAGTGTCTCGGTTATCGTAAACCCTTGGGCCACTCGGATGGGCTGGGAGCTATTCACCTCTGAAAATCCCTCTAGTTTTTGTAGTTTTTGCTGCTATCCATCCAGGGTTGAGTGGGTGACAAAAGCCAAATTTAATGCCTTAGCATTTTCCTGAGCCAATGGATGTAATTGTGTAAATTCAGAAAGCTTCTTGTAATCACCCGAGAAAGGCTGTGGGAGACTCTTTGGAGCCTGGTGATCCTCGGTAGTCTTAGACAAACTAATGGGTTTTGAGTTGCACCCCGAATTCCATTCAAAAGTTACCAGTGAAAAGTGTCTACCTCCTAGGAACCTGTGTACCTCTGGTCCCAATCAGGATGCTTGGATGGGAAAGCTGCCTCAAAAACGAGTAGCTCTTCTGCATCAGTGGCTGAGGTTAAAAAAAAAAGCCCTTCTTGTCTTTCCCCCAATGTTTTCTGACCTCTGAAGCCAACAGAGTCAGAATGAACTGCTGGCAGTCAACCCAGTTAGGACAATGGGTATGGAGAACAGATTCCAGGAGGACAGTTAGGGCTTGGAGTTCATCAGGTAAACGGGGGTGGGGTCTGGCTTTTCCAGTTATACAGACATGAAGCAGAAAAATGAACATATATCAGGAAAATGTAACCACCTTCCTCTAGGTCATTGCTCCCTGTCCCAGGAGGGAGCAGGGCCTCTCGCAACAGAAAGACAGAGGCCTGATTCTGAGTTGGGTTAAGAGCATGGTGGGTCAACAAACAGGAAGCCAAATTATAGTGTTTGTTTGTTTGTTTGTTTGTTTAACTCTTTGGAGGCCCACCACCCAGCTCCAAAATAAATACATAGAGACTTATTCTTACTTATGATCAAGCCTTAGCTTGGCTTGTTTCTAGCCCCAGCTTTTCTAACTTAAATCATCCCATTTCTCTTTAACTACATTCGGACTCTGGGCTTTTTAACCTTTCTTTAGTCTGTATCTCTTTCTTTCCTTGTTACTCTGTGGCTGGCTGTGTGGCTGTGTGGCTGTGTGGCTGTGTGGCTGTGTGGCTGTGTGGCTGTGTGGCTGACCCCTGGCATCCTCCTCTTCTTATCCTTTTCTTGCTCTTCTTCTATTTCCAAGCCTAGATTTCTCCTCCTCTTTATTCTCTTTGCCTGCCAGCCCTACCTATCCTTTCTCCTGTCTTCCTATTGGTCAGTTCAGCTCCTTATTAGACCAATCAGGTGTTTTAAACAGGCAAAGTAACACAGCTTTACAGTTAAACAAATGAAGCATAGAAGAATACAACACCCGGCTCGCTCTGGGCTGCACCACGGACTGGCCCCCTGCTACAGGCCACGGGCAAGCAGGGTGCTGTGGGGCGCTGCGGCCCCTTCCAGGCAGCACTGGTGGCCGCAGCGCTGGTGGCCGGGCCACAGTGAGGGCAAGGGCTCCAGCTGTGCCACCATGGGCCTAGCTGGGCTTCAGGAGAATGTGTTTACTGTGCAGTCAAAGATCTATGCCTACATGAGTCCGAACAAATGCTCAGGAAGGCGCTTCCTCTCTTCAGGAAGAGACTCAGTTGCACATCACGAGGTCAAATGCCAGGGGAAGCCATTAGCGGGAATCTACAGGAAGCAAGAAGAGAAAAGAAATGCTGGGAATACGATCCAAAGCTCCATGAAGTTCGATGAACAGAAGATCCAAGATGCTGGGAGAGGTCCCCTGGCACCTTTTCCAAACCAAAAATCTGAAGCAGCGGAACCTCCAAAAACTCCACCCCTGTTGTGTGATCCTACCAATACAGTGGTTGCCAAGCAGGCCCTGAAAAAGCCCCTCAAGGGCAAGCAGGCCCCTCGGAAAAAGTCTCAAGAGAAAACACAGCAGAATAGAAAACTCACAGATTTCTACCCGGTGCAAAGGAGCTCCAGGAAGAGCAAAGCTGAGCCGCAGTCCAAAGAAATGAAAAAAAAAAAAAAAAAACTGATTAGCTGATTGAAAGTCGAAAGGAAGAAGGCATGAAAGATTGATCTCATTGATGAAAAAGGCAGGGGTGTGATTGCCACCAAGCAGTTCTCCCGGGGAGACTTTGTGGTCGAATACCAGGGGGACCTCATTGACATCACCGATGCTAAGAAGAAGGAGGCTCGGTATGCACAAGACCCCTCCACAGGCTGCTACATGTACTATTTTCAATATCTGAACAAAACCTACTGTGTGGATGCCACTCGAGAAACAAATCGCCTGGGGAGACTGATCAATCACAGTAAGTGTGGGAATTGCCAAACTAAGCTACATGACATCAGTGGCGTGCCTCACCTCATCCTCATCGCCTCCAGAGACATTGCAGTTGGGGAGGGGCTGCTGTACGACAATGGCGACCGTGGCAAGCTGAAGTATTAACCATGTGGCCTCCCAGCCTCCCTGCCACCCTGCCACCTTCAAAGGACAAAATGCCCTCAAAGGGAAATGATTTCTTTTACACACACTTACTCTTAGCTAATTACTTCAAATGTTTTTAAAAAGTATATTGAAGATGCCTTTTCATGTAATATCTAAATATCTGTTACAGACTTCCAAGGTGGACTTGAACAGATGGCCTTATATTAACAAAACTTTTATATTCTAGTTGTTTTTCTACCTTTTTGCATACAAGTTGAAGGTTTGTGCTTCCCGCCAGCGCAGTCTAAGACTCAGCACAGGTTTTAGAGAATGGAGTCGAACGTGAACTAGGAAGCCAGGCTCTGCCCAAGATGAAAGGCAGGACTCCTCTGCACCTGACGTCCAAGGACAGGTGGGTGCGAGGGTGCTGCCACCCCCCCACACACAGCCTGGATGGGATATCTCCAAGCTCTTGTTCTCTTCAGCATCTTGACAGGCATACACATTGACGTGTATGAATATTTTTTAACAAAAGTTTCGCGGTAAACTAGTCTTTCCCTTTGCTTTCTCCAAAGCCTACTGAGCTCAGGGCTTGGAGGCCCAGCCGGGAACAGATCTCTTCCACAAGCTTTTCCAGGCACCTCGAAGCATCAGGGTGGGCAGTCAGACTAGAGGCAGGCCGGGAAAAGCACTGCTCTCCTGCCCTCTCCTTGAAACTGCATTAAATTCTTTATAGAAATGTGAACACTGAATTTATTTAAAAATAATAAACTAAAACATTTTTAAAATCAAAAATAAAAAAGTGGAAAAGAAAACAACTTATATGTATATAGGATTAGAAGGGAGTGCAATGACTATGTTTTTCTTTTCCTCTGGATTCCTTTATTTTTATCTTTTTAGCTTGGCTGGCTGGTTTGTGTAGAGAAGATATGAGAAGGTATTGTATTCTAATCAAAAGTAAGGTTTTATAGTGGGACTAGAAATTACTAAACCCACAACCCTCCCCCACCCCCCACCCGCAACACCCATTCTGCTGTGTGGAAAGTTCTCTACCTGCTGCCAAGGCAGAACCCCTAGTATCCTGTGAAGATGCTGCCAGCCCAGGACCGCTGCCAGCATCAGGCATCAGATGTGTTGGCATTAGGGTGCCTGGGAGCCAGAGAACCAGGATGTTAAGTTGTTACCTGTGATAGCAGAGGTAGGTGACTTCTTTCTCCCTTCCTGGGAAGGACTAATTCTCACCGTTCACCTTCAGTCCAGGGGCTGGGGCTCTGGAGCCAGGTATGAGAACCTACCTTTGTCCCCAACACCTCTCCCTATCCCCCAGCCTCAGGATGGTGCTACCTAAGAAAGTCTTCCCCACACCCCTTGCTAGGCTGGTCAGTGGTCAGACTTGGAGGAAGATCCTACAGGAGCGTGTAACTGTGAGATGTAACGTCTTGGTTGTACCTGTTTGTGGCCTAGCTTTGTATTTAAATAGCAAAGAAAAAGGAAAGAAACTTGAAAATTATTTTTCATCATAAAAATAAAGCAAAAAATTAAAATATTTATTGCCAGGCAAAAAAAGGAATGCAGCACATCTTTGCATCATTAAACAAATATTCCACAGCATAAACAAATGTGACACATCTTAAGCTAATGTCCTACAATATTTACTTCTTTTTGTCTAAATAAAAATGAAATATTTTAACTTTAACATAGTAAAACTATATATAACAAAAACAGTTATCAAGTAAGGATTACATTTACAATATTCTGTCCATTTGTAGTTAGCATATTCAGAGAAAATGAATTATCTATCCTATCTTAGTGAATCCAAAGTTTTACACCTAATTTACTTTCTATCATAACTAAGGAAAACTGCAACTATAACTATCAACTCCATCAAAGACCCAGAAGGATGCAATATTATCTAACAACAGAGACATTTGGTTGCCTGGACAGTTACCCAAAGTTCTCTGCAATATTGGGGCATCCATCTTCAGCCTACAGGCCCTGAATATCTGGCAAACTTTTCAAAGAAGCAGGAAATTGAAGGACTGCCCTACCTTGTACTGGCAAAGTTTTTCAGTTGCTTTCCTCTGTGTCCTGCAGAATATCTGGCAGACTCTTCTGTGAAGCAGGAATCCCGAAGGACTGTACTGCCTTGTCTTGGAAAAGTTCAACAGTCTTTTTCCTGTGTCCAGTTTGTGCAGTCTGCATAGCATGTTGTCAGCTGTAAGGCGAGAGAAGTTTCTTGTCCAAATGGCTTGCCTTGCCACAATGAAAGCAAACTCCACAGGAAGTTTCTTCAATGCTCATCATCCTTTTAAGAAGTAAATTGGTGCTGCCAGGAGAAGATGTGTCTCATTGTTTGAAAAACCTTAAGTTATTAAACATCTTAAATGTCATATTCTGTAGATCTTTGAAGTATTTGGAAATCATCTGTCTAAAATATACCTTTTTAACCTTTAAAACATAACTAATATGACTAAAAGTTTGATTATTATAGATTAGCTACTAACCTCATTTCTTACTTATACATTGCACTTTTTAATGAGCTGCGTAAGCATAATACTCCAAACAAGAGTAGAAACATGTATACAATATAACAAAAATAACTTTAAATTTGTATCAGTATACCAAAATCCATGCCAATGCAAAATATCTGATATTAATAGTTGTCTTTTTATCCTATATTCCTATATTCCCCTAAATGATAACAAACATCCATAACCCACCAAATAGGCAACAACCACCCACCCCATCTCTTAGGAATGTGAGTAATGTCTTCTCTAGGCTGTTTCCTAATGTCTGTAGGTGAAAGCATCTTTAGGGTCCCTGAGAAAATTTGAGATAATGGCCCAGTCCTCGGAAAACTAGCTCTAACCTTTGTTGATATAGCTCACCTGTCAAGATTCAGGAGGTCTCCCCCAATCAAACCTGATCCATATCATATTAACCTAGAATGAATTCACAGCCTCCATAAAAGAATAAAATTGAAATTAAAATAATATAAAGGACCTCTCTAGACAGTCTATGCTTGCAAAGAATTGGAGAGTTGGACATAAGAGCTGGCTACTGGGAAACAAATAAAAAAGGTTTTATAAATGGAAATGCTCTGAAATGCAGGTATAATTTTTTTTAAACTTACTTGAGATTGTGACAAGGATGACAAAATGGTACGCAATATAACAAGAAAATATGTTATGACTATGTGCCCAAAGGAATAAAATGCTTAATATATGAAGAATAAATCTGTCTCTGAAAAAATTCTATGAAACAAAATGTAGTCTTCTTACACTGTATTTTTTCTTTATTAAGAAACTTTTTATTCATTTTACATACCAACCACAGATCCTCCTCTCTTCTCTCCTCCTGCCCTCCTCAATCTTCTCCCCAAAACCCATTCTCCATTCCCTCTTCAAAAAAGGTAAAGCCTCCCATGGGGAGTCAGCAAAACCTGGTACATTCAGTTGAGGCAGATCCAAGCCCCTCCCCCTGCATCAAGGCTGTGCAAGTTGTCCCACCATAGGTAATGGGCTCCAAAAAGCCAGTTCATGCACCAGGGATGGATCCTGATCCTACTGCCAGGGGGCCCCTTAAGCAGACCAAGCTGCACAACTGTCTTGGTTATGCAGAGTGCCTACTCCAGTCCCATGGAGGCTCCACAGCTGTTGGTCTAAATTTCATGAGTTCCCACTAGCTTGGTTTGGTTGTCTCTGTAGGTTTCCCCATCATAATCTTGATGTCCCTTGTTCATAGAATCCCTCTTCCCTCTCTTCGACTGGACTCCTGGAACTTGGCCTGGTACTTGGCAGTGAATCTTTGTATCTGCTTCCATCAGTTACTGGATGAAGGCTCTATGATGACAGTTAGGGTATTTACTGATCTGATTACCCAGATAAGCCAGCCCAGGCACCTTCTCCACTATTGCTAGTAGTCTAAGCTGGGGTCATCCTTGTGGATACCTGGGAACTTCCATAGAACCAGGTTTCTCCCTCTCCCCATGATGTCTCCCTCTATCATGGTATCTCTTTCATTGCTCTCCCACTCTGTCCCTGTTCCAGCTCGACCATCCTGTTCCCTCATGTTCTCATCCCCCATCCCCTACCCTCTATTGCCCCCACATCCCCAGTTTACTCATTAGGATTGCCTCTGTTTCCCCTTCCCTACATCCCTCTTAGGATCCTCCTTGTTTCCTAGCTTCTCTGGAGCTGTGGGTTGTAGTCTGATTATCCTTTGCTTTACATTTAGTATCCACTTATGAGTGAGTACACACCATGTTTGTCCTTCTGAGTCTGGATTACCTCACTCAGGGTGATATTTTCTTGTTCCATCCATTTGTCTGCAAATTTCATGATGTCATTGTGTTTCACTGCTGAGCAGTCCTCCATTGTGTATATGTGCCACATTTTCTTTATCCATTCTTCGGTTGAGGGGCATCTAGGTTGTTTCCAGGTTCTGGCTATTATGAATAGCTGTGAACATAGTTGAGCAAGTGTCCTTGTGTTATGATTGAGCATTCCTTAGGTATATGCCCAAGAGTGGTATAGCTGGGTCTTGAGATAGATTGATTCCCAGTTTTCTGAGAAACTGCCCTTATGATGTATTTTTAAAAATCCAAGAATTGAGGAGAAATTATTAAATGTCTTCAGAAAGAGAAATGATCAGAATGAACTACAAAGGGTTAATATTAGTATGATAAAGGATTATAATAAATGATTGACTTAAATTAATACTATCAATCCAATGTACACTTAACCAAAAAATGAGGGATTGCTATAAATTGATAATAATTATATGAAAGTCTTATAGGATGTTGTGAAGATTACCATCAATTCTGGTCATGCTCTGGCAAGAATCTAAATTAATTTCTTAAAGGATCAGAAACTCAGAAAAGGTTTATGGAGACTAAATAAATCTCTGCTCTTAGAGGAATAAGCATGAGAGAAATAAGTGGAGAAATATAAAACCTGTTTACCCTCCAATATGTCAGAGCAGTAAGTGTGTATGGAAATGTGAATGATATAAACATTATTCTCAGGGAAAGAGTAAAGCTACGTTTCTCGAAGGAAAGCATGTCTTGTCTTCTGAAAAAGCAAATAGTAAAACAGGTAGAGGAAATCCATAGTAAAGAAGGAATAAATAATGCATTATCTACAGATTGCTTTGAAATGTGTGTAAGCCATGGGAATAGGAAGAAGCAGAGTGCTAGAGAGGTCCTCAGGAATCCACAAAGATGACTCCACTACAGACTACTGGAAGGTAGAGGGTGCCTGAGCTGACCTACTCTGGTGATCGGATGGCCGAACACCCTAACTGGCATGATAGAACTCTCATCCAGTGACTGATGGAAGCAGATGCAGAGATCCACGGCCAAGCCCCAGGTGGAGCTTCAGGAGTCCAATCGACAAGAGAGAGGAGGGATTATATGAGCATGAGATATTGAGACCATGATTGGAAAAAGTACAGAGACAACTAGCCAAACTAGTGGAAACACATGAACTGTGAATTAATAGCTGAGGAACCCCCATGGAACTGGACTAGGCCCTCTGGATAAGTGAGACAGTTGTTTAGCTTGAACTGTTTCGGGGACCCCCAGGCAGTGAGACTGGGACCTGTCCTTAGTGCATGAGCTGACTTTTTGGAACCTAGGGCCTATGCTGAGACACTTTGCTCAGTCTTGGTGCAGGGAGGAGGGGATTGGACCTGCCTCAACTGAATGTACCAGGCTCTGCTGACTTCCCAGGGGAGACCATGCCTTGGAGGAGGTGGGAATGGCGGGTGGGTTGGGGGGAAGGCTTGGGGGTAAGAAGAGGGAGGACAGGGGAATCCGTGGTTGGTATGTAAAACTAATAGAAAAATCTTTTAATAAAAAGAAAAAAAGAAGAAATGTATGTAAGAATCATCAAGGCTCTTAAACATTTGTGAAGTAAAATTTCTGTGCCCATTTCCCCAGGATGCTTATTTGTTGGTATTATGTAGGTCCTAGGAAATGGCATTTTAACAAGACTATTCCCCTATACACATACAAATACAACCACTGTCAACAACAACAATAACAACAACAAGAATAACTGTAACAACAAGTTTATGATGCATACTAAAATTTGAGAATTATCATGAAATGCTATATCCTGAGCAAAATGGTGGAACTATGGCTAGCAAAAAATTTTCAATTACATCTATAGACAGTTTCTTCATATTCAAAGTCCTAGAAAGGAACTAAGGACCTAGGTCATGTGCATGTACCCTACTTGTTGGAAATGATGGGTAGGAATTCTTGGCCCATCTTGACATGTAAACAGAGAAGTAGGACCTTTCTTCTACCAAGATGCATAGGAATGTAAACTCCAATAGTATGGAGTTTCAGATGATATGTGACAAATACTTATAGCAAGACAGCTCCTATAAAAGCATGATTGAGTTGTTAACAAGGTGAGTCTCTAGACTGCGCAGCCTAGTTGATAAACTATTTTGACATCAGTAAATACTAGTGTTTGTAATTGATAGACCAGAAACAGATATGAATTTAACAGCTGAAACTCAGAAAAGTTAGGATGATTCATAGATGATCACTTAATAGAAATTAACAAGACTAACAGAAGCCATACTCTATGGAGGAAGGAGGGTTTTTACCTGGATTTTGAAGGAAAGGGAAGATTAAAATCAGCAAAGAATGGTGTGGTACCTATTAACTGCCCTGAAGAAAACCAGGTCTTAATACCCGGGACCTGTGGATGTTACCTCAAGTAAAAAAAAAGCATTTTGCAGATATTATTAAGGGTCTTGAGGCAGAGACATTATCCTGTATAATTATAATTAATATGGGCCCTAAAAATCACAAGTATTCTTACAAATGGAAAGCAGAGGGAGGTTTGGAGACAAAAAGAAGATGAGAACATATATGGGGGAATGACACAGGAAACTCAAGAATGCCAGAAGCACCTACTGGCAGGCAGAATTACAGAGGTGGTTCTTCCCTGGAAATCCCAGAAGGAACTGGACCTATTGATGTCATGAATTTGGCTTTATTTTGGACCTCAACATCCCATAACTGTGGGAAAATAATTGCTTTTATTCTAGGCCTCTTAAAATAGAAATCAGTAGCCAGGCGGTAGTGGCGCGTGCCTTTAATCCCAGCACTTGGGAGGGAGAGCCAGGCAGATCTCTGTGAGTTCGAGGCCAGCCTGGTCTCCAAAGCAAGTTCCAGGAAAGGCACAAAGCTACACAGAGAAACCTTGTCTCAAAAAACAAACAACAATAACAAAAAAAAAAGAAAAGAAATCAGTAAAGACGATGGAATGGGGTAAGGAGGAAAGTCGAGGTGTGGAGCACTTCGAGAAGAAGGGTGTAGTTATAAGGTGATTCAATGGAAAATAGAATAGCCCAGTTTAGTTTGACTGCAGGGTTTGTATAAGGGAAAATCATAGGAATAATAAAAGTTTGGTAGTTGCTAAATCCTAGGGTACATTGAATAAATGTTTTAGAATGAAAAATTTAGTCAGACATGGTGGGGCATGCCTATAATCTTACCACTTTGGAGTGAAAGCAGGAGGGTGTGAGTATAATGCTACACATCCTACTGAGTTTAAGACCAGCCTGTACTTATGGGCTCTTGTCTCAAAGCAAAAAGAATAATGTGAATTTTGCATATTAACAGGCTAAGAATTTGAATACAAGCACAGGACTGGACTGGAAATAAAGAAATACACAAACAGGAACTGGAGAGATGGCTCAGTGGTTTAGAGCACTGGCTATTCTTCCAGAGGACAAGGGTTCAATTTCCAGCAAGGACATGGTGGCTCACAACTGTTAACTGTAGTCCCAGGGCATCCATCACCATCTTCTGGCATCCTCAGACAGTGCATGCATGTAGTGCATAGACCCACATGATGGAAGAAGAGAACTGATTCTTGAAATTTGTCCTCTGACCTCCTCATGTGTGTCATGGCAGGAATACACACACACACACACACACACACACACACACACACACACACACACAAATTAATTAATTAATTAATTAATTAATTAATTAAAAAAGAAAGCCCATTGATGATTTCATGAGTCAGTTTCCTGGAACACAAACCACGGAGAAGAAGAATATGGAGAAGAAAAACCAGCCTTGTAACTAATAACAGCGTGATTTAAATGTCAGGCTCTGCATAGGCCCAAGCCTAGTTTTATCTTGTGTGAATGAATGTCCTTTAGTATTTAGGAGAATCTGCAGAAGGTGCATTGCTTGTGTTTCTTTTGGTTGCCTTTGTCCAGTGGTTCTCAACCTGTGGGTCATGACCCCCTGGAGGGTAGAACAATCCTTTCACAGGGGTAGCATATCAGATATCCTGCATATCAGACATTTACATTACAGTTCATAACAGCAGCAAAATTATACTTACGAAGTAGCAACATGTGGGATGACTCATCCCTAACAAGCTTGAGGGCCAGCTGGCCCAAACCAGTAAATGATACTTTCTGAGAGCCAACCTGGGTCTGCCTAAGGGCCTTAGCAATAGCAGCTGAGACATGATCTGGAGATGACCTGGACCAATGAGAGACAGCCATGTCACACCAGCAGATGCATATTCATCAGACTCCCACCCCTGCCGGGTGGGATGGAGGGTATATAAGGCTTGCCTCTTCCTGAATAAACTGAGCTTGTTGTTTTGACATTCTCCCTGAGTCTGTGTGGTTTGACTCTGTGCCTACTTGGCCCCCTCCCCCAAAGGGAACAACAGCACAGGACCCTGCCAGAGGAACCGTGTTAAAGGGTCACAGCATTAGGAAGGTTGAGAACCCTGTCTTTGTCCATGAGTTTCTACTTCTACTATGTTCTCATTCTCACCCCACACCTTGGGTGCATAATTCCCCTTTGGCACAGAGTTGATGACCTCCTTCTCCTTGTTTCTTCCACTTCCTCCTGAATCATCAATGACTATATACACACAGATTTGTACTGAAGGGTGAGTTCCTTGAAGTGCCACAGCAACTTAAAACATAATTCCCATATATTAGTATAGCTCTCCGTCTTCATCAGAGAAGTTTCTTTTTTCAAGTGGATGATCATTAATACAGAAACTCACAGCAAGCCAAAGTGCATTGAATAAGTGACTATGGAATACTCAGCCCTAGTTGGGACATCTATATCACATTACATACTCCGAAAGCTCAGGGACTATTGTGGAAGAAGAGGTAAAAAGATTGTAAGAGTGAGAGGTTGGGGAGGACTAAGACAAAGCAGTGTTTTCCAGACATATCAGTACCATTTCACTCACGAATTCACAGTAACCATGGTTGCCTGCACAATGTCAAGCCAGTCAACATTCCAGTATACATGGGGTAGGGACTTGTGGTAGTTTGAGTGTAATTGGCCCTAAGAAGCTCATTGCAAGTGGCACTATTAGGAGGTGTGGCTTTGTTGGAGTAGGTATGGCCTTGTTGGAACAACTGTGTCACTGTGGGGGTGGGCTTTGAATTTTCCTATGTTCAAGCTACTCATAGTGTCACAGTCCACTTCTGTTAGGGTCCTGGAGAAGTCTCACAAAAGACCACCATCCACAAATGCAATCAACAAGAGTGTTTATTATCTCTTGAGAAAGCTTCCAGCCTATTGGGGCTGGCCATCCCACACAAAGACAGGTGAAGACCCTGAGAGATGTCTGAGCTCCTTTTAAGCACAGCCAAGGGGAGGTCTCAAAGCAGTTAGGCAAATCATTATTGCTTAAGCAAGTGGCAATCATATCAGTACATTCTAATTGGCCAAGGCTAGTTATAGGCTGGTCAGGGTACAGTTTTCCATTTGGGGGCAGGCCTGGACAAGTCCCAGGCTCTGTCCTTGAACTGCTGTGGAGGCTGTCTGGCCTAGCATGTACTGACTGTGGGGGCTGGCTCAGTGGCTCAGGCTTGGTGCATCCTATCTCCCTTGTCCCTGTTGTCAGGGGCACCAGTGATTAATTGCCCTTTGTTTGTGACTCCTCAGAAACTGCCTGTCCAGTCTCAAGAAACTGAAGTTGAGGCCTGATCTGAGGGAAGACTGAGCAGTCTGTTATGGCATCTGCTTGGTCCTCTCACTTCTTGTTGCCTTCTGATCAAAATCTAACCAGCACCATGTCTGCCTGCATGCTGCCATGTTCCCAGTCATGATGGTAATGGACTGAACCTCTGAACTGTAATCTGCCACCTCAATTAAATGTTTTCCTTATAAGAGTTGCTGTGGTCATGGTGTCTCTTCACAGCAATAGAAACCCTAACTAAGACAGAAGTCATGAAGCTCCTACCTCTAGCCAAGTAGTTATTGACCGCTAATAGCTACTGGGGAAGGGAGAATCAGTTTTCTTCAGGGATTATGCCCCTTGTAAATTGCCCATGCTCCAGTGGATGATATCTTACCCATACACATACTGGCAGCACTGGGTTCTATGGGTTAAAAAAAAAGGACACGAACTTGGGAAAGAGCTGTGGTTTGGGGTCTGGTAGGAGTTGCAGTGGGGAGTAAAGTGTGGCGATGATAAATATACAATGTATGCATCTGTGAAATTCTCAAGGAATAAATGTATTTATTTATTTTTTATTTTAAATGTTCTAGAATAAAAATGTATTCTAGAACATTTAAACGTGAGAGATCTGTTTCCTTTAAAACTCCTCAGCCATTACACAAAGGCTTTGATTTGCCCAGTGTTGTTCAATTTTCCTTCAGTCTCCTGTTTCTTCTCTCTATCTTCCCATACATTACAAATTCCCCCAACCAAGCCATGACATCCCCAACCAAGCAACGACTGCTAATTTCTCAAGCAGAGCACTTCAACTCTTGGCTTATCCCAACCATCCTGTAATGTTTGAGCAATGAAAACAACTCATCCGGGTATTTAGCTAAAACAAACACAAATTCTTTCTCTAAGAGAAAATTTACAGTTGTTTAACTCTAAAACTGACACTTTCATTTTCTCCCCATTAGTTAGTCAGGTTGTTTTTCAGGCATGGCTTGATGAGCACCTGGTCTAGTAGAGCCATAATAAGATAAAAAAACAGAGAGGCAGATGTGTGGTACATTAAGAGAGAAAAATAAACCAACAAACTGTGATGACTATCTAGATCTGGATGAGATCCCTGGAGAGGGAAGAGGCCCATATAACGTCAAAGTTTGCATCCTGAGCAACTAAGCCCCCCTTTTGTTTGCTTAGTTTTCATAAGGCAGCATTTTAGTTTTGTCCTGATTTTTCAAAGGTCCCATTTCAAGGTGTGGAGCACTGAAATACTAACACATTTCTCGTATCATTTACAGTTCTTAGGTCCCTTTATTCGATTGACTATAAAAACTGTAATTAAAAATGAACAGAAAGACCCAACATGGTAGAGCAAGACTTTAATCCCCTGAACTTGGGAGGCAGAGGCAGGTGGATGGCTATAAGGTCAAGGCCAACACAGTGAGACCTTGTCTCAAAAGCAAAAACAAGCAAGCAAGCAAACAAACAAACAAAGCCTTCCAAGAAAGGAACTTGTGGGCACACTTGTGAAGGAACGCTTGTGAAATGTTTACATTATTCTCCTGAAGAATACAGTAGACATTTTATGGAGGTTTTCAAGAAACCAGTTCATTTTGGGTATTCAATATCTTTGGTGATAGTGTTGACTCTATAGCTTCTAACCTTAGAAGTGTTAATTCTAGAAGCTTCTAACCTGCCATAATTTGGAGCTGATTTTTGTTTTAAGATGAGGTTTCAGTATGGATCTTAGGCTATCTCTGAATTTACTAAGTAGCCCAGGCTAGCCTCAAATTCATGGCACACTTTTCTATTAAGTATCCTGGTTCAGAGACTGATCTAAAGTTTCCTCTGTTGGACACTTGACCTTTTTCCAAAATTCCCTCTGAATAGCTACCTGAGCCACCATATTGCCCCTCTGTGTGGGATGGCTGAATCTTGGGACTTTAGGTTTCATTTACCTGCAACCCATGAGAGCTATGCCATCATTTTCTCCAGTACATGTTTAATTTGGCCACCATGAAATGCTGAGTTCTTCCTCTTCCTGTCCATCTCAATGCCCCCATGCTTATTCTCCCTCCCTCCTCCCTATTAACCATCACCCCAGTAGACTAAAACTAAAATAAAATTTTTTTGGTTAAGAAAACTTTAAGTGTGTTTATTGTTATTTATTGTTACTATTTGCTATATACTTAAGGGTAAAATTTCTAGGTTACATTTTGAGGAACTTCCAAACTTATCCAAAGCCCTTTATCACTGTGATCCTAATAGCAAAGCTTCCATCTTGTCCACATAATTGCCAGCACTTATTAATATCTGTTTAGAATTTTTAGGTATCCTATATGGAATGGATGGCATCTGATTGGGGTTTTGATTTGCATTTCCATGATGATTAATGAGATTGAATGTATTTTATCTGCTATTTGGCATTTTGTTTTCTTCTTTGAGAAAAATGTGTATCCAGATCCTTTGACTATTTTTAAATTAATCCATTTTTATTTCAATTTATTAAACATTTATTTATTCCATGCATGAGCATGCGTGTGTGTGTGTGTGTGTGTGTGTGTGTGTTTGTGCGTGTGTGTGTGCGCGCGCATGTGCGCGTGTGTGTGTTTGTGCGTGTGTGTGCGTGTGTGTGTGTGTGTTTGTGTGTGTGTGTGTGTGTGTGTGTGTGTGTGATGATCACTGTGAGCATGTGGAGGTTAGAGGGCAACTTTGTGGTAATTGGTTCTTTCATTCCAACGTGTGCCCTCCAGGAAGCAAAATCAAGGTGTCAGCCTTGGAAGCAAGTGCCTTTACCTTCTAAGCTACCTCACCTGCCTCTATTTTTATTTTTAATAGTTCAGTTGTATGAATTATTTAAATATCCTGTAAAGTCTCTTATGAGATATGTGATTGAAATATTTTTCCAATTCTACAGGCTCTCTCTCTCTCTCTCTCTCTCTCTCTCTCTCTCTCTCTCTCCCCCTCTCTTCTTGATGGTTCACTTTTGGCAAGAACAATTTGGATGAGGTTTTGCTTTGTGCTTTTGATGTCATATCTAAGAAACCATTGCCTAGTCTGAAGCCACAAAGATATACTCCTATGTTTTCTACTAAAAGTTTTTTAGTTTTCCTTTTTTTGTTTGTTTGTTTGGTTTGGATTATTTTTCAAGAGGTCTCACTATGTAGCTCTTGCTGTCCTGGAGCTGACTGTGTAGACCAGGCTGGCCTCAGACTCACAGAGACCTAATTGTCTCTGCCTCTCAAGTGCTCACACCACCACACCCAGACGAGTTTTAGCTCTTAAACTGAAGATTGTTCCCTTGGTAGCAATAATTTTTAATCATGCCTTATACCAGTGCTTCTCAATCTTGGGGTTGTGACCCTTGGGGGGGGTCAATGACCTTTTCCCAGGGGTCGCCTAAGACCATCTGAAAACACAGATATTTACATTATGATTTATAACAGTACCAAAATTACAGTTACAAAGTAGCAATGAAAATACTTTTATGGTTGAAGGTCACAACACGAGGAACTGTATTAAAGGTTCACATCATTAGGAAGGTTGAGAACCAGTGATTTACACATTCCTATTTATATCACTACTAGTACCAAATCTTTGTTATAACTTATTTTGTCAACATACATATCAACTAAAATATAGCAATGTTGTGTTTTTAGAGAGATGGGGGAGTATTTCAAAGGAAAAGTATGGTCCCTGGATGAAGCCTATTGGTGAGGCTCACTACCTTTCCTGTTTAGATGAGAAATGACAATGATAATGACAGCTCACTGCTGCCACCTGCCGTTAGACAACGTTCCTACAGTTGGTAAACCCAGAAGTTGGTCTGGCTTAGAATACAAAGTAGAAATGATGAAAAGGTACCAGGAAGGGACTAATTGAATTAGCTATCACCAAACCATACATAACAGTCAATACCTCATTACTTTCAGAGAATTACTTCCACAAGAGAACACTCTTCTATTGAGGCCAGATTTCTGTTTATTTTTTCCCCAGAATAATCCAAATGTCTATATTTTTTAAATGTGAATGTTCTCAAACTTTAATTGATTGTATAAAATATGTAAATTCCACATGGCCGCAGTGGTGGATGCCTGGTAGCCCAAGATACTTAGGAAGCTGAAGCAAGGTTGCTTGATACATGAAATCAGGGCCACCCTAGCTAGGCAGCATTGTCCCGTTTTAAATAATATTTATGCACATGCCATTAGGCCAAACAAAAGAAGTCTCTAGGGTAATTTTTCAACTGTTCTATGTTCTACAACAGTTATGTGATGATTCATTGCCAACTTGACAGGATTTAGAGTCACTGGGGTGACACATCTCTAGGTGTGTTTGTGAGCGCATTCCCAAAGTTAATTAACTACAGAAAGCAGATCCGGTTTTAATGTAGAGGGTTTCATCTTTTAGACTGAAGCCATGAACTGATTTTTTTTAATGATACAGAGGAGAAATCCAGCCAATAGACAGCATTCCCTGCTCTCTCCTTTCTGAGAGATGGAGATGAAAGCAGACACTTTTGTGTTCCTGCTGCCACAACCATAAACTATGTCCTCCGAAATCCATCCCTACCACATAGACTATAGTTTCAAAACATGAAGAAAAGCAAATCTCTCCTTTCTATGGTGATATTTTATTTGTACTGAAATGTGATTTTATTTGTATGTTAATAAATAAAGTTGCCTGGGGGTCAGAGCTAATAGCAAGCCATAGCAGAAGTCTGGCAGTGGTAGCACGTGCCCTTAATCCCAATCACATGACAGGCAGATCTCTGTGTGTTCAAGGATACCACCAGCATGGAGACACATGCCTTTAATCTCAATACCAACCATAGAAGACCTGGAGGTCTATATAGATGGGCAGTGATGAGGAGGTCATGTGGTTGGGTCTACAACCAATGAGAAGGCAGAACAGAAAGTCTATAAGAAGACAGATACACAGGAAGTAGCACTCTTGCTGAGGAGGACAGCAGTGGCAGTGAAGGGTAAGGATTTTAGCTCTTAGCTATTGCTCTGACCTCTTGGGCTTTCATCTCTGCATTGGCTCTGTGTTTCTTATTTAACAAGATGGTTACATCTACATCTGGTGCCCAACGTGGGGCACGAACCCATGACCCTGAGATTAAGAGTCTCATGCTCTACTGACTGAGCTAGCCGGGCCACCGCCATGACAAGGAAGATGTAAGGTATCAGTAAGCCACGAGCCACATAGCAAAGTATAGATTAATAGAAGTGGGTTAATTTAAGATATAAGAACAGTTAACAAGAAGCCTGAGCCATTAGGCTCAGTTTAAATAATATAAGTGTCTGTGTTTTATAAGTGGACTGTCGGACTGCCAGGGCTTGGCGGGACCCAGAGAGAAAACTCGCTAGCTACACCTTTCTCAAGCAGATTTTTTGTCAGGTAGTTGGTTTTAAAAACATTACAAGTAACTAATACAAATTATAAGGACCATTTTGATACAGGAGTCAAAATTAAAAACAATTTACTCTGATACAGTTCAACTTTCAAATAATATTAGCAGTGGCAAGGCATTCTTAGGGTGCCTAACCTATTTTTCATAATGAAGATCTCAGTTTAAAGGGATAGGGGATAAATGTTCTTCATCTGGGTATCTTGATCAGTGAGGAAATTTCACAGAAGGACTTGATATAGTTAAAAAGATAGATTATTAAATCTACTTTTAAAAGACAATTACTAGTTTTAAATACTTTACATTGGATTTTTTTATATTGTATACAGATTATATATTGAGATTGATATTGTTAAAAATACTATGTGTATATTTCTAAACTTGTTCAAGATATTGTACTTATACAGTTTATTTAACAATGTAATACAATTTGAAAATCCTTAAATGTTATTATTACCAATTATTAGGATATAAAGAAATGAAAGTTAATAGTTAGACATTACACTCAAACTGGTAGTCATATTAGATATGTTTTCAAGATCGAGCAGATATATTTTAGATAGACAGGTCATCTTCAAACCCTTCAGCAATCTACAGAATATGGCATTTAAAATGTTTTTTAAAATTTATTTATTATGTATAGTGTTTTGTCTGCATGTATCCCTGCAGGCCAGAAGAGGGCACCAGATCTCATTACAGATGGCTATGAGCCACCATGTGGTTGCTGGGAATTGAACTCAGGACCTCTGGAGGAGCAGCCAGTGCTCTTAACCTCTGAGCCATCTCTCCAGCCCCTAAAATGTTTTAATAACTTAAATTTTTTTTCTTTTTTTTATGACTATGAGACATGTCGGCTCCTGACAGTACCAATCTACTTCAGAGAAAATTTGGGCATTGAAGAAACTGCATATGGAGTTAACTTTCATTGTGGCAAAAGTTAGCCACTGGGCAACAAAGTATCCTCGAATCGACTGCTGACAAACAGGACAAAATGGACAGAAAGGACATGAAACAAATGGCTACTGATTCTTGCCAAGACAAGTATGGTTGTGGCTTTAACAACAGGCATCTTCTGAGGCCAGGACAATATGACACCATCCCTAAAGTGGCCTTTACAATCCAAAAAAGGTACTTTCTTCAAAGGCAGCTGAACTGACAGTGGACCAATGGCTTCTGATGTGCAATGGAACAGCAGCTGAAACAGTTATTCTTGAGAGAGTAACTAAGCTAATGGAGTCTAACCTCTCAATGGTAAACTGACATTTAATAAAAGAGATAAAGCCACCCACAAGCTAAAAAAAAAAAAAATGAGATGCGGAGAAGAATGGGATGCTGAGATAAATCTACACACAAGCCAAAAAAAAAAAAAAATGGACAGCTAAATTCAAAAAACCATCAACAATTTCCAGAATTTAAAATCCTGAATCATGACAGGACACTAGTGGAATTCAGGTGTTTCTGGTACATGGACTACTCTCACCAAATGTGAGGTCGAACTGTTGGCCTTGTGTATACATCCTACTTCACAAATGAGTCTGTCAGATAAGCTAAGCCTATAGGCTAAAGATGATGCCCCAACGCTGCAGAGAAATCTCGGGTGACTGTCCAGGCAGCTGGCTGTTTCTGTCAACTCACAACTTTTTTGGAAGCCACTTGCATGCACTTCCTGGTTTTTTTGTTTGTTTGTTTGTTTTTGTTTTTTGGGTTTTTTTTAGGTAATGTTATTTCCTTCTTGGGTCTCTGAAGGAGTTAAAGATTAGATAGTTATAGTTATAGTTAAAGATTAGATAATTATAGTTTTCCTCGTTAAGAATTAAAAAAAACTCACTAAAGAGGTGTAAATATATAAATTTAAAAGACATTATAAGATAGTTCTTTAGTAATATAAGTTAGGATAAAAAATTAATCAGGGGCTGGAGAGATGGCTCAGAGGTTAAGAGCACTGGCTGTTCTTCCAGAGGTCCTGAGTTCAATTCCCAGCAACCACATGGTGGCTCATAACCATCTGTAATGAGATCTAGTGCCCTCTTCTGGCCTGCAGGCATACATGCAGACAGAACCCTGTATACATAATAAATAAATAAAAAATTTTAAAAAAAGGTAAAAAAAAATAAAATAAAATAAATCAGATACATTTTGGACTTACCAAAATAAGATAGATAATAGACTATTTTCTCTGAGTTTGTCAAATACAAATGGACTAGACATTGTTTAGGTATTTATTGCTTGTATATATTATATATAGTTATTGTACTTATTGTATATAGTTTTTCTTACATTAGTTATAACTTTTTTCCTTTTATTAGAATAGAAGGGGGAAATATGGTGATATTTTATTTGTGCTGAAATGTGATTTTATTTGTATGTTAAAAAATAAAGTTGCCTGGGGATCAGAGCTAAGAGCAAGCCATTTAGCAGAAGTCCAGCAGTGGTGGCACATGCCCTTAATCTGATCACATGGCAGGCAGAGTCTCTGTGTGTTCAAGGACATAGCCAAGCTATGTGACCCAAACCTTTAATCTCAGTACTAACCAGAGAGACCTGGGGGTCTGTATAGACAGGCAGTGACATGGAAGTCATGTGGTTGGGTTTAGAACCAATGAGAAAGCAGAACAGAAAGGCAATAAAAAGACAGGACACAGGAAGAAGGTCTCTCTCTCAGGGGAAAGATGGCAGTTGAGTGGTAAGATAAGGCGGTTTTAGCTCTTGGCTAGTGCTCTGTTCTCTGGGCTTTTAACTCTGCATTTGGCTCTGTGTTTCTTATTTAATAAGACCGTTTAGAATTACATCTACAGAGTTGATGCTCAATTAGCACAAGATGGATGGACAAGTTTGTGCTTTGTCCCTGTTGCTAGTATGATCATGGGTGACTCCTCCTTTAGGTTCCCTAAGTGTTATTTTCCTCATGAATAAAATGTGAGTTGTATGAGGCTCTATTTCTGTGAAAGTGGTCTCTATTCAAAGACGAGATCTTAGTGGCAAATGAGACATTGAATAAAGGAATACTTAAATCCTCATGGCCAAGTTCCTAGGTATCCTCTGGGGCACCTGCAGCCCAAAGGTTCTCAGAAATTGAGGAAGCTAATGTGACACCACAAAGAACCTTGATAACAATCAGGTTCAGAACATTTTGACACAGACTGAGAAGCTGCAGTGTCTTGGCACGGACATAAATCACTGTATTTTGGATTATTAAAGCTCAGTTGGCCTGATTGATTTTATGGAATATGAACACTACCAAACTTTAAAATGTCAGCAATTGTGATGATAATGAGGGTCAAATGTTAAGATGGAAATATCCGTGAGTTACAAGCGAGTATGACGTGTCATAATATTACCTGATGATAGCAACCATCTGTATGTGGCATCCTATTAAAAACACAGATTCTTAAGTTCCACTCCTCAGGACTGATTCAGTAGATAGGGGCTATCCTGGCTCGTTTTATGTCAACTTGACACAAGCTGGAGTCATCAGAGAAGAGGAAGCCTCAATTGTGAAAATGCCTCCATAATATCTGGCTGTAAGGCATTTTCTTTATTAGCAATTGATAGGGTAAGCCCAGCCCATTGTGTGTGGTTCCATTCCTGGGCTGGTAGTCCTGGTTTCTATAAGAAAGCAGCCTGAGCAAGCCAGGGGAAGCAAGCTAGTAAGCAGCACCCCTCCAAGGCCTCTGCATCCGCTCCTGCCTACAGATTCTGGCCCAGTTTGAGTTCCTGTTCTGACTTCCTTTGATGATGAACAGCAATGTGGAAGTGTATGCCAAATCAATCTTTTCCTCTCCAACTTGCTTTTTAGTCATGGTGTTTCATTATAGCAATAGAAACTCTAATTAATATAGGGGTAGATAGAATTTAACTGTATTTCACAATGCTCAAAGGTAATCCATATGCTCCAATAACTCTGAGGGAGACTTGGTATCTGTTCTTGAGTCTTAGCAACTGCTGGCAATATGAATTTAAGGAAGCCACAAATGTTCTGAGGTTCTTTGCCTGTAATAAAATGACTTATCAGATTTAGTTTGTATTCTCAGACTTTTGTTTGTTTTTGTTTTTCAAGTCAGGTTTTCTCTGTGCAGCCATGGCTGTCCTGGGACTTGTCCATAGACCAGACTGGCCTTGAACTCAAGAGATCTGCCTGCCTCTGCCTCCTGAATGCTGGGATTAAAGGCATGCACCATTACTGCCGGGCTGCATTGTTTGATTTTAAAGAATTTTTTAAGGTTTAAAAATGAGGGCTGTATTATGATGGTTAACATTGTCAAGTTGTTTAGCTGTGGAATCAAAGAAGAGAGAAGCCTGTAAAGCAAGCACATTAAGATATTAGTCCGAAGGGTTAAGTGGCTGGGGAAGACCTGCGTCCAGACTCAGCAGCACCATCCTGAGCTGGTATTGGTGAAATTATTAAGGCCACTCCACGTAGTTAAAAAGAGATTTATTTAATGGCGCAACTTACAAATTAAGGGATAGGTAGGTCGCTGGGTCTGGGGAAGGTGTATCGCAGTTCAGCGGTGTTCTCTGGAGCTCTGCTGGCCCTGATATAAAGAAGTCTGAGGGAACATCAGGTCTGCTTTGGCTGCCAGCCGTCACTCCTTGGTGAGTACATCTAAACCGATGCTGCCATTCTTTGTTGGCACTGGAACCCGGCTTCTTCAGCATCCAATATGGGCTGAGTATCAGTATCTCTGCATGAATCTTCTAGGTTTTCAGCACCAAACTGGGACTGCTGTGGCATCCAGCCTCATGGACTGGGCAGCTACCAGGTTCTCAGGCTCTCCAGTCTGCAAAATGGCCTTTGTTAGACTAGCCAGACAATTTCATATAAGCTAATCTAATAAATCACCTATACACACAGTATATAGTATCTGTTCCTCTAAAGAATGTTGAATAATGCATGTTCATAAATAAATCAATATGTCCATACACACATATGGAGATGAATATGGTGATAATTATTCTCTTATTGCTTTTATGCCTACTCTTTCAGAAGCCCCACATCTGTGAAAAGAAAGAACTATTTCAAACAGGTCTTACATTCTTTAAGGGGTCTATGCAGACTTTTAATTAAAAAAAAATGAGATTAAACTTTCAGAAAAATCTAGTTTCATTGAGAGATAAACTGACAGAATTGAAGAATATGAAATATGAATTTGTCAGATTTTAAACTATATCTTGTTATTGAACCACAGGTTATGAATGGCATTGTTGATTACATATTAAATATTTTATTTTATAAATATATTATGTTTCATTATGTGGAGGTTTTGTTAATAGTAGAAGTGTCAATGTGATAAATATCAACATTTAAATGACCTTCTGATGCTTCATATATATATATATATTGAAATGTCATTCCTAATTGCTTATTTCAGGAACCTTCAAAATAAAGTCGATGACTTATGTCTGTTCAGACTCTGAGTCACAGACTCTGAATATATACTGGAAAATTTTCTCCTTTTGTCCAAGGCCAATTGTTCCTCTCTTACTCTTAACCCATTACTTCTGCTTCCTTTAAGACCTCTTTCCATCATTTATTTTTATAGTGCCCCCTTCTTTACATCCCACCTATGTATTTTCCTTCTTGATTTTTAAGCATCTGGTTCCTTTCCAGTCCTCTGGTCTGAATTTTCCCAGGATTTCCAGCACAAACCATGCTCACAAATTCAAGTGCTCACAAGGACCAGGAAGTAAACACAGATGGATGACTTGATGTTTGTGGTTTCTACTCATGTGTCCAACTAATATACAGTATGACTACAATTTAATTTGAGTCAGTTCTGTTTCCATGACTGATTTATTTTCTTTCTTGATGACACGATAATTCATCTAACCAATCAATATAGGAGTCTAGAGACCTGAGAGAATTGAGTTAGAAAACAATTGGCTGCTAACAGAGAGTGCTGTTTGGATGCTGGCGCAGGTCTAGTCAGAATCTAGAATGAGGGAATAAACAGCCCCTATAGTAATGGGCAGTCTGATATGTTGGATGATGTTGACAGATGAGGACTAGGCAGCATTTAAGGCTTGTTATGTAATATCATAATAGTTTTCCCCAAACAACAAAAGGCTTGAGAACGTCTGTTCGGAGCTCTAAGAGAAGCCTTAAGGAAATAGTTGCTTCCACTATGTTCTTATTGTGTGTTACATCAGAAATGCATACAGACATGTTTGTGTCTTTCCACAATGTCAGAATTTATTGAACAACAATAAATTCACAATGCACAACAGGTTTTTTAAGAAGCAATTTGCTAAGTAATCTCAACTTTCCCTGGGAGCTTGCTGTTGGCAAAAACAGGTTCTGCTATTTCAATCTTAATTATTAATATTAAATCTAAAATCACAATTCTATATCACACCATATTTATATCTATATAGACACATATATAGTACAGAAAATGACCATAAAGTCATTAGAGGAAAGTTCCAGAAATTCAAAGAAGCCTTTCTGAAGGCCTGGGCAGAAGACTGATTAGGATGTAAGGAGAAGAGCTGTGGTGGTTGGACAGTGAAGCCCATTAAGGAGCTGCTGGATATGCTACCAGAGGGATAAGCCCAGGTTCAGAGTGGAACTAAGCGTTAGGACTGAATCAAACTGCTGAGATAAGATGTGGGACCATGGAGACTGTAGAGGCAAGGTGCCAAACAGAGTCAAGACAGAAGACCAGACAGTTGGGTAGATAGCAGCTACAGTAGGGCCCTGTCAGTGGTATGGACTTAGCTGAGCTGAAACCTCTGGGACAGCTGGGAATCTCTGTCAGTCCATTGATGCGCACACCATGTGTTCAGACGACAGGCCGTTGGGGATCATTGCCATCACCCTAATAGTGTTAGGGTTCTTTTTACTGGGCCCAGTGAAGGGGGAGCATCTTCCTCAGTCTCACATGCTCCATAAATTCTCACTCCTAGTTTTCCTCGTGTTATTTTAATACCTTGATGTGCTGATATGGTCCCAAAACACGTTGATAGTATATAGTGTGGTGCTTTGTACTTTTAAGATTGTTACTTACCAGTTTGTGCCTCATATGCAGACAAATGATGCCATCTACATGGATGGTGAGGTACAGAGTCATCCTGCCTCTCCATGTGCACTCAACATGAAGCCAAATTCTGCTTTGACATTGGAGTTTCCCAGAATAATACTATTTTTTTTTTACACAACTTGGAGCCATTTAGAGCAGGGCGTAGTCTCAATATTTTTTCAGTTTCATTTTAATTAGGGCAATTTAGAACTGCTGGCTACCCTAACTCCCAGGAAAGGACCCTCCAGTGAGTGATTCTTCACCTTTTCTGGGTCATGAACCCCTTCGAGAATGATGAATGCTGTAGAATCGTTCCTAGAAAATGCATAAATTAATATAGTCATAACTATTGTTTAGAATTTCAAACACTTTGATCCTTTACATATACCCCAGGCTAAGGACCTTGACTAAAGATCTTGAAGGTTCTCAACTAAACAGAGCAATGCTGTGTCTCTTTAAGGACAGGAAGGGAGAAATGTTCCTTATTTAGAATTTGGGATTAGAGATTCTTACGTTTTCCCCATTTTTCTCTCTTGATGGATTGTGTTTAGCTAGACTTCAAAAATCTAGTAAAGAACTCTCCCATGCCTGGTATTTAAATATTCTGTTCAACATAGCTATTGAAATTTTGCTATTATAAGGAGTGAGAAAAAGGCTGGAGGAATCAGCAATAAATAAGACAAATGAGGAACTTGTGGTCCAGTGAGGGATATTGACATTAAACTATATAAAACATACAAACAAAAGTATTGTAGTTATAAATTCTAATGAAGGAGATAATCAGGGAAGTGAGCTAGAAAGGTATAGAAGGTAAGACTGGAGGAAATTATTTCTTATACAAAACAGACCTTTGGGGGAAATTCTGTATGCTGAGACCTAATGAACTTGACTTGAGAAAAATCATCAGGAAAGCTTTCTAGATGAAAGGGACAGTATGTTATGAAGACCTTGAACTACTAAAGAGGTTGCCTAGTTTAATAAAGTGAGAATACAAGTGTACTTGGAGAAGAATACATGATGAGGAGTACAAAGGATAAGAATGTCAAAATAAGAAGGGGTTTCTTCATACAGGGTCTTTCCATGTCATGATACATGATTTGATTTTATAAAGTGTGACAGGAAACAACTGAATAAACCTAAGTAGGAAAGTCACATTACTTAATCATTGGGGGCACACACACACACACACACACACACACACACACACACACACACACCAAAACAAAACAAAAACAACTACAGCATTTACAGTTCATTATAGAATGAGACAGAGAAAAAAGAATAAGAGGTGGAGACAGAAGAGCTGGGAAGAAAAGAAATCAGAAGACACTCTAAACAGAGAAGAGATTACAGACTGAACTTTGCCCCCCAGCTCCCTCAATCAATATGCAGAAGTCCTAGTATAATGTGGACCTTAGTGTTCCCCAGAGGCCCATTTATTAAAAATGTATTTCTCTTTCCATGACACTACCAGGAAGTAATGGAGCTTTTAAGAGCTGGGTCTAATGGGAGGAAGTTGAGCCTTTAGGTCATGCTCTTGAAGGACACTTTGGAACCCACACTCTACATGACCACTTTCTTTTGCTTCCTGTCCACCATGCGTTCCTTCCATGAGGGGCTCCCTTGCCACAGGCCCTTTTGGGTGTGAGTCTGTCCAAATCATGGACCAGAACCTCTAAAAACTAGAAGACAAAATAAACCCACTCCCTTCATAGATTGATTATTTAAAGTATTTTGTAGAAATGCGAAGCTGATGAATATAAGCTCTAATCCACAATGTGATTACATTTGAAAAGTGGGGAGTTAGGAGGTAAATAAAGTTAAATGAGGTTATAAGAATGAAGCTCCAATCTGAAAGGGTTATTGCCTTTACAATAAGACAAGGAGAGACGCAGTTCCATGACCTTCAAATGCACTCCATGAGCAGACCCTTCCTATTTTGACAGTCTCATCTTTTGCACTTCCAATTATGTACTCGTCTCCAAGCACATTTAGTTCTACACTTTCTCAAACAAGGTTGCAGTTTTGGTATTTCAAGGCCTTTGAGCACACTCTCTGTCTGCTACCCTCCCTGCCGTGTAAAGGCATGGTGACTTAGCAGCTCTCTATCTACAAGCCGGGAAAAGAGCCCTCACCCAAAACTGAGCCTATCATACCTTCATCTGGAACATCCCAGCCTCCATAACATGCTTGTTTTCAGACAAGATCTCTCAGTAGAACCTGAAGCTATCTGCTTAAGCTAGGCGGGCTGACCTATGGAGCTCCAGGAATCCACCTATGTCCATATTATGGAATAAAGCTTAGGTGTTAATGACCCAATTTATTCTTCAAAAACCGTTAAGGCAGGTCTAGGGAAATAGATCAGTTAATAAAGTATTTGCCACTCAAATATGAAGATCTGAATTTGATCTGCAGCATGATGTAAAGAGCCAAGCATGGTGGTGTTTGCATGTAGCCGAACCGCATCATTGGGCAAGTGAAGACAGGGACATTCCTGGGGCTCATGGACCAGACAGCCTAGCTTAAGCACCAATGGTGGACCTTCATATTTTGTTATTGCATTTTGGTAGAACCTGTCTAGTCTTTTATTATTAAGTATGATGCTCCCTGTGGGGTTTTGTAGATGCCCTCATGTGGTAAAATTCCTTTTCTTCTGGGTGATTTATCTATTTACCTATCTATCTATCTATCTATCTATCTATCTATCTATCTATCTATCTATTTATTTATTTATTTATATCAATAAATTTATTTATTTTCAGCAAAGCTATTTTATTTATGTATGTATTTATTCATATATATATATTTAAAGATTTATTTATTATGTATACAGTGTTCTGCCTGCATGTATGTCTGCATGCCAGAAGAGGGCACCAGATCTCATTACAGATAGTTGAGAGTCACCACGTGGTTGCTAGGAATTGTACTCAGGATCTCTGGAAGAGCAGCCAATGCTCTTAACCTCTGAGCCATCTCTCCAGCCCAACCTTTTATAATTTTGAAACAATGTCTTTCTATGCAGGTCTGGCTTATATTAAAAAAAAAAACTTTTTTTCATTTATTTTACATACTGACCACAGTTTCCCCTCCCTCCTCTCATCCAGGTCAGTGTCCTCCTCCCTCTCTCCTTCCACTCACTCCTCTATCTCCATTCAGAAAGGGGCAAGCCTCTCATGGACTTGAACAATGCATGGCACATCAAGTTGAGGCAGGACCAACCCCCTCCCCTTGTGTCAAGGCTGGGCAAGGTAATCCAGTGTGGGGAACAGGTTCCCAAAAGCCAGCTAAATGCCAGGAACAGGTCTTGATCTCACTGATAAGAGTCTTACAAAGAGACCAAGCTACACAACTGTCACATGCATGCAGAGGGCCTAGATGGGTCCCATGGAGGCTTCTTAATTGTTGGTCCAGAGACCATGAGCTCCCAAGAGCTCAGGTCAGCTGTCTCTGTGGGTTCCCCATCATGACACCCCCTGGCTTGTACAACCCTTCCTCCCTCTCTTCAACTGGACTCCCAGAGCTTGGCCCCATGCTTGGCTGTGGATCTCTGCACCTGCTTTTTTGTATACTATTAGAGGGACCAGCCTTAATATTATACATCCCAGGGGCTCAGGAGAGAGAACTACGAACGGTGAAGACTATTTTTGGGAAATAGAATCTCAGCACACAGAGCTCTTAGTCCAGTCATTTATTCTTCCAAATCTTCTTCCTCCTCCTCCCGTGCCCTGGAAGTCCCAGCATATATACACTTACAAGCAGTAATCCCTTGGCAGTACAAAGCCAGGCTTCCAGGGTCAAATGGAGGGGTGATAAGAATCACATAGAGGGGCAGTAATTGTTAATTATCTTTTGCAACCCAAAAAGGAAGTGACTAATGGGGAAATGAATTAACTAAAGGCTAAATTCGGGTAATATAAGAAGAGGGATCTTATGAGCTCAATTATAATCTTAAGTGTAATTGGTAGAAAATGTTAAGAATCTATAAGTTGCTAGGTCAATGGGAGAAAATAAAACTGCCTTCTTTTTTCTTGTGGCTCCTATCTGTCCAAGCTATCTGCCATTTTTCTGCAGGGTGGGGGAAGGTGTGCTCTGTCGCTAGGCAACCTGTGTACAGCTAGATGCCTCTGGTGATAGTTAAAGGGAGATCTGGAACTAGAGGTAAGATTTGGGAAAGGAGGTAGTTAAGCTTAATTGGCACATCTGCCAGGCCTTCTTAAACAGGTAGTCTGGACACTGAAGTCTGTTCTTAGAGAGTACAGAGGTGTCTCTGATCAGGTACTTTCCTCCTTTGTTTGGGGATGGACCTGGCTGGATGCTGCCAATGATGATAATTACAGGGAGTCTTAAACTGGGGTTCTGGCTGTTCATAGCTGTCAGCACAGGTTATGTAAATATTCCTTTAGTAGAGGGGAAATGATGCCCAATAAATGATGGAAAAGCTACAACAACACATGAGAAATTCATAGTAGGAAACGGCTGATAATCAAAAGCCTATGTCACCAAGACTCCTTGAGCCTCAGCTTGACCTCTGAAGGCCCTTGGCTTCTTCCAGGTATTAGCTTTGTCATAATCAGCCGAAATCCTACTTTGTTTATTTTTGTGGCTTGTAGCACTGCTTCCATCAGTTATTGGATGAAGGCTCGGTGATGACAATTAGGGTAGTCACCAATCTGATTACAGGAAAAGGCCAGTTCAGGCACCTCTCTCACTATTGCTAGGAGTCTTAGCTGGGGTCATTCTTGGGGATACCTGGGAGTTTCCCTGGCACTAGGTTTCTTCTTAACCCCATAATGGCTCCCTCTATCAAGAAGTCTCTTTCCTTACTCTCCCCCTCCACCCCGCCCCCAGCCCGACTCCTGCACCCACCCTGCCCAACGTGCTCCCTAAGTTTCCCCATTCCCTGTCCCCGCCCCCGCCCCCGCCCCCACCCCCAGTTTACCCAGGAGATCTCTTCTATTTCCCCTTCCCAGGGAAATCCATGCATCCTTCTTTGGGCCCTCCTTGTTATCTAGCCTCTCTGGGGCTGTGGATTGTAGGTTGGTTATCCTATACTTTACTCCTAATATACACTTCTGAGTGAGTACATACCTTGTTTGTCTTTCTGGGTCTGAGTTACTGGGTGTTGTTTTAAATCAATGAAAGTATATTGGATTTTTTTTTGTGAACTACCGTTTGTATGGCTGTTGAAATGATCAATGCTGCCTTCTGACTTTCCTCGTTCCTCAGCTTCCCTGTTACTGTTGGAGGGTCAATTTTGTGTTTTCTTCAATTGTTATCATCGCCACAGGGAGCTGAAACATTACACAATTGCCACTTACTGTTTTACACAAAAGCCTTGCGGAAGAGTATTCTGCTGTGAGCAAGCTCAGAGTCAGGTGAATAACAAAGCAGCTCTGTGAGAAGGGACTTCCAGGAAATTGCCAGACAGTCACATAACTAAGTTCTTCTAGGAATGAGGCTATGAAAAAGGTCCAATCCCATTCTTACTTAGCTTTCTGACCCAGGAGCTCTGCATTTACTGTGATTGCAACCTATTAATTTTCAAAGCTACCACAGAGGAAGAGACTCTGGGAGTAGAATATGTTAAAAAATTCTATGCAGCCTGCTAGTCCCACTAAAAAATGATTTGTTTCATAAAGATTTCCTGAATTATGTTAAGTCTTTGGCAATTTCAAAAAACCACTGGTACACCTCACAATTTTTTTTTTAAATCCCTGTCACTTGTTCTAGTACACTAATTCTATATGCTAAAACGATTTGTTTTTACGTTTATTAGTTCAGTGTGTTGTGGTGTGTGTGTGTGTGTGTGTGTGTGTGTGTGTGTGTGTGTGTGTGTGTGTGTTGTATATGTACTATGGTGTTTGTGGAGATCAGAGAGCAACTTTGGGGAATCAATTCTCTCCTTCTACTGTATAAGTGGAACTCGAGTCCTTGGGCTTGGCAAAAAACACCCTTACTCACTGAACCATTTTGCCATACTGGCCTGTAGTTCTGTATCTTTTTTTTTTTTTTTTTTTTTTAAGATTTATTTATTATGTATACAGAAGAGAGTGCCAGATCTCATTACAGATGGTTGTGAGCCACCATGCGGTTGCTGGGAATTGAACTCAGGACCTCTGGAAGAGCAGTCGGTGCTCTTAACCTCTGAGCCGTCTCTCCAGCCCCTAGTTCTGTATCTTATGGTAGCAGTGGAGTGTGCGAGTAAGGGGTAAGGACTAACTTTGGGCACCATCACCAGTACTGATACCATGTAATTAGCATATAATTCCTGGTGTCCAGTACTATGCTGATACCTTATAAATGAACAGAAGGACATAGAGCCCACAAATCCAGAATGCTAATGATATATAATTATGGAAGATGAATATATTTGTGGGACACTCATTATATGCTTTAGAACTTGTATTTTTTATTGAAAAATTTCATACACTATACTTGCTTGTGTTTTTTCCCTCCCACAATTCCTCCCAAGTCTTTTCCATCTCTCTACCCATGCAACTTTATGTTCTTTTTTCTCTCTCTCTTTAAAATAAACACACACACACACACACACACACACACACACACACACACACTAATAAGATCCCATAAAAATGGAAATCAAAAGAGACAAGCAAAAGACTATTAAGATAAAAAATGCTCAAACAAAGCAAAATGAGACAAATGATCTACAAAAGAGCTTGTTTTGTATTGCCAAACTACTGTGAAGCATGGGGGCGTGCCCTGAGTATAGTTAAAACCCAATGGTGTTCCATTGGAGAAAACTGATTTGTCTTTTGTCAGTGGGTATCAGTAACAGATAGCTTCTTGGTTAGGGGTGAGAACTTGTGTCCACTTCCCTCTCTCAGTTCAGGGATCCCACGTGGCTTGAACCTGTGCAGGTCTTAAGCGTTCTACCACAGTGTCCAAGGGTTCATATGTGCATCAGTCCTGTTGTGTCTGGAAAACATTATTTTCTTGGAATCACCCACCACCTCTAGCTCTTATAATCTTTTTGTGTCCTCTTCTGCATAGATCTCTGAATCTTGATGGGAGGGCTTTGATGAAGATTTCCCATGTAAGACGAGTATTCCAAAGTCTCTTGCTTTCCATAAATTGTCCAGTTGTGGGTCTCTGTGTTAATTCCTATCTTCTGCAAGAAGCTTCTCTGATGAGATCTGAGTAATGCTCTGATCTGTAGGTATAGTGACATGTCATCAGGAGTCATTTTATTGCTAAATTCCTTTAGCAGAATAATAATTGTATTATGTTTTCTCCTAGGTCTGTGACATATCTAGTCTCCGCTTCTTGGCCACTTTAGCAATGTTGGGAGTGAGTCCCATCTCATGTAATGGGTCTTAAATCCAATCAGATCATATTTGGTTACTCCCATAACATTTGTGACACTCTTGCTCCAGTATATCTTGCAAGCAGGTCATTGCTGTAGACCTTGTGTCTTTTTAAAAACTTTTGTAGTTTTCCAAGAATTACTCATAATTTCAGCAGTATGTAATCATTCTTCCCAAATTCAAGACATGTTAAATTTGATTCTTACTTTGTAAAGTACTCTTATGATGTTTCTGTTTCTACTGATCTTACAAAACTTGTACTATATTGAAAATCTATAGGAAAAAAAAGATACTAGCAAGCAGACTATGAAAGGAAAGTTTCTTACAAACTAGGGTAATGATGATGTAGTAAGAACTATATCAAGGGTTGAGTCCTGTCATTATTTTATCATTGATTTAGTTTAAATTTGTCAAAGAGTAATTCCTTCTGTTTTCTCTTCATATGGTAATTGGTGACATGAATTTTGTAGTGGGAATCCTCATACAGCTCCAAAATTAAAATTTTGAAATGTTAAAGCAATATACAAATTAAAATGAGCAATGCCCTAAAATGTTGTGGGATATTACTTTAAAATGTGTATTGAGTATTTGTGTTTGTCGAGAAAGGAAAAGGTGATACAGCTGGTAAATGTGACTGCTGTGCAAGCCTGATACCCAGACCCATGATGAAAGGTAGCAACCACTCCCAAAGTTGTTTTTGAAACCCCCTGCCACATGCCATGGCACACATGTGCCCACAGACACACACACACACACACACACACACACACACACACACACACACACCAATAATAAATAAAATTTTATAAAAATGAAATAGAACCATCTAAAAACCAGGTACATGTGAATAATGATTAAAAGACTTCTAGATGCTTAATCTAAGGAAAAGAAGATAAAAAAGAATGTGTGAGAACAACTTGGGTGTATGAACGTCTAACTATGTTGAGGACAGATTGCATTGGTGTGCAGATTGCTACCACCTTGCTTCTCCTGTCCCCACAACAGACACCAGAGTATTTTCCCATTGTGACTGAGACAATGAATTTCTATTGATCTAAAGTAGTAAATGAACTGAAACTGTCAAGATACTATTTAGGTTAACAAACTTGCAGGCTATATATAAAGTTTAGGGAATTTATTTCTAAGATAAAACCTTATTTTAATTCCTTTACTATCAAGATAAACTGACTTTATTTTTTGATACAGATTTCACTATGTAGGCCAGGCTGACCTCAAACTCGCAGAGATCCTCTTGCCTCTTACTCCTGAGTGCTGGGGTTAAATGCATGCACCTTTAACACCAGAAAGATAAACTAAAGTTTTATAGGCTTAGAGAATAATGCTTTAAGAAAAGTCAAGCGGGCTGGAGAAATGGCTCAAGGGTTAAGAGCGTTGCCTGCTGCTGCAGAGGTCCCAAGTTCAATTCTCAACAACCTGTCTGCTGTTGCAGAGGTCCTGAGTTCAATTCCCAGCAACGACACAGTGGCTCATAACCATCTATAAGGAGATCTGGTGCCCTGTTCTGGCATGAAGGCATTCCTGCATGCATAACACTGTATATGTGATAAATACATCTTTTAAAAAAAAGTCAAGCAAGCTATGGATGTTTTACATTAAGTGTCAGAAATTATAAAACATTAATCTTCATGCAAAATAACATATAATCTACACACTCATCTAAACATTGTTTTACAGCATTTAGAACAATGATAAGACAACAATTATAAGACAAATCTATAGTATTATCAAGAGAAATAAAGTCTTGCACTTTAGGAAAAAAATCCTATCTTTAAAATAGAATTTGTTAGTATTTCAGTACACAACGACTTCTTTTTTAGTCAGCATACAAAATGGTGATTTTCACTGTGGCATTTTTATAGATGTATGTGTACTTTGCGAATATTTGTAACCCCATTCCCCTGTCTGGGTTCCCCTTTCAACTGGCTCCATTCCTCCACACAGTTATGCCATGCTTCATTGTGTGTGTGTGTGTGTGTGTGTGTGTGTGTGTGTGTGTTTGCGTGTGTACCTGCGTGTGTGTGCTTTTATCATGAGTTTTATTTTTTATTCCTCCCATTACACACTCTAGCTTCCCCTTTCCCATCTCTTTAGACTCCCAAACCATTAAGGAAATGCAAATTAAAAGTACCGTGAGATTCCATCTCATACTGCTCAGTAAGGCTACTATACAGGAAGCAAACAATAGATAGTACACATAAGGATAGGGATGGGGACATGGATCCTCACGCACTGCTGATAACAATGCAAATTAAGTGGCTTCTGTGGTAATCAGTATGGAGTTTCCTCAAAATCTAAAACTTGAACTATGGTATGACCCAATGATAGCATTCCTGTGAATACATCCGAAAGAATCTCAGTCAATGTGCTGCAGAGATGCTTACACATCCACATTTATTCGTATTAACCACGCTATGGAACAAGGCATCCCATTAATAGATAAACGGATAAAGAAAATGTGCCCTAAATATACACTTTTGTTTTATTTAGCCATAAAGAAATGTCTTTATGTCATTTGCAAGATATCTATATCTATATCTAATCTATATCTATATCTATATCTATATCTATATCTATATCTATATCTGTATCTGTATCTGTATCTGTATCTATATCTATATCTATATCTATATCTATATCTATATCTATATCTATATCTATATCTATATCTATGGTATGAAAGAGGGATGATCCAGGGAAAAAGCAACGACTTCATGAACAGAGTTATGAACACTGTGTATGTTTTGAATATTTTTCCTTTTAAACTTCCTACTTGCTGACAAGTAACCTATTTTTTGGAAGCTTCTTACCACCCTCCAAGGAAAAAAAACTTGTATTCTCTTAAGAGAAAGGTCAGCGAAACCAAATCTAACTGCAATCTCTAAGGTCAGAACTAGTACCAAAACGTGTGGGTGTTAAGAGTTTTCAGATTTCATTGTTTCATAAGAACTTTCTGGTAAAGTACATGCTCTAAATGATAGAATGGGATACTTGTGAAGTCATTATTCAGAAGCCAAATAACCCATGAGTCCAGGAATTGTTAGAGGGGATTCTGAAAATAGCCAAGAGGACACATGAAGTCCTAATTCCCAAATACATGTACATGGCCTATATTAGAATTATCCAGAGAACTTACTGAAAATATAGACCTCTGGCCACTACTATAGTGATTTCAAGGTCACAGATCAGGAATTTGTAGGTTTGATAAGTCCTCTATGTAATTTGATGTGCACTTAGTTTAGGAGTCACTAGATTAGATAACCTTTACCATGCATGTCCAAAGTAGCAATTTATGAAGTGAGTTCCAAAGAGATGAGGTAAAAGTGAGGTTCCTACTTTAGCAGAACTTCAAAGGATAGATGACCCATAGTGATGGGCAAGATATAGACATTGTATTTCATTTCTCAGATTCCAGAAACCTTAAAGGAAACTGCAGTATATTAACCAATCTCACTATGTTCTTGCCTGGTTTATCCTCTTAGAGAGAATAATTACATTTTACGAGACTTGGATTCTTATGTCCATCTTTTACAAGCGTAGCATGGGACAAATGAGAATGAAATACTTTCCTTTTTTTTCTTTTTAAGCATACAAAAAGAAAAGACTATATAGTAAGTTAGTGGATACGCCCAACATGCAGCTTCAATTCATGTCCAGTTTGTCTTTGTCTAAGCCTCCCATTCCACCACTATATTATTTTAAATGTGTCAGATGTTTAGCATAAATCATCTGTATAGTATAAATTTAGTATAAATAAATAAATCAGATATCAGTATATCACGAAATCCATATGCACTTCAGGAAAGCCTTTAAAAGATGAATTTTCTTTCTAAGGTATTACCACAATATCTTTGTGACAACTGAAAGAAAATCGACAGTTATTAATAGTATAAAATATATAGCCTAGTGCTCAAATTTCCCTGGTAGTATACTACAGGTTTTAAGTTTATATTCAAATGAGGTTGTTGATACCTCTGGGAAAGGAAATAACTTTAGAATAGTTTGATATATCTCTTGGAAGGTTATTATTGTTGTCTTAATGGTATGCAGAGTTCATGGGAGATGATGTTTAGTTTAAAGAGGTCCCTAGGATATTATTTAGGATTCTTTTGCTCTTTTTTTTTTTTGTTAAAGATTTCTCCTCCACATCTTTTATTCTCTTTCTAGCATTTTTAGGTCTAACTTTTTTGAGCTATAAATCACATACCATGGTGTTGGCATTTTATATAGTCTACAATTAAATGGGTTTTAGAATGCTTTTTGAATTGTGCAGTCATGACAACAATGAATTTAACCACCTTCAAAAGAAATTTCATACACATTAGCGTTCAACTTCAGTATCTCAATCTACTCTTAAACTTCAGTATCTCAATCTACTCCTAAACTTCAGTATCTCAATCTACTCCTAAACTTCAGTATCTCAATCTACTCTTAAACTTCAGTATCTCAATCTACTCCTAAACTTCAGTATCTTAATCTACTCCCAAACTTCAGTATCTCAATCTACTCTTTAGTACTATGTAATCGGTAATCTATTTTTGTTTCTGCGCATTTCCTTTTTGTGAGCACTTCATATAACTAATACAAAATTAAGTTTTTGTAACTGGCTTCTTTCACTTAGTAGAATGTTTCCAAGTTCATTCATTTATAGCATTTATCCCCAACTTTATTCCTTTTTGTGACTTAAAATATTCCATTGTGGAGGTACATTGCATTTTGTAAGCCATTTACTACTCTGTAACTAAAGTTACAGATACTTGTCAGACATCATGTTGGTGCTAGAAATTGAACCCAGGTCCTCCGGAAGAGCACCGTGTTCTAACCACTAAGCAATCTCTTCAAGCCTCTGACACAACTTTTTAATTACAGCTGTCCTAGTAGGTGTGGTATGGTGTCTTATTATGAATTCAATTTGTATTCCCTTGATGATTCATGATGCCAAGAATTTTTCATATATTCACCAATCATTTGCACAGATTTTGGAAAAAGTATACTCAGATTATCTGCTTTTTTATTCATTTATATGTTTTTTAACCTCAGATTCTTTTTTTTATTTGTTTTGAGACAGGGTCCCTCAATGTGATCCTGGCTTTCCTGGATTATGTACACCTTCCAGGCTGGCCTCTAACTCATAGAGGTCCATCTGATCCTGCCTCCCAAATACTGGGATTAAAGACATGGGCTACCATGCTCAGTAGGTTCCATTTTTAAAAAAACATTTTTATTTATTATTATTATTATTATTATTATTATTATTATTATTATTGTTATTGTGTGTGTGTGCATTTCTCTGTTCATGTGAGTGTGTGCACATATGTGTGTGAAGGCCAGAGGTTGACCTCAGGTTCCTTCTTTGTTACTTTACACACTGGTTTTGAGACAGGGACTCTCATTAAACCTTGAGTTAACAGATTGACTAGACTCACTAATCAATGTCTGGGGTTACAGATGCTCACTGCCATAGTCTACGCGCTGCATTTTACATGGATTCTGGGAATCTGATTTTAGGCCCTCAAGCTTTCATGCCATCCACTTTATGATGAGCTATCTCCCCAACCCCTTGATAGCGTCTTATTTTTTCAAAAGCATAGTAAATTTAGTGTCCAAGATATTTCCATTCTGTTAACAGTACTAACATTCCTTGATTACTTACTAAAGTCAAAGGCACTTCTTTGTATACAGATAAGTCTATATGATTATCACAGTATTACTATTCCCTACATTTACAAATTAGAAAATTGAAGCAAATTTACATGATACAAAGTAATCAGCAAGCCCAGTATTTCAACTTTTTGTTGGTGATGCTGTACAAATCAGTCTTTGTATTGTGGAGATGGCTATCTCGGGGAGAACTTTGATGTGTCTTTTGAAGTATAAAGGTTATTTTCATTCTGAAGGAGTCAAGCTATCTCTTATCATTGGTACTATGTCTAAGAATTCCTTGCCTAGTTCAGGGTTTCTTATAAGAGCTATAAAATGTTTTTCATGTAGAATTTGCGTTTAGGAGTCTCTGGATTAACATAAGGTTTTGCTTACCCTTAGGGTTTCCAGCAGTGTGGTGTCTTTAGCAGTCATGAGATCCTGATTACAGAACTAGGCATCTAAGCCTAGAAATAAAAGAAGCCTTTAACAAGTATATGTAGGTTTGAGAGATTCTTAAAGACTGTTAAAAAAAAACTATCAGAAAACAGCAATCCTGGGAAGAGAACAAATGAGTATAAATTATTATGCCTGAAGATGAGACTCTACTAAGGACATTTATTTAGAGCTCTTCACAAAACATTTCACTGGAGTTCAGAAATAAGCATTGTAACAGCAGCATATTTTCTTTCTCTTTCTTTAACAATTTCTGTGTTGGAGTGTTTTTAGTGTTCTGTGTTTTATAATGTATATATAAAATAGCATAGTAAACATAAAGTATATATGTACAAATACTACACATATATAGCTTAAATATATACATACAACTATTCAGACCTTAATCCACTTTGTACACCTATATCAAATTACCTGAGGCTGTGAAACTTGTGAAGATTCTTGTTTTGATCAACCATCATAGAGAAACAGAATGCCACCAGTATCTTGATGAGAGGTCCCTGGATGGGTAACAACATGATGAAGAAGCAAAAAAGGACATACCGGAGACAAGTACATGGTGTGTCCTTAATTTATAGCATTTCACTACCATAACCTTTAGCTCACTCCTGAGAAATACAACCCACTTCGTGAGTTCATCATTAATCCATTCCTGAGGGTTCCACTCTCAGGACCTAATGACATTCCACCAGGCTCTATCTCTTCAAGGTCCCACCACCCTAATACTGAGGACCAAACTTCAACACATGAACCATTGAAGGATGAACCATATCCAAGCTGTAGAAGTAATTTTCTCAGTAATTTTCTTTTCTTTTCTTTTTTTTTAAAGATTAGAATCAGTAAAAATTACTTTAGAGGATGGTATGTATCTTCTTCCCATCCCAAGAGGAGTGTGTTTATGTGAGCCGTGAGGTGGGTTTAAACCATGCAAGGGATTCCATTAGCTCCATTTATTTAAAATATCAACATTTATTGGTGATACATTATGCATTCATTCATATTTAATAAATACTTTCTTAGTGCATAATATGTATCTTGCTTTGGAGGGATATAGTTGTGAACTTAAACACAGTATGTGAACCTATAGTGCAGTATAGTTCAGTTAAGGAGATAGTTGTAACCAAATAAGTATGTAATATATATATGTATATGTATGTATTATGTACATAATCACACATTATATGATTGTGGTGTGAAATGAAAGCATAGCAAGCTACAAGAGGCTATAAGAGATGAATTGAGGCAGTCTTCATTATGGGATTATGGAGAAAAGCTACCCTATCCTTACAAGTGGCATTTAAGCAGAGCCTTGCTGAGATTGGTTGTTTTGCCTTGTGAAAAGATCGGGAGAGGGTGGCATAGATGGAGAGATGGTGTGTGTGTGAGGAACATATGGTGGAAGGGGGCAGTGCCATACAGGAATGGGTGTTCGGAAAGCAGTGAAGCTTAAGACATGAATGTAACTGAGAAAAAGATGGAGTGCAGGCTCAATTACTTGAAGAGATTTGCCTTCCTTTGGTTATGAGAGTGGAGAGAGGCAGGTTAATCACAAACTAGTCGAAGATACCAGAGGACCACAGGAAATCAGGAGGGACTAGTTTGGTGGCTGGGCATAATTGGAACATTGACAGTAACAGTTCCTGGCGCCTCAAGTACTGCTGTCTGTGATTCTCTAGAATAGTAATTGATAAGGAGGCATAAAGAGCTACGTGTTTTCTGTGGCTGATGTCAATCTTTCCTTTTGAAGCGTCATGAGAATTTTTTGAGCAATAGGCACCAATAGGGCCTACTAATGTGTTGTGATCATGTGTTTTCCTGTACTGTTTGAAGCAAGACGGTGTATGTACTACCTCTTGGGACAAAAACAAAGCAGAACAAGCAGATACAACAAGAAATCAAAGATTTGTTTCTTCGGTAAATGAGGTAAATGGAAGAGTCCCTGCAGGAAATGATGCTATAGCTCGCTCTGCCTGAGATGTTGGATCCCAGGCAGAAGAGACGCTAAGCGGCCAGAGCAATTATTTGATGGTCCATTGTGACTGTGACTTCTAATCAGCTGGGAGGGGAAGAAAGATGAGGGAGATCCCGGTTGGACAACTGCGCATGAAGGAAGAGCAAGCCACAGGAGCCGGCGGGAGGCGGCCGCAGTGGGTCCCCAGCGTCAAGAAGGGGGCACGAGGAGGCGGCGCGGGCCCCGCCCCCTCCCCTGGCGGGCGCGGGCGCGGGCGCGAGACGCTGCGCGGCGGCAGCGGCGGGAGCGAGCGGCAGCTGTCAGGCCACCGAGGTCCGAGCTGCACTTGCTGCCCCACTGAGGACGAGGCGGCCGCGCGAGCTGGGACCTGGTCGCGGAGGAGCCAGGCTGGAGGCACGCAGAGCCGAGCTGCCTGGCATCTGTAGCCCTGTCCATCCTCCTTCCCATTGTGTTGGGTAAGGTGTCCGCGCGTGGGCAGCACGAGGGGGCTAGCTGGTGGACCCGGGAGGCCAGGAGGTGGGGGGCCTGTGGGAAAAGGGAGAAAGGGCAGCTGAGGTCATCGCCGGGGTTACTCGCACCCCCACTAAAGGGGCCTAGAAGCTGCTGAGCTTTGTAGTCGGAGGTAGGTGATGGTGGAGGGGGGCGTTGCTGAGTAATCTGGAGTGGCTGCCAGAGCGGGGCAGAGAGGCGCAGGGCTCCGTGGGGAGCGGGTGTGGTTCACTGCGCATGCGCCACAGTCGACTGGCTCTAGGAGCTGAGGATGAGGTGAGAGGACCTGGGTCTGAGGTAGTTGGGACTATGCGTGACGTTTCACTTTCTAAGTTCCCAATGCTAAAACAGTGTTCCTGTCGTAGAGATGCCAACATTCCTGGTCTCCTAAGGACGTTTTATTAGTGTCCTGAAAACCTTTACTTCCAGGCAGCCTATTAAGGAAGACGTGGCCTGGGGACAGTGCCAAGTTCCTATCAAGTGTGTCTTTGGGCTTATTGGCCCAGAACTATTATGAGGAGTGAAAGATTAGACATGCATTTCCACACTGAACACTTAGTTGCATATATGATGTAAATGCCAGCATGAAGTTAGGAATAGCATTTCGGTGATATGACAGATATGGCATCTAGACTTTGTAGCATGGGTGTAGCTGATAACTGAGCTCGAGCAAAGTAAATTGAGTGCGTCACAGGGCTTCCCTGCCGTAAAACAATCCCCTTTCCAGCATCAGGTTGTATGGGAAGCAACCTACACCATTTAAATTAGAGGGTCTCAAAGATCAATCATTTCTTACTCGTGTTGATTTTTCACATACGTTAAAGAAAGCCACACCCATTACTCCGGTGCAGTATTTCTGAATAATATTTCAGGATTAAACAGTAAACTGAATAGCCCTAATCAGCATGTCGCCACAAGATGGGCTTTCCTCAAGCATGTCCCCTCCCCTGTGCAGACTTCCATTAGGGCCACTCTCATCCATTGTCTAGCTCCCCCTCTTCCCCCACCAAGGCCTGCAGTGCACACCCCTGTCAAGACCTGCTTCCAAACAACCTGCATTACTGATTGTGAGCATCATTCCACCCCCATGGAAACTGAACTGACGCTGCCAGTTCGCGTATGTGCCTCTTTTCTCTCCGTAATCGTAATAAAAATGCACTATTTTAAAAGGTTCAACCTTTATTTTATTCCCTCTGCTCCTAATCTCAAGCACCCCCAACTAAATACGGTAATTTTAATAAACCTATGTGGGTGCAAACACAGCTGATTCAAAAGGTTTCAAGTGCACTGAGGAATAGAGAGCTAAGAATATTAGTTATATGAATTCCTGATTCATCTTATTATCCAAGACAATATTTGAGTCCAAGCCAGATATTTCTCTGAATGGGACCAAAATTAGAATAAATATTATGGTCCAAGAGCTGGAGGTGTAGCTTAGTGGTGGAGTGTTTAAGGCACAGTGCCCTAGGTTTGATTCCCGGTGCTGGAGATTAAAAAATAAAAAAGGAAAGAAAAGAAAAAAGGATATTCAGTTCAGATCTAGCATAATATGGGAGCCATACTGAATTTCACCTTCATGTTAGATATATTTGTTGTTATCAAAAAGTCTTCTCTCTACTTAATGCTTTCTTCTTTTCGTGTTGGATCAAATTCTCCTGGGGGATGGAATTTGATTTCATTGATTGTTATACTGTGATGGCTCTTTTCAATTTGAATATGCAGTAACGTTTATCATCCTCACCTTCAAACATAATGACAGGGATGAAAGCCTCCACTGAAAAAAAAATGGAGATCATTATTCTCCTTTTGGTTTTGGTAGGAATGGAGATACTGTTGAAAATACATATTTATTTTAATTCTACGCAACAGTCCATTATTGTAGGAATCTTTTTTTTTATTTTAAAATGTGAGTGTAGCAACTGGGAAATGGAAAGCTTCCATTGACTTTCAACAGGTGGAATTTCTGTTAAGTTCTGTCTGGAAAGGGATCCAGATAAATTCATAATTTGTAATTTTAGTTACATTATATGTGATAACATTTGGATGTCTTACAGGATTATGGATCGATTGTTGGCATTAATTCTGGGTACCTACCTAATATGTTAAATCATAAATACTTATTGCTTATTTCTATGATGGATTCTGGTACCACATGCTGAAGAGGCTTCAAAGACATACATAAGCAGAGGACCTTTAAATCAGTTGTTTAGGAAAGACATGTTTTTTTCTAAAAGAAGTCTATTAACAACATCAAGCAGTGTAATAATATCATCAAATGCAAAGAATGAGATGTTTTATTGAGACAGAAAAGGTGGACATATTTGTGGGGTACAATATGATCATTTGATATAAATATACAAGGTATAATGATTGAAGGGTAATAATTGCTTCTATTTCCTTAAATATTAACCATTTCTATGTGCTGGGGACTTTCATATTTTGTTGTTTTTTTTTTACTATAAAGGACTATGAAATGTTTTATTTTCCTTTATAAAATGTCCAAATAATTTTTATTAAATTGGATCACTGACAGTTTCATACAGGTATAGAATGCATTCTGATTTTTCTCACCTCCAGCACTCTCTTGTCGCCTTTACATACCTGTCAAGCACTCACTCCTCTCTACATGTCCTTATATGTCCCAGAATGGACTTGAACTCCTGTAGCTGAGTATGATCTTGAACTTCTGATCTTCCTGAATCCACCACTCCCTGGGTGCTACAGTTACACATATCTGCCACCATGCCTGGTTTTATATGGTACTGAGGGTCAAACTCAGTGCATTCAAATACTCCACCAATTGAGGTACTCCTTCTCCTGGTTATTTTAAAAATATATTGCTTTGAGCAGTAGTTACCCTACTTTTTTTCTCTAGTGTGAAATAGAACTCCACTGAGGATCCAACCCAGCAGCGCCTCATACCTGTTAGACAAGTGCTCCTACCACTGAATTCCATCCTCAGTCCCTACTGTGAAACTGAAGCTTAGGTGTTTATTTGTAAATTCTTTATGGGCAAGTCCTTGCCTTAAACATTTCCAAACGTATCTACATGTATTGGGTGTTCAAGTACTAAACTTTACAAAGTAGATTGGGTGAGGAGAGACCAGAGGTGGGGAGAGAAGACCTGAAAGCCTCTCATAACTTAGATGTGAGAAGATGCTGCCCAAACGGCAACAAAACCATGTGCAGTGATGGATGCCTGCAATGAAGCATGGAATGGAAAAGAGGATAAATTACTTAAGACCACGAGCCTGACACCAGCTTGGGCAACCCAGCAGGAGTCTAATTTTTGAGATGGAGATAGAAGTAGAGGACTGGAAATGGGTATTTGAGGCCAAGTCAGCAGGATATAGTGACTGAAGGCAAGGAGACCAGCCTAAACTATTTCTTTCTACTTTTAGCAAATACATGGGAATTGGAGATGGTGGAGGAGGATGTAGAGCAATGGTTCTCAACCTCTGGGTTGTAACCCCTTTGGGGGTCAAATGATCCTTTCACAGGGGTCATATTATATCATAACATATCAGATATTATGTCTATCAGGTGTTTACATTACAACAGCTGCAAAATTACAGTTGTGAAGTAGCAACAAAATAATTGTATAGTTGGTGGTCACCACAACAGGAGGGACTGTATTAAAGGGTTGCAGCATTAGGAAGGTTGAGAACCACTGGTGTAGAATGTCACTTTGGTAATGACACAGCACACAGTAGGCACTCAGTGCTTTCTCAAACATCAATTGAAGGGTTATACCAGAAGATCCTGAAAATCTCTTCAACACTGAGACTCTATGCCATATGCAGATGCTCGCCAGGTATTGTTACACATTTAAGAAAAAGAAGGAACTAATATCTCCATAAAACAAATGAATGGTATAGCAGCAAGGAGGACCCTCTTTTCCCCATACCGTATAGTTTATGTACCTAGAATTATGTGTGCACACTGCCAACTAGAGAATTCTCAGATTGTCATTAATACTAATCATTCCTGGAGCTGGGCATTTAGTTGCCATATTCACTGTGGGTTTAACCCCTCTACTGAGTTTATCCACAGCTGGGAAAGTAGAGTTAGTGAGTTATTTAATGATGTTAACCCCATTTTCTAGGTATTTAAGGAAACTCATTTGGTATCTATCTTTTATACCAGCCATCTATAGTTCACACAAATTTGTACTCCCTTATGTTGCTTTTAAAAAATGAGAGTTGAAGAGTTTTGAACTATAAAATTATATTCTAAAATAGTATTAAAAAGAAAATATGAAGTGTAAGCATAGCTCAGTGGTAGAGGACTTTCCTAGCCCACTAATGCCCTGTGTCCCTCTCCAGCATATCAAAAGCAAAGCCAAACAAAAAAGGAGAATTAAAAACTGTGCTAACACATATGTTTCACCATCATTTCAAGAAATATTTGTCACTTGAGCTACAGTTCCAAAGACAGAAATTTGAAAGCAGAAGTGTGGACAAAAACCAAGCTAACAGAAATGATAGGAAATTTCAGATTCTATAGAGTAGATTTAGCCTAAGAAGGAGGATAAAGCTTATCAATGTAGATGTTGCTTACATTTTAGCTACTTAATCAGATAGTCAATAAATACCTGATCAGCTTTGCAAAACAACATAAAATAAGTAAGCAGCTGAGCTTATTTATTCCTCAACAAGCATACTTAACAAGCATAGGAATTATTTGTCTTTTTGGACCACTATTCTAGTTTTGTGTCATTAATATATGCCACAATTAACTATTAATATTAAGCAAATATGTGTTTGTAGTAAGGACAGCTAAATATTAAAACCTGTGTTCAAGCCAGGCATGATCGTGAATACCTATAACCTCATTACTTGGAAGGACTGAGGCAGAAGAATCAGGAGTTTAAGACCATCTCAAGCTATATAGTGAGCTCCTGACCATCTTGGGCTACATAGAGAGACTTTGTCTCAAAAACCAACCAAACAAAATCTTGGGTTCAAGACAGATACCATCAACTTGTCGATAAAATAATTAGCTAAGAAAGTATACTGTAAGCCCATAAGCAAATTAATGATTTCTTCTCTGATCATGAGAATCAATTGCAGACTGCCTTGAGGCAGATTGGTGGGTGCACTGGTGCTTTTCAAAGTGGGAGTGTTGGTAGGTATAAATGGAAGGAAAATTGTCTAGGATTTATCTTAAACTCCTCTGCTTTTACTCTCCCAAATTTCACTTCTTGGAATATCACTTACTTGCTTTTATTTACCTTTACTTTGAATAGAGCATGCAGCAGAAAGACAACACAGTTTTTTTTTTTAATCACACAAAGTACAATCAGATTACGGTAAATTGAAGTTTGGGTAATAAAATTACTTTGATCACATTAAACACCTGCAACATTTTGAACTTTTAAGTGTATTTGTGGAAATTCTCCACAGGTTACTTGAGATTGCTGTGGGATTTCTCCCTGAATTGAATATGTTTTTTTTCTAGAGACTTATTTTCATTTTATTATAGATTATTAAAAATCTGCTTCCAATTCTGTTTTTTAGAGCCCTAATAAGAGAATAAAGCAGCAAGAGGGACAGAGGAAAGGGCTGAAGTTGTGAAAAAATAAAACACAGCTGGGTAAGTATTTTATGAGATCATGCTATGAATTTTGATATTTTACAATTTCCTCTGTTAAAAGTCAATATTTATAATTTTAAAAATCATTCAAAAAATAATTTAAAGGGCTATTATGGCTTTCAAATTCCCTTTTAAATGTGTGTGCTTCTAGAATCTCTTTCACATGCACTTCTTGGTCAGGGTTTAGGTTTCCTTCTTTTGAGGCTCTTACATAAATGTTACCTTACTCAATTAATATCAACATTGTTGAATTTCCAGGATAGACCCAATGTGACAGTACCTAACAGAATATTTTATTTTAATATATATTCCAGGTAGTCCATGTAAAAATATTTTGTGTAGGTAATGGGAAAATTGCTACATGATTATTAGTGCTTTATATTTTAACACGAGTTTTCATATATTGGTTTTGTGGTATTAAAACTTAAACTCAAGAATCTCATAAGATCCTCCTTTAGCTAATACCTGTTATATTGATATTAGTTAACTGTCATAAACTTAAATGTCATTGTATCATGAAGAAAAAATTATTGAAGATCCATTTCTTGTTAGAGTATCCATCTCAATGCAAGTATAATGGGAGAAAATGCTTAGAAAAAGTTGAATTTTTTTCTTTCTTCCATATTCCTGGGTCCAGTCTAATTGGGACCCAGATCTTGACTTGACAGAATCAAGAACAGCTTATATACCTTTCAGTAACCCTTAGGTCCCTCAGAAGCAAACATTAAACCTCAAATAAGTTTCATATTTGCATCCTGTTTAGAACTGTCCAAACTGGAAACTAATACAGTCACACATTTGAGTGGCATACCTGTTCTAGGATCTCTCACCTAGAATAGTGTCAGAACTGAACAAATTATGGAGCTGTCTGCTACTTGGCTTACTCATGGCATTCAGCCATTCCTTGCCCAGGTAAGAAGCTTCAGGGGGAAAAAAGACCAGTTTTCCCTCTTTTATTAAAAGAGTTTTCTTTTTTTTTCCCTTGTTTTAAATTAAGTAATGATCATGTAAGATCATTATCGGGGCCTTATAAATCAGGGAAAATTTCTGTGAAGTTGATTTGTTTCAGATTTAACTATTTTCTTTCCTACATTTTCATGTATTTTCAGGTTCATTTGTTTGCAAACTTCTCCCTGTTTCGTGTTGCAACAATGAGTGGAAAATCCCTTCTCTTAAAGGTCATTCTCTTGGGTGATGGTGGAGTTGGGAAAAGCTCACTCATGAATCGTTATGTAACCAACAAGTTCGACTCCCAGGCTTTCCACACTATAGGGGTAGAGTTCTTAAATCGAGATCTGGAGGTAGATGGACGCTTTGTGACACTTCAGATTTGGGACACTGCAGGGCAGGAACGTTTCAAGAGCCTTAGAACACCATTCTACAGGGGAGCAGACTGCTGCCTGCTGACCTTCAGTGTGGATGACCGGCAGAGCTTCGAGAACCTTGGTAACTGGCAAAAAGAATTCATCTACTATGCAGATGTAAAGGACCCAGAGCATTTCCCCTTTGTGGTTCTGGGTAATAAGGTAGACAAAGAGGATAGGCAAGTGACGACTGAGGAGGCACAAGCCTGGTGCCTGGAGAATGGAAATTACCCTTATCTAGAAACAAGTGCCAAAGATGATACTAATGTGACAGTGGCCTTTGAAGAAGCTGTTAGGCAGGTGTTAGCTGTAGAAGAACAGCTGGAACATTGCATGTTAGGTCACACCATTGATTTGAACAGCGGCTCCAAAGCAAGTTCTTCATGCTGTTAGATAGAGGGACTCTGTTCAAAAGTGTGCACTAAGTTGGTTAGCCCATAGTGTAAGAACTACTGTGCCCTCTGGTAGTATGCACACACACACACACACACACACACACACACACACACACACACGTGCCTGCGCACGTGTGAGAGTAAAAGATAAGGTTCTACTTTTGAAACAGAACCTTTCAAATTGAAGTCGTAGAGCAGTTTAAAAAAAGCTTTATTGAGCCAAGTGTATTTTGCGTGATTTCTGCTATGTTCCCTTCCTGTGTGTCTCAGGACACTTCAGAAAGTGTCAGTCCTGAGAGATTTGAGTGTTTTAAAATCACGGTTTAAACCTAGAAGCCAGCCGCATGACGGAGTGAAAGAGCTTAAAGTGTTCCATTAACCAGCGAGCAGATGCCACCACCAGACTTTTGCCAAGCAATTGATGCCATTTCTACCAAAGGGAAAAATAAGATTCTGAGCTAGTACAGCGAAAATAACAGTGGAAGCAAGGATTTCTAAGAAGGAATTAGAAAAATGTGGTGGTGAAGATTAGGAATGTAGATTTTTAAAATTGCACACTGACTTGTTCAAATCCTTACATATGGTTTAATCTCATGAACTTAAAAAAATCATCTCAGTAATGAACTTAAAACATACTCTAATGACATTGGAGGTTGATTCTAATCCATGTGTTTGAGTCACAGGACACTAGTGAATGGATTATGCTTAAATATGCCAACTCCCTTTGCAAATACATGGTTGGCCTGCTTTTCCTTCATACAGTCTACTGCTGCTGCATAGAGATGTTGCTTCCTTGACAACTTATCAATTTAGTGATGCTGCTTAGTACGTGGCTTTGGGTGCAGTGCTCTCTGCCTAAAATTTAGACAGTCCTATGGTTCACCATGCTGGCTCACGAAGAAAGCCTCAGAAAAGATTGGAGAGTATCGGCCTTTGCCCACAGGTTTCTTCACTCAGTTGTGTGTTGTAGAGGAAGAAGGATCTGATTCTTGGGATGTCTCACCGAATGTTCAGCTGGCCAAACTAGGACATTAAAACTGGCAAAAAAGCAGATTTTTTTAAAGCTTTGTGTTAGAATGAATTTCTCATAATTAGATTTGTTCAAAAATGGAATAGAATGCCTTAATAGTGAGCTCCCTCCCAGTAAAAGTAGTCACTGGATGCCCATCTGTTAAAATACTGTAAAAAAAATTACTGTACTGGCTACATGTTTTAAGGTTCCTTCAGGTTTAAGTTCTGAATTTACAAACTATGTCAGTGCCATGTTATGGTTGGATTTATCTGAAAATAATAGTTAAGACTATAGAGAGGGCCTTAAAAAATCCTCAAGCCATTCTGGGATTAGCCTTTAACAGCAACTACTATTAAAAATATTCCAAAGACACCATGCTCAAAAAATGATTTGACAATTTTTGAATGCCATGACTGCCAATATTACATACTGTATTATGAATGTGCCATCTGGTTTTTATTGGTTGATCTGCATAGACTTTAATCTGTGCTTTAAAATATGTATGATAAAAATTGTGACCCACTGTAGAGAGGGACAGTTAGATAAGGCCCCCCAAAGAGATTTAGGCCTGGGATGGGGTGGGAGCATTCACAGGAATACAGCCTAGAATTCTCCATTGTAGCCACACATGGAATCAGCCTTACACATGGGACCTTATGTGCTTTAAGAACTCTGGTACTTTTTGGCCACATAGACAAGAGGAGGACAATATTTCAACACAGACTTACTCAGTATTTCCAATTATTGTATAGTCCTGACCCTATTGTCCAATTAATTTAGATGCCAGAAGTGAAAGCCAGAACTGGGACCCCACAGCTCTTAAATATTGGTTCCTATCCTGCCTATGCCTATAGCCAGCCACCCTGGTTTCAATGTTCTACAGTCATTTTGCTACAATCATGTTTGGGTGAAACTCTGTACGTCAGAACTAATCAATGGTAATTGTTTTTAAGTGCATGAGACCTGGGGCCTTCTCTTTCTACTTGCTCTCTGCTTCTAATAGTTTCTATTTGTAGATCTCAGGCCTTCATAAAGATCTCCATCAGCTCACAAAACCTATTTGTCTCTGTAGAGTGGCATGTGGTCATTTGAGTAAAAATAAAATTACATGGGAATTCAATTCATAGGCATCCTATCCATTGAGACAAGTGTTAATTTGATTGGCAGGTAAACTGAAGCCCCTTTCTTCTTATCCATATATATTTTTTTCTACCAAATTACTTCACAATATCAAGCACTTAACAGTAAGTGACAAAACAGTGGCTTTTTGGTGAGTAACACCCAGTGGGTGCTGACATATAGTTTGGGTAAGATTAAAAACACCAAAAGCTGACATCTGTGGTACCAGAAACTGTGCATATGCGTTTTGAAATCTGAAATGTATACAGAATGTGCAGTGAAATATTTTCAATAGGTGTTTTTTAATGAACAGTAGATTTTTGGAATAATGTATTTCTAATTAGAAGCATACTGTTTTTCAATGGTCCATTAAAACATCATACGAAATATTTATTTAATTTATTGTCACGTATTGGCTTTTTTGGGGGGGGGGCTCAGATTCCATATGTCTTCAGTGGATTGATGAATTTCAGGTGTATTTGTACCTGCCTCAGCCATCTCTACTTTATCCTGAGGTATTCCACAATCCTCTTGTTGCAGGTGCTGCTCAAAATCTCAAAATGTGTATAAGATACTTTGTTCCAGTTGTTTAAAAAAATCATCTGTGTCAAAGTGAATAAAAAGTGCATTTTGAATAACCAACATACAAAGTTTGTGGGGTTTTATTTCTCTCATTTTCTTCTTTGTCAGTATAGCAGCTTGACCTATCAGTCAATGCCTCTCTCAGACTTTACCTGATGTGGTCTCTGAATCATTTTTTATGTGATAATCCAAGTGCCTTTCCATATTTATCATGCAGTAGTGATTGAGAAACAAACTCAAAAAGTTGGAGGTTGGAGATTCCTTTTCTTTTATTTTAGACCCTTCAGTAATACATGGAGAGTTAGGGGACCAGAATATGGATCTTAATCTTCTACTTTATTTTTAATCATAATTTTTAAATGTTAAACTATTATGAAAATATAAACAGAATATCCACACTGTCTTTATTTTCTTGACTGGTAAATTGCCTAAACATTAGAAAAATATGTAAATGTAGACAAAACAGGTCAGAACACAAAAGATAGTTTTTATACAAAAATGTTTTATTCTCTTGACCACCACACTTTGGGCCATTAATGTTACACTAAGCATCAAATGGCGTGAACACTTATGTTAGTGAATTTCTAAATTACATATATATATATACATATATATATATACATATATGTATATGCGTGTGTGTGCTTGTGTGTGTGTGTGGGGGGGGGTGTCCACGTGTGCACCATGGTAGATGTGAAGAGATCAGAGGACAACTTTCTAACTCAAATCATCAGGCTTGGTGGCAAGTGCCTTTACCAGCTGAGCCATATTGCCAGTCTAGCGACATTTAAATTATGAATGTAAGTCTCTCTACCATACATGATTCATCACATTGATTCCATCTGCTACAGATTTAGCAGTCTCATCCATTGTACATACTTTTGGTTATTAGACCTATGCAGAGCCAAAAATATTCATTTTCCTTGCTCCAGAATTATTACATCATACTTAAAATATAATAATGCAAATTCTATGATGATACAACTTTGAGACTATGGAAAGGCATAAATTTCTAATCACCTTCAAAAGAATTTTTCCACAGCAGAGTACTTGTAACATGCTTGAGGCCTTGGCTTTGATCCCCATCACTGAACAAAAAGAGGGGAGGGCAATGGATCTTGTCTTCCAGAATGGATATTTTCAAAGCAGAAAACTAGATTTCTGTCTAACAGTTTTCTGTCACAATCATTGCTTACAGGGAAATCTCCTCTTAAGACATAATATGAAGTCTCATTTTGGGGACAGTAGCTGGGATTTTTCCAGAAAAATGGAGGACATGCAAGATACAGTTTCTGTTCTATCCTAAAATTGAATATTAAAAACACCTTGGGAAATTGAGGTATCTTCTTGAATAATTTCATGATGGGAATTGAGATTGGCATATCTGTTTAATTTTCATTACTTCAAGCAAACCCGCAACAATATTTTTTCAGTATCAGTGATCTAGACAGTCATCTCACATCTTTCTTTTCTTGTTATGGAGAGACAGGATTTGACACAGAGAATGATTTTTCTTATACTTGATTTCAGGGAAGAGAAACCATGATGCACTGTCATAGTCCAGACTGCTACAACAAAATGCCATAAGGTGGGTGGCTTACAAACAACAGAATTTTGTTTCTCATGGTGCTGAAGGCTGGCAAGTCTAAGATCAAGGTTCTGAATCTGGTGATTTCTCATTTACAAATAGTATTTTCTCATTGTGTAGTGAGCAGAAGGGGTTTCTTTTAAATCAAAGCACTAGTCCTGTTCATGGAGATAATATCTTCACAACCTAATCACCTCATCAAAGCCCCTACCTCCTGATACTATCATCTTTTAATTTAGGATTTCAATGTGATTTGGGGATGAGTGAGCATAAACATTAGATTCATAGCAGACATATTAATGTGTGTATATTTTGGCGTAGTCACTAATGTTCCTTTCTTCCAAGCAAATATTTTCTAATTACCCCAGCTTTTCACACCAATGGAGCCTTTATTGTTTAGTCTATACTTTTTGAGAGAGTGAGGAGAATTGCAGATGCTAGATATGTTTTACAGAATAAAATAAACACTATTTTAAAAAGAAATATTAAGGACTGGGGAGATGACTCAGTAGTTAAGAGTGCATGTTCCTCTTACAGAGGTCCTAAGAGTTCACTTTCCAACTTCCATGTCAGGTTGCTCACAACCACCTGTAACTCCAGTTCCCTGACTATTGAAAGTCTCTGGTTTCTGTGGGCATTTTGCAGTCACATGCACATACCCACAAAACAGACACATATGCATACAAATTGTTTCTAAAATACACTAACTCTAGAAGCTAAATGCTATTCAATAACATCTTACTGATGAGTTCACACACACACTCATTATCAATGCACTGCCTTTTATTTAGCTGCTTGTGGTAGTTGCAGTGATTTGGGGGTAAGACTTTTTTCCCTTACAGAGTGAGAGGTTACTTAATGTTTTCCCTGTGAGAATAAGCATCTTCACATCTGGAAATGAGAAGCTGTCATCTTTAGTCATACAGGAACTGCAGCAGTACACTATGCATCTTCACAAATATTTTTGTCTGCTCGGGGAAACACAGAGCATTATGATTCAGCCACATACAAACACTTTTTTAAAATAGTGTGCTTTGTGTGTGCAAATGTGTATTTTTTTTTAGGTAATCTGTCAGTTCCTTTCATGCCCTGTCAGCTATTGATAAATGTGTAATGAATCTCACTTCAGTTCTCCTGAATTTTAACCAGACAACCAAGCCTTGTTGTTTATTCTGAATTGGCTGATAAAAAGGAATTGGAAAATGCTGCCTAATGAAAGAAATAACTAAATTGAACATTTGCTATATTGAGGAAGCAAGAGACAGGCTCAGCTCTTCTGTTGTCCATTACATTGTTCCTGGCTGCCTTAAAAACAGCACATGTGCCCTGTAATATATGACTTAACAGCTGGTGATACATGAACATCTGTTGGCAGCTTTAAATCTTCTCTTTCTCTATTGTTCCTGGGTGGAAAATGGCGCCACCAGTGTACCTTTTGAACCCTGTCTTTATTTATGGGGGTGGGAGTAGACTTATGCATCTATGGCAGAAAAGCCAGAAAATCGAGGGAATAGACAAGCAGGATAAGTAATATTCGTTTCTAATAATACTATTCTAAGATAAGCAAATTTATCTTTGTTATGTGGGCTTTGAATCTATTTATATAAAGGGAAAACTGGCTGTAACACTGTACACACACTGTGCAGTCTTTTCCACCAAATACACAGTGAGTATTTCTTCTAGGGATTGTATTTAATGTTTGCATTCTATTGAAGAATGAACTGTAATACTTGTAATAAAATTGTGTCCTTTTATAAAATAAAGGGGATGAGAAGGTTACTAATAATAAGCTTACTTCAGATCTGTACTTATTTCTTACAAGTAACACTTCTAGATCAAAGAATATGAATATTTTATGGTTTTTAATATGTAATGACAAATTGCCCATTAGAAAGTTGTCCCAAATTACATCAACATTAGTAGAATAAGAGACTGATTTTCTCAAACATCTACACATACCATCCTCTCTAACCGAATTCACTTCCGTCAATGAGAGTAAAAACTCACGTTTGCACTTGCATTTATTATCTGAGAGTAATAACTGCACAGATATGTATTGATCATTTTTATTTTTCTTACATAAATGGTCCATTATGCTGCTTAGCTTATTTGGGATGTGGGGCATCGTTTTGTTACTTTATTTTGTTTTGTTGCTGTTCTGGGGATAAAATCCATTCCTATGCCTACTAGGCAAGTGATCTGTCTCTGAGGTTCAGCTCTCATTTTTGTTTCTTATGGAATTCTAGGAATTCATTTTTATATTGTGTATTTTAACCTTTGATAGTATCCATATCCCTGTTTTTTTAATTCCTCTTCATATTTCTCTATGTTTCAAATATGTTAAAAATTATTTTAAAAAAACTTATGTTCTGATAAAATAGAAAACTATGGTAGGTGGGAACTAGAGTAATTTCCTCTTATTTCTTCTTTACTCTGGATCACATTGAAACTACAAGCACTATTATCCTTCAGAAAGTCTGTGGGTCTTAGTATTGTCAACATAATAAAAAGCACAGACAGCAATCAAAATACTCTTTCATCTAGATGCTTCACTGCAAAGTATCAAACAGCTGGTTTGAATTGGTTTAATTTTTGCTGTAATAGACAGATTGCTCTTAACTCATACAAATACAGTCAGAGTAACTTCAGCTTTTACCCACAAGGGGACAATAAAGACTTCCTAGTGTTCTGCCATAGAGAGTAGAACCCAGACTGTTAGAACCGAAGAGGCATGTGAAAAGTACCTAGCTAGCCCACCCTTCCCTTATTTCATACACAAGGAAACTGAACAACAGAGCTGTTCAACAGTTTGTTCAAGGTCACAGGGACCTGTGTCCAAGACATTTTCCCATTTACAGTACCATGGCTTAGTTTAACTGACTCAAAATGTAAACACTCACATTTTTTTACTGATTTGTAAAAAACATTTTACCTTTTTTGTTGAGACAAAGTTCACAAGTAGCATTAAATACTTAAAATGTACAATTCATTTATATTTATCATCTCCACAGTGTTGTAGAGACACATATTTTCCCCAGCTCAAATCCAATCCTGACATTCAATGGATGATTAATCTTATGATAATTATATAACCTTGCTCGACTTATTTTTTTCAACCTAAGGACGTGCCCCCAATCGCCCCCAGTTTACTCAGGAGATCTCATCTATTTCCCCTTCTCAGGGCGATGCATCCTTCTTAGGGTCCTCCTGGTTTGCTAGCTTCTCTAGAGCTGTATGGGACTGGACTAGGTCCTCTGCATAAGCAAGATAGTTATGTAGCTTGGTCTGTTTAAGGGACTTCTGGCAGTGGGATCAGGATCTGTCCCTGGTGCATGAACTGGCTTTTTGGAACCCATTACCTGTGGGGGGACATCTTGCACAGCCTTGATGCATGGGGGAGGGGCTTAGACCTGCCTCAACTGAAAGTACTAGGTTTTGCTGACTCACCATGGGAGGTCTTACATTTTTGGAGGAGGGAATAGGGGGGTGGGTTGGAGGGGGGAAGGCTGAGGGGTAGTGGGAGGAGGGATGAGAGGGGAATCTGTGGTTGGTATGTAAAATGAATACCAAATTTCTTAATAAAGAAAAAAAGAATGCATTGTCATGGATCAAGGTGGAATTAAAATTATATAGTCAATAAAAACTTCTTTTCCCAGACAAAAAGAAAACCCAAATATGTTACTTAGGGAGTTTTGAAAAGGGATGTGGCTCCCCGGAAAGCATGGTGATATGTGTACCATTTTAGAGTAAGTGTTGGAACAGCCTTTAAGCGGGAAAATCCAGCATGCTACAAATGTATTTGGAAGGATGAAAAGAGATGACTAAGGGAAGGAAGTAAAACAAGAGAGACAAAGAAAGGGAAGTTTTCAACTCGAAACGAAGGAGGGTTTAGGATTCAGACAAAACTTTATAAAAGCAAAAGAAATCCCTGGTGAGGATGACTTCCAAGATCCTATCCCAATTCTCTCATACAATACTTTATGTAGAGATAAAATAAGAGAAATTGTTATTGACAATCAACACGAAATTTCTGCTTAAGCAGGGACTATGCAGTAGTACTTTGGTGCTATGAACTACACCTAAAATTCATATTTGTCCTCTGTGTGATCGTATTTGGAGGCCTTTGGGGTTGTTCTGGGCTAAAAGTGGTCCTAAAGGCAGTCCTCATAATGGCATCAGTGCCTTGTAAATAGAGGAAGAGATACATTTTTCCTCGCTCTTTCCCCACCTTGTATCTGAGGGCACAACAAAAGGCATTTATCCAGGAAGAAGAGCTCTCACTAGACACGGAATGAATCTGCTGCTGCATCGCTCTTACAATCTCCAACCTCCAATTGTGTTCTATGCTATGAATTAGACTGTTATGGATCTTTGTCTTAATAGATATTTTACACATTGAATGGAGTATGCAAATTATAATAGCTGTGCATGGTGCCCCTTTTTCTCGCCATACCTTTTAGTTATAGTAGTGAGAGTATTCTTATGTCTTGAATTATATGCAAGCCCTTCAGTGAAACCTAACATATTTAAGAACCATATTATCCTACTAATAAATATTTCTTATGTAAACCTAATACCAGGTGCTATTTGAGGCATAGCGATGAAGAACCTAAGTAGAAAGTGGAAGAAGCCAAAGCAGAGAGAATATTTTATGCTACATTAAAAGAATGGGGAATAAAATGTATTTTAAGTAAGAGAGGAGGAGATATACACCCATGCTACAGAATGAATACTCTAGTGATGTGGAGGATGGGTTTTGTTGGGAGTGAAATAAGAAACTATAGACAAGTGATCAGTAAGAAACTAACAATGGATACGAAAATATAAAGGACTATGCAAGTTATAATGACATATTTAGATCTTAAGCTGCAAGTGTACAAAATAAATGAGGTGAAAAGAACAAACTGCTATGAAAATAAATGAGGTAAAAGGAACAAACCACTATAGCAGAATCAACTAAGGATCTTGTTAGAATGCGCATTCTTCGGCTTCATCAGGGTCTCCTTATAGTCAAAGTCTCTGGGGAAGGACAGCCCAGGCATTAGGATTTTCTCAAGTCTTCATCATAATCACTTTCATAAAATCTGACACAAGTTCAAACAGGACGGGTTTCTAGACAAGTATGATGGCTAGTCTTGATTGTCAACCTGACTACATTTGGAATCAACTAAAAGCCGAACAGCTGGGCACACCTGTGAGGAATTTTCTTGGTTGGATCATTTGAGGTGGGAAGACTCACTCCAAATCTGGGCCAAACCTTCAGGTGGCAGCCCACATAAAAGGGCATGGAAGGAGGAAGCTTTGCTTTGTACTTGCTTGCTCTCACTCTCATTGGCAAGTTCATCTGTCCTGTTGCAAGGCATTCCTTCGCTGGTATTAGAACCTACTTCTTTGGCATTCCAATATAGACTGAAGACCAGCTGAGACATCCAGCCTTGGGAACTGAACAACTACTGGATTCTTGATCTTTGTATTGGTAGTCATTGTTAAACTAGCTGGACCACAGCCTTTTAGCCACTCTAATAAATCCTAAATATGTCCACTAGGCAAGAGAAAGAAACAAGAGGCACTCAAACTGGAAAGAAAGATAATAGGAACATTTTAATTAACATGTTATCAAACATTTTAAAAATTTAAAGACCATAAAATCCATAAGAGCTAATATACACATTCAGTAAAGTTTCAGGATATTAGATTAAACACACAAAAAATGAGTTGTATTCATATACACGGATACTGAATCATCTATAACTGAAAGTGTTTAAGTCAATTCCATTGAATTACTTTTACTTTGTATGTGTGGGTATTTTGACTATTTCTATGTCTGTGCAACACTTGGATACTTGATACCTGTGGAGGCCAGAAGAGGGTGTTATATGCCCCAAAACTGCTGTTACAGATGGTTATAAGCTATGATGTGGGTGCTGGGAATCAAATTCAGGTCCTCTGGAAGGGCAGCAAGTACTCTTAATTGCTGCACTATCTCTCCAGTCCTTAATTCCGTTTATAATAAATAGCACCCGAAGAAGAACATACTTGGAACTTTAACAAAAAAGGAAAAGGTTCATGTGCTAAAAAATTACAAAACTTTGTTGACAGGGATTAAAGATGACCTAACCAAATGTAAAGGAAGATTATAAAGTGAAACAGAATATTTAAAAACCATTTTTCTGTTACAGTACTGATATGTAAAATATATAAAACACTCTTTTAACATAATAATTGGTGACTCATCTGAACTCACAGAGACTGAAGCAGCAAGCACAGGGCTGACATGGGTCTGCACCAGGTCCTCTGCATATATATTAGAGCTTTCACTTCAGTGTTTGTATGGGCTTCCTGAGTATGTGAGCTAGTGGATCTCTGACTCTTGTGCCTGCTCTTGGGCTCCTTTCCTTCTGTTGCTTTGGCTCGTCCAGCCTCAATGTGATGGTTTTCATTTTATCTTATTACATTTTATTTTGTCATCTTTGGTTGTTATCTCTTAGAAGCCTGTCCTTTTCTAGTCAGAGACAGAAAGGGAGTGGATCCAGAAGGGAGGGGAGGAGAGGGAACTGGGGGGAGTAGAGGGAGAAACTATAATCAGTATGATTTATATGAGAAAAGAATCTTTTTAATAAAATGGAAAGTTTAAAAAATCATAGAAAAAAAACAATAATGATGACCCAACTTAAAAATAGACAAACTACTGAATAAGTATTAGGCATTTCTTAAAGATATACAAATGTTCAATAAGCACATGCGTGGACATCTTAAAGTCTAACATTAGTCATCAGGACAATGCAGTCAAAACCTTAATGAGATTACTTCACTCAAAAAAATCAAATAGCAAAATAAAAAAATCAAATAGCAAGTGTTAATGAAAAGTGTGGAGAAATTGGATTTTTCTTATAGAATGTGGAAGAAAAAAAAAGATTTGACAGTTTCTCAAGAAGTTAAGCATAAAATGACTACATACTTCTGCAGCTCTACTCTTAGGTATATGTCTGTGATGGTTAGTTTTTATTGTCACATTGACACAATCTAGAATCACCTGAGAAGACAGCCTCAATGAGAGGTTGGTCAGATCAGGTTAGACCATGGGCATGTCTTGATTGATAGTGTAGAAAAACCCATCCCATGAAATGGTGCTGCCCACAATTTCATGTCTAGGCACCTAACTATTTAAGAGTGAAGAAAGCATGTCGGGCAGCGGTGGCGCACACCTTTACTCCCAGCACTCAGGAGGCAGAGGCAGGTTCGAGTTCGAGGCCAGCCTGGTCTACAGAGCGAGTTTCAGGACAGCCAAGGCTGTACAGAGGAAACCCTGACTCAGAAAAACCAAGAACACACACACACACACTGAAGCTGAAGCAAGCAAGTAAGGATGCGTTTATTGGCTCTGCTCTGAACTGTGGATGTAGTGTGACTAGCTGCTTGAGTTTCTGCCTTGACTTCCTGAAAATGATGACATTTTCATCATTTTGAGGCCTGGAATCACAAGCCAAATAAACCCTTCCTCCCCGTCCTAGTCAGGGTTACTATTTCTGTGATGAAACACCATGACCAAAGCAAGTCAGAGAGGAAAGGTTTTGCTTGTCTTTTTTTTTTTTTTTTTTTTTTTTTTTTTTTTTTTTGGTTTTTCGAGACAGGGTTTCTCTGTGTAGCTTTGCGCCTTTCCTGGGACTCACTTGGTAGCCCAGGCTGGCCTCGAACTCACAGAGATCCGCCTGGCTCTGCCTCCTGAGTGCTGGGATTAAAGGCGTGCGCCACCACCACCCGGCTGGTTTTGCTTGTCTTATGCTTCCACATCATAGTCCATCATTGAAGGAAGTCAGGACAGGAACTCAAACAGGGCAAGAACCTGGAGGCAGGAGCTGATGCAGAGGTCATAGAGAAATGCTGCTCACTGGCTTGCTCCCTATGGCTTACTCAGCCTGCTTTCTTATGGAACCCAGGACTGCCAGCCCAGGGATGGCATCATCTACAACTAGGCCCTCCTCCAGCAATCACTAATTAAGAAAATGTTCTGCAGGCTTGCCTACAGCTCCATCTCATGGAGACGTTTTTCAATTGAGGCTCCCTCCTCTGATCACTCTAGCTTGTGTGAAGTTGACATAAAATTAGCCAGTACACTCCCCTCAGCTGCTTTTGGTCAGAGTGTTTTATCATAGCAAAGAAATAAAACTAGGACAAAATCCAAGAGAACAGAAAGACTTTCTCACAAAAACTTGTGCAGAAACGTTTATTGCATTACTCACAATAGTGAGCAATTGGGAAAGCCACAAGTATACATTAGTGAAGAAACAAAATGCGGCATTCCCACACAGTGGAATATATACTATTTAGATGATTCAAGGTTCATTCACTGACAACAAAATGAATAAACTACTGGTATAAATGCATGACATGGATAAACCTTAAAAATATGCCAAGGGAGAAGACATTCACAAATAATCATATACGATGTCTTGTATTTATATGAACTGTTTAGAATAGATAAATCCACAGGGACAGAAAGTAGATCAGTGCTTGCCTTGGGCTGCTAATGGGTATGAAGTTTTTTTTTGCAGGGGGAGGGAGGGCTGAAAATGTTCTAAAATTGATTGTGGACATGTGAACATACTAATATCCATTGAACTGTACATTTAAAAGGGATCAATTGTGTGTGTTTTATTTCCACTATCTTGTTATAAACTAGGCTGTCACACACTAATAGTCTGTCACATCTAACTGCAAAGAAGAACTTAGTCAATTCTCAGTGAAGCAAAAGCTAAATCAAATTTCACTTCTGTGTAGAAACTTCCTATATCTTAGTTCTTCTTATCCTTGAGGAGTAACAGAAACTCTACATTCCTGACCAGCAAAGTTGTGAACTGTAAGAGCCCTAAAGTGCAAAGCACGTCTTTCCAGGGCAACTGTTTGTTTAATTTTATTTCACACACAAGGCACTAACATTTCTTCTTCTCTGCACACTGGCATTTATGCTATGACATTCTTTCTTTCACTGAAGACTGAGTAATCCAAGTACTAATTAGTATTTGCTGACCCTCAGCATTCTATTCTTAATTTTATATTTTAAAGATTGATTTGTTTTTATTTTATGTGTATGGGTGTTTTGCCTGTATGTGTCTATGCACCACATGTGTGTAGCACCCATGGAGACCAGAAAAGGGCATTGAGTGCCCTGGAACTGGAGTTATATATGGGTGTCAGCCACCATGTGGGTGCTGGGAATCAAACTTCTACCTCTGCAAGAGCAGCCAGTGCTCTTAACTGCTGAGCCATCATCCCTCCAGCCCTCGGCATTCTATTCTTACAAATCTCATCTTGTCCTTGTCGGGCTTTTTCTCAGTAAACACAAGACAGTTTCGTTATACTACTTATTTATTGAATTTATTCATTAGTGTGTATGTGTCTCTCTGTGTGTACACATTCATGTCTGCAGAGGCTCCCACGGAGCTGAGATTAGAGGTGTGTGCAGCACATCTGGCTTGTTATGTGGATGTTGGAATCCAAACTCTAGTCTTTATAATTTCACAGCAAGCACTTTTAACTGTCAAGCCATCTCTCCAGACCCAGTTTTGTTAGTGTAAAAATGTTTGTGAATGTGTGTGAGTGTGCACATGTGTAGGTATGCATGCACGGTGCACACATGTATGTGGAAGGCAGATGCCAACATCATATGTCTTCCCCAGTCATTTTTCAACTTATTTATTTTTAGACAGTCCCTTTATGAACCTGAGGTTTGCTGACTCGACTAAACTGGCTGGAAAGTGAGTTCCAGGAATCCTGCTGTCTCTGTTTTTTTCAGTACTGAGATTACAGACCAGTATGGCTCCTTTTTATAATGTGGGTACTAAGGCTTGAACTCAGGTCATCACACTCCTGCGGCAAGCACTTTACCAAATGAGCAATCTCTCCAGCCCCCATTTTCTTTCATTTTAACATCCTGTACCCCATGGTGTTTTCCTTATGTTGTGGAAATCGTTAAGAAGCTGTGTAGTAAAAAAAGAAACACACACACTCTAGAGAATCTGACTACCTAGTTTATGTTATAGTTCTGTTTTTTTTTTCAGTTTGAGACAGTATGCTTTGCTTATTTTTAAAATCAGAGTGATGATGTTGATAATAATAGTACTCACCTCTGGCTTATTATGAGGAAAATCCACAAAGTAATAAGAATAATGATAGTATATAGTGGAGGTCATAATGTATTTGCTGTTATTTATGCTGGGTTGTCACTCATATCCCAGAATCATCTGGCAAAACAGATTCAGTCACACCCAGTGAGATGGATAGATGGCAGGAGCCGGGTCCAACAGCAACCAAATTTTATAGGCTTTCAGGCAGGTTAGCGGAGTCATTAGGTTGCATTTAAGAGGAATAAGGACTTAGTCAAGTGGTAAGGCCACTGGTTAAGGACAAATCTGGACCACACAACAAGGAGACTACAGAAATATATGTGAATGTGAGTTGAAATAAAGACAATTCTAGGCAGGAATACAGTCTTTACATTCCACTTTGCAAGTATTTTGGAAGTGTTTCCCAGGTAGGAGCCCTTCCATGTTATAACAAAGTGAGCAAAATTCCAGAAGTTCTTTTTTAGAGCTGGAGTATCAATCATACTCATCTGCTTCACAGAAACTGATTCACCAAACTTGAGTCCTATAAGTTAACTTACAGGTAACTACATCTAAGCTCAACACTTTAAGGGTTTCTGAATTACAGAGCTTGAAGTGAGGCTAAGGAAGAAGAGATCTGCAACTGTCTTTCTTCTTCAATTCGGACCATCTTGAGCACTGTCACAGAAAGAACAGAAATAGAATGAAAAAGAACCTGACAAAATGGCTTCTTTCAAATTAATTTGAACCACTCAGAAATAGATTGTTACTAAAGCAATTGATGTGCCCACTCTCAATTTCCAAAGCACAACTATATCAGTAGGCACGATGACAATTCATACTGAACTCTCCCATGCCAAGTATGAGTGATCTGCAAAAACATAGTGAGCAAAGCCTCTGGAGTGTAGGGTTGTATTTGAAAAATAACCCTTCCTGTAAGTCACTGACATCACAGAACAGAGAATGCCTTTAAAAACAATCCTGTAAGAGTCACTATGGAACCATTCCAGTACGATGATACTTGTTCGTCTAGCTTAAACCAGGAAGGTATTTTAGGCTCTAAGCTTTGCTCCTCAGTCCTTTGGAGGCTGGGGAATAAAATGAAGACAAGTTTCCATGTCCATTTGAACATCTAAGACTGTTAGTAAACTGAATAGGTTATGCACACTCGTGTGCACAGACAATACTAAAATACAAATTCCTTTTAAAGTGCTACTGAATATTGGTGGTTACTGAAGCTAAGTAAGGGTGACATTAGGTTTGTTGCATAATTCTCTTTTGTGAATGTTTAAAGTAAAACTTTAAAAGTATGTTATTAAACTCAGTGAAGTTTTAAAATGTGTTCTCAACCAGTGGAGTAGAATTATAAGCATTGTTGTAGTGACCTTGGAAAGAGATAGAATCTTTTCTTTCTTACCTTGCTTCCTTCCTTTCCTTGAGATAAGGTCTTGTTATATATTCTAGGCTGGAATGGGAGTTGCTACATAGACCAAGATTATCTTTCACTTGAGATACTCCTACCTCTGCTTTCAGAGTGCTGTAATTACAGACGTGTGCTTCCATACTTGGCTAGAAAGGTAGTTTTCATACTTGTAATGGTTTGAATTCTTTTGATACACTATGGTCCCTACTTTGAGATGTGTGCACTCTACAGAAGTTGTAACAATGATACATTATAAGTAGTATTTATATTAGTTTTAAATATTCAGAAAATTATTTTATTAATATCAAATATAAAGAGTGACTCTGGTATTCTCATTCTAGTCATCAAGGGAAGATGTTTTTAATAATGAGTGAAAAGATAATTTCCTTTCAATAGACATATGTCATAAAGAAAGCATTTTCAAACATATATTTGGGCTGGGAAAATGTAGTTACAAGCACTGACTGCTCTTCCAGAGGACCTGGTTTCAGTTTCCAGCACCCACATGATGGCTCACATGCTGTGGGATGTTCTGTATGGCAAATGTGTTGCTCTGATTGGTCAATAAATAAAACACTGATTGGCCATTGGCTAGGCAGGAAGTATAGGCGGGACAAGGAGGAGAATAAAGCTGGGAAGTGGAAGGCTGAGTCAGAGAGACACTGCCAGCCGCCACGATGACAAACGGCATGTGAAGATGCCGGTAAGCCACAAGCCACGTTGCAAGGTACAGATTTATAGAAATGGATCAATTTAAGCTGTAAGAACAGTTAGCATGAAGCCTGCCACGGCCATACAGTTTGTAAGCAATATAAGTCTCTGTGATTACTTGGTTGGGTCTGAGCGGCTGTGGGACTGGTGGGTGAGAGAGATTTGCCCTGACTGTGGGCCAGGCAGGAAAACTCTAGCTACACTCACAACTGTCTGTAACTCTAGTTCCAGAACATCAGATGCCCTCGGCGGCCACCAGGCACACACACTCATACACAGAAAATAAAAATAAATGTAAAGAAAGCAGATATTTGGGGTCTAGAGAGATGGCTCAGCCGTCAAGAGTGCTTACGGTTCCTGTAAATGATTCAGGGATGGTTTCCAGCACCCACATGGTGGCTTCCATCTCTAACTCCAGTTCCGAGGAATCTGATGCCCTCTTCTGGCCTTTGCCAGCACCAGGCATGCATGTGCTGCACAAGCAAGCACTCATAAATACAAGTTAAAAAAATAATATTTTAAATGTAAAACTCAAAATAGAAAAAAATCGAAAAAAGTTTTTCACCATCTTGTAAATATGTTGCTGAAAACTGAGTCACCTATTTGCCCAACTTTTGAAAGAAGATTTCATTTTTATTTTATGTGTTTATGTGTATGAGTGTTTTGTCTGCATGTGTGTTTTGTCTGTACACTACCTGCATGCCTGGTGACCAAGGAGGCCAGGAGAGGGCACCAGATCCCCTGGAACTGGGGTTAAGGGCTGTAGTAAGCTACCACATGGGTGCTGGAAACTGAACCCAGGTTATCTGGAAGAACAGTGAGTGCTCTTAACCACTGAGCCCTCTCTCTATCTTCTATTTGTCCTAACTTTAAAGAAAAAAAGTAACAGGGCATTTTTTTTTTGCCAACTGTGTGAGTTTTGTTTTTATTTATTTTTTATTCATCTATTTTACATCCCAGTCACAGCCTCTCCTTGCCTTCCTATTCCCTCCCCCATTCCCCGTCTCTGTTCCCCACCAATCCCCTCCTCTTCCATCTCCATCCAGGAAAGGGCAGGTATCAGTAAAACATGGCATATCAAGTTGCAGTAAGACTAACTAAGCACCTCCCCATATGAGGAGTAGGGTCCCAAATGTCTGTAGAAGAGTCAGAGACAGCCCCTGATCCCACTGTTAGGAGTCCTGTGGGATGACTCATCCCTAGCAGGCTTGAGCCCCAGCCAAGTAAAAAATATACTTTCTGAGAGCCAGCCTGGGTCTGCCTAAGGGCCTTAGCAACAGCAGCTGAAACATGATCTGGAGATGACCTGGACCAATGAGAGACAGCCATGTCACATCAGCTGATACATATTCATCAGACCTTCCCCCAGGGTGGGGTGGAGGGTATATAAGGCTTGCCTCTACCTGAATAAACTGAGCTTGTTGTTGACATTCTCTTGGAGTCTGTGTGCCATTGACTCTGCGCCTACTTGACCCCCGCCCCCAAAGGGAACAACAGCAAGGACCCTGCTATAGAGTCCCACGATAGGACCAAGCTACACAACTGTCACATATATGCAGAGAGCCTAGTTTCAGTCCCATGCAGGCTCCCTGGTTGTTGGTTCAGTCTCTGCGAGCCCTTTGAGCCCAGGTTAGTTGAGTCTGTGAGGTTTTTTTTTTTTTTTTTTTTTGAGGTGTCCTTGACCCCTCTGGCTCCTATACTCCTTTCTTCTCCTCCGCAGGATCCCCAAACTCTACTCAATGTTTGGCTGTGGGTCTGCATGTTTCCATTAGCTGCTGGATGACACCTCTCTGGTGACTATTTGGGCTAGGAACCAATCTAGTCATAGGAAATAGCCAGTTCAGGCTACTTATCGGCTATTGCTAGGAGTCTAAGCTTGGGTCATTCCTGTAGACTCCTGGGAGATTCCCCTGCGCCAGGCTTCTGCCTGACTCTGAAAGGCTGCGCGCTCACGCGCGCACACACACACACACACACACACACACACACACACACACACACACACATACACACACACACCCGCCCCCGCAGGCCTCCTCAGCACTCTTCCCCTCAGTGCCCCTCAACATGATCGCTCATCTTCCCATCCCCACCCGGCCTCAGTCCACTCACAAAATCTCTTCTTCTATTTCCCCTTCCCAGGGAGATCTGAGTGCCCCCCTAAAAACCCTCCTCATTCCCTAGTCTTTCTGGGTCTGTGGATTGTAGCATGGTTATCCTTTACTTTACAGCTAATATCCATTTATGAGTGAGTACATACCATGTTTCTCTTTCTCTGAGTTACCTCACTCAAGATGATTTTTTCTAGTTCCATCCATTTGCCTTCAAATTTCCTGGTGTCCTTTTTTTTTAACAGCTGAGTAATACTCCATTGTGTAAATACACCACATTTTCCTTATCCATTCTTCGGTTGAGGGACATCTAGGTTGTTTCCAGGTTCTGGCTATTACAAATAAAGCTGCTATGAACATAGTTGAGCAAGTGTCCTGTGGTATGATTGAGCATTCCTTGGGTATATGCCCAAGAGCGGTATAGGTTTGGGTCTTGTGTTAGATTGATTCCCAGTTAACTTGCCTAAAACTAGCTGTAGCAATAGTTTAAACTCATTTGTATATTTTACTTTGGTGCTCACTTTGACAGCACATAAACATAAAAATGATCCAGAGAAGATTAACATGGTACCTGTCCACGGATGACATACAAATTCATAGTGGTTCATAGTTTTCTAAAACAGACTGTGTTTGAAAATGTCATAATGATATCTAATACTTTGTATATTAATTTCAAAAGTTTTCTAGAAGCACAAGGAATATGGAAATTAAACTATTACTTTTTTATTTTGTAAGAGTCACTGATTAGATGTTAGGGAGAATGAAATTTAATAAATCAAATGTCAGCAAAATATCTTTAAAATAACTGTGCAGTAAGACTGAAAATTCAGTGGCACAATTTTCTGAGAACATGCATCTATTTAGGTACATGAATCTTTGTAAGGTTTCATTTTCAGCTCTGACATCCATTGAAGACAAGTGCCAGTTTAAAATGAACTCAGGAGTCTAGAATATTAAAGCATAGTTTCATAGTTAATGAAGCATAGTCAGCCACACTGACCTCACTAAAATACTAATAATAACATATTTAAAATAAGAGATACATTCTATAACTGTCAAAGAGGATATTTAATAAATAATTTCACATTTATCTCACACTTTAAAATAGCATATATTAAATACATTAGTATAGCCATACATGGATATACTGTTACTATCATAAAGATTAGTGAGATATATTTGAATGCATCTTATAAGATCACACCCAGAAAACCCTAAATTTTAATGTATATGTAAGACATCCTGGGATAAATATTGCTAAAATTTGGTTTCTGGTAAGTATTTATCCTCACACCACATTTTAAAGGAGCAATGTCATGTTTAGCAGGGTTAGCCAATTAAAAGTACGTTTGGAGATTGCTGAGAAAAATGAGCTGACAAGAGTTCTTTGCTTCTCTCAGTAGTTTTGGAAAGAACTGAGCTTTCTACTTCTTAACGGCAGGGCTTTGGATGAGTAATGTCCCCCATGGGCTCAGGTATTTGAACATTTAGTTCCCAGATGGTGATGCTGTTTGAGTAGCTGTAGGCGACACAGCCTTGCTTGAGGAAGTCACCGATAGGGAACTTTGAGATTACATAGCCTTGCTGTACTTGCGGTCTACTCTCTCTGCTCCATGCTTGCGGTAAACGATCTGAGCATACAGATCTGCCTACAGCCACGCTGTCTCCACCATTACAACCCCTAAACCTCCGGAACCTAAGTCAAAAATAAACCCTTCCTTCTGTGAGTTGCCTTGGTCAGGGTATTTTAGCACAGCAACAGAAAAGTAACCCACTGACAAATGTGTGATACAGCTGTTCTCTGTAGCTTCAGTAGTAGGATGAGCTGGGATAGAACCAATATCCCTGTGTAGGAATAAATATAACTGAAAAGGGTACACAGTCCAGCAAAGGACTGAGGGATAACTTGCTTCTGCCTTATAGAACTAAGGTGTGATAAGATGTGCATGCAATCTTACAGAGTACTCAGGAAAGTGCAGTTATTGTCATTGAAATGGTTGCCTATGGAGGGGGCTGTAATTATCTCCAGACAATTATTCAATTATTTTGGGTTTTCTTTTTTTTTTTTTTTTTTTTTTTTTGGTTTTTTGAGACAGGGTTTCTCTGTGCAGCTTTGCACCTTTCCTGGAACTCACTTGGTAGCCCAGGCTGGCTTCGAACTCACAGAGATCCGCCTGGCTCTGCCTCCCAAGTGCTGGGATTGGGTTTTCTTTTACACTGAGACAAATAACCATCAAAATATTACTATGTCCGAGTATGACTAACATTTTTTAGGCTGAGAAAAATCTCAAAACTGCCTAAAACCACTTCAGCTATTAAAAACAAACACATATATATGTAGTGGGTAGCTGTTCCAGCTTTGACCTGGAAGTACTACCCCCACTGAGGCTTCCGTAAGTGTCACACCTAGAAGACGGAGCCAAGAGAGGAGCCCTGAAAACCCAAGATCTGGATGGGCCGGCTCTCTTGGTTCCTGGATCTTGGACACTGGAGGTAGACTGCGCAGAGTTCTCCAGAGAACACTGCCGGACTGTGCTTTACCTTTCCCAGACCCTGTAGCCTATCCCTTCACTTGTAAGGTACCCCACAAAATAAACCTCCCTTTTAACTACGTGGAGTTGCCTTAATATTTCTACCAATACATATATACACACAAACTCAGTAAACACCCTTCGAACACCTTCGATATGTATCATTTACTTTTTCCAGGTAAGATAGCTGAAGAAAAATATCATGGTGTACTTTCTCTACAGAATTATTTATGTTTTCTCACAAGAAATAGAGAATACTGAAATGACAAACTGGTTTTCAAAATAATATGTAAGGCTCTCTTTCTAGCAATTAGCTAGCAATGTTTTCTTCATATAGCATTATTCTTTAAAGTTTTTAACTTTGCTATTTGTGGAGGCCCACAAAGGTTTCCCAGTGAGATCTGAGCTTGCTTCACCCAGCAGGGCTGCATTAGAGGATTGCTTGACCACGTGTGTGGTTACCAGGTGATTGGAAGGGTCTGCACTTGGCTGAGCTAGGGGGAGGTGTTTTGCTTCACCCCTTGGCATCCCTTTAAATAGCCCTTTAGAAGAGACAGAAGGGGCTGGTGAATAAGGATCCAGGCTCTCCTGAGGCTGTCCTGTTTCTGTTTCTCTCCCCTCTATCCTTCTATCTAAATCTCTTATCCCTCTCTCCTCAAGAGTACCCTGGGGTAAAATGTGGGAGCCGGTCTCCCAGCTGGGCTCCCACAGCTATGTGAGTGAGTGAGTGAGTGTGTGTGTGTGTGTGTGTGTGTGTGTGTGTGTGTGTGTCTGTAGGACATGTGTCAGAGTATGCACACTTATGTGACATGGTGCACATATGTAGGTCACAGGACAACTTTGTGGAGTCAGTTCTCTGTCTTTTTCTACCTTTATGTGGGAACTAAGGATTGAACTCGGATGATTAGGCTTGCACACTTAATGGTTTCATTTGCCAAGTTATTGTAGTGGACCCTTCGAACGTTTTTCTTTTGAATGTTTACATTAGTATTGTGTTTGTGTGAATAACGTGGGAGTGCCGGTAGGTGCATGTGGCACACCAGGCCTGTGCAGGTTAGAGGACAACTTTGTACATTAGTTCTTGATAGCGGATGACACTTGTGTTACATTCTCATTTGTTGTTAATGTAGACCAGACATATTACCCTTAGTTTTAAAAAGTTGCTCTACGTGTGAGTTCATTCATGTGTTAGGACTCAAATAAGCTGTGAATTTTCTAGTATTAATTAGACAGTTTTCAGTACTGCAGCCCTTAGAATACAACATTGTGGTTTTCCTTTGTGGTGTTTTCAAGACGGTGCTTCCCATAATACATATAGTATCAATGAAGCTGGCTACTTTTCAGGTTGGGTAGCAAAACAGTTCAAGGCTATGAAACAGTCTTCAATCAGGCCTCTCTTCTCGACATACTACTTGCATTTCTATCTTGTTTGATGTGACCCTTCGTTTCCTTTGCTTCTCATACTTCTCCTTGACTGAGAGAAGGGCAGGCTGCCTTGCCCGTGTGTACACAAATCCTGATCCATGTGCCCTCGGACTCCTCAAATGACTAAGTGGGTGGCAGCAAGAACATGCATTGTGCCAGTGTACGCATGAACCCTGTCACATGTACGGCAAGAAGCAGGGGGACATAAAGCAAGTCACAAGTCGTCAAGAATTCTAAATTGAAGTTTTGTTTTGATCAAGGCCCCAGAAAACCAAAGCCACATGAAGTCGTGACCCTTCACCACCGCCTCTCCCACATACTGAAGGGAGGAATCAGATACTCATGGCAGCCACCCAACCAGATTGCTTTTTCCTGCTCCCTGTCTCCACTCCAGTCCACTCTGGGAGACCCCTCCACTATGTCTGAAGGTGAAGGAGATCCTTGAGTGGAAGGCCATGTCTGTATGACTGTTCTACCCACAAAGCCCCCAAACATGAACCTCCCAGGGTTTAGTGAAAGCCTTGTTTTCTCAATGAATATATACAGAATGAATGCATGTCTCTTTCAAAAAGAGGGGGGCAGCTTTCACACACAGTAAAACTGCACTCAATACTGACCCTGATGTTGTAAGAAAATGTTTCTTGTTTATACTGCTGTATTTTAACTTTTAGCTGATCTGAGCACAAAGAGAGCTCTTTCATTTCAGAGAAAGAAGGTTTATGGTGTGTAGGAGAGCGAAGAACAATGGGCCCAATTGATAAACTAGAGATGCTCTCAGCTTCTGAGAGCCTGAAAACTCCATCTATAGATCCATCCCAGAGGGCAGAACTAAATAAGGACAGATGGAAAACACAGCTTTCTTGGGAACTGGCTTTTTGCTCCTCTGAGGCAAAAATACATTCACTCTGTAGCACCGAGTCAATTCTCCAAAATGTGGTGCTGTGTCCTTGTTTCCAGTGTCTAAAAATAAATCCTATGTGTTTTAGTCTTTGTCTTAAAGCCATTCAAGCAGACTGACTTGGAGAATATTAATTGTGGTGAAGCAGAGATCAGGAGACTAGAGTTGAACCACTTTTGAATAGAGCTCCTTAGCTGATCACTAACATGCGGCCTACAGCTAAAGTCTCCTTTCTCATGTTTCTTGTCAGCCACAACGATGAGACAAATCTACAGCCAATTTTAAGTTCAGCTTTCTTCAGGCTGGTCATCAGAATGCTGTCCATATTACGTTAGGTGAGCTCATGGCCTAAGCTCTCCAGGGCATCATTAATTCCGTTTAAGCCAGAACTGCCACAGCATGTTTACATTTATATTGTCCTTGTTATATCTTTCCTGCCCAATCAACATTCAACTTCAAACCTTTCATTTAGTACTTCCCAAGTAAAACTATGTATTATTCATGTGGGAAACACCTGGGCATCTTTACTGGAAAAGCTAAACAATTTTGAGAAAAGGTAAAAGTAATTTAGTCTAAATACACCAGGTGCTAGGGCAACACAATGACCCTGGGCAAGTAAATCTTACTGACTCAGCACGAGCAGAACACTCAGGAACACAAAAGGAACCGGTACAGAGACCTGGAGTTTAGCCCAGCACGGAAGCACACGCCTTAATCCCAGCACTCTGGAGGCAGAGGCAGGTGGATCTCAAGTTCATGGCCAGCCTGCAATACATGGAGAGTTCCAGGACAGCCAAAGATTATAGTGAAACCTGGCCTCAAATAACAATATTTAAGTACAGACAAGCATTTATTGGGTTTCTTTAGGTAAACTGTTTTGCATTTTGCCTCTATTTCTTAGTGCCCTTGGGTCTAAAAAAAGAAGTAATATATTTATCCGGTACATTTTTCATAGAAGTAGTGTAAGAATAACTTACATGGCCTGAAAAATACATGAGCACCTTGAGTTAGCTATAATTAAGTTCCTTGTTGCTGAGGACAAACAGAACAATTCACTCAAAGGACACCATGTTTGATTGAGAACATTCTTAATTTTATTTTCTTTAATTTTATAAAATACATTTTATAAGATGAGTTTCTACAAGTTTATTCTTTATGTTGTTAAAATCAAAATTCTATATCAGAAGTGAAGGAAACACTTGCAGTTGATGAACTCTCTTTGTATGTGTGTGTGTGTGTATGCATGGGAGGTTTTCGGGGGACAGCTGGTTATCTGTTATGTTATTAAATCAAAACAACATAAAAGACGTGGATTATTTCACTTTCCTTCATCTTGATTGGTTTCTTACAGAGCCGTTCCCCTCTCCTCACTCTTGTGTACCCTGCTAGCTATCTTATATACTGGCCCAGGAACGAGTCTCACTGTCTTCTTGTGCAGTCCTTCAACATGGCCAAAAACACTCTGGAGAATAAGGACGACACAAATCTATGATCAAAGGTCTATAATAACCTTTTCTTCAGTCAAACCAGATCGGAGTTGTTGATTTTTTTTTTTTATCCCAATGTTAACAAATACAGGATGAGCTAGACATCTGGGAGTTCTTCAGGTTTCAAATTCTTTCTGTCTGTCCTCTCCATGTCTCCAGATCTCCATGGACGCTTACCAAATGAACAGCCGACAGCTGGTACAACCTATTATGTGACCTATATATACCAAGAGACACTATCCTCTATGCTAAGTCTAATTCTCAAAATGCCAAGATAACATTAGCAAGCAAAATCATCTGTCATTTGTTAGAAAAGAAAAATATTGGACAGGTTATTCAAATTGAGGTTGAAATTTACCAAGCCCATTTCTACAAATGCAGAATACTTGTGGAAAATCCAAATAAATTCATGGGACTAGACAATTTCAAATATTTTGTAATGCTTACTGTCCAGTGTTCTTTTTTTTCAAAAAGAACTATAATCAAAAAACATCCTCCAGATCTTTCTGATCTAACTCCAAACAAGAGAGAAACAATTGGAAAATGTGAAACATGAATCATTCTCAAACTAATCAAGATCTTCAAATCACCTGCTAGGAGTGAATGGTTAAAAACCCAGGAAAAGAGCACCATTGTGAAGATATGCCAGAGGCCAGAGGACACAATTAACTGACAGAAAAAAAGGTATGCTATCCAAAGAGTTAACTATCTGTCATCTACCCGAGCGAGGGCCATCTTAAGTTACACCTTTAGCCTCCACCAACTGCTGCTCTTTAGGTCCCAGTCTTATTTCATGAAAGCTAGTTTCCGTCTATTCTCAGCTCCTTGGAAACCACAGGGTTGTCATGGTAGCTGTTATCAAGGAGAAGGGAGTGAGAAGATCCTGACAACACTGTTTCTCTTCCTAATGAGGTGTAAGGACAGATTCTGCCCCCTTTGTCTACACAGACACTGTGCTCCCTTATGCAGTAAGTGGGGTTGTCTGAGTTAGGGCTTAAATAGTCCATTGCCATTGGGGTCAGAGCTCTCTTTCTAAGGGTGAAAGATCCTTGCTTTGACCCCTGTCTCCCAGCTGCAGGAGGCAGATTTGGGCAAATGCTATCGCTTTGCTAGCATTCTTTTATTTTCTTCTGTCTTCAGTGGAAATAGGAAGATAGAGTGAGCTCTTGGTTTGTGCATCAAGGAGAACACATGTGGCTCCTATTGATGGCAAGGAGACCAAGGACATTCCTGCTCTCTCCCTGAGAATCTTTCTTTCCACTTTGTTTTTCTCAATGGAAATGCCCTTGGAGAAGGAAGTACATCCTGGTCTTCAGAAGGTGCTCCCAAGTTGAATTAGAGCTTTCACTCCTCTGGGCCTTGCAGCTGGAGAATCACCTTCTCAGGCATTCCCTGTTTCTAGCAGGAACCAGCTGTGGAGCACACTGACTAAAAGAGGTACGTAAAAGGGAGAGTCCACAGAGAGAGCTTAATCACTGCAAGACTCTCCTTTCTTGTTATACTCATCAAGTAAGAAGAGGGCCAATCAGCGGCAAAGGCAGAGTTAAGATAGGAGACACAACACTGTAGGCTGTGTGGTTAGAGCCTCGCTATTAGACAAAGGGGACTTTCTACGGGAGATCAGAACTTGGTGCCTCGGCCCATGAGTTTAAGGACGGCGAAATTGTAAGTGGCAGCAATCATGAAGGTGAGCTGTAGGGAACAGAAGAGAGAAGATGAGTGAGTAGAAAGGGAAGGTCTCTCAACCCAAAACCTTTTGGGAATGAGGGAGAGTTTGAAATAAAATCACAACTAAATAATAGGAAATCGTCTGTCTGGAAAAACAAACAAACAAACAAACTAAAAGGCACATTGCTGTTCTTTTTTCTATATATGTGAATAGAAATCTTCAATTAGACACTTAAACAGTCGCCCAGATAACCTAATCAATAAAGATGTATTCCACAGCTAGGTTCTGCTAACCACTGACCTTTCCTTAAGGAAATTAGCTAGGCCTGTGCTCTGTCACGTCAGCATGTGGAAGTGACTTGGAGACGTAGTGTTTGCTATAGACACACAGCCACTGCATGAGCATAGCCCTCCTATCTTTTATGCATCAATTGACTGTACAAAGTAGAAGTGAGCTGGATTTCTGTGAAAGCCTCCAGGTACTGAGGAGGACTCTGTGAGCTCTTCCTTGTAGTTAACTGCTGCTTGAGACTTGAGGTAAATCACCTTGCCCTTCAGTGCCTCTGGAATGAGCATACTGCATTGGTACTGTACCAACACCCCCTGCAGGGCCTGGGGCGTAGGACTGCAGCATGTCATAACAATTCTAATATGAGCAGGTCCCTCCAGTCTCCCCGAGAGTACTTAAGTCCACTAGAGACTATCTAAGAAGTTTCTACTATACAGAATCCGGGGATACAGCAAATCCTGTTTAGTGATACCCACGGCAGAGTATGGAGCCCCACACTTTGCTGACCCTTCTCATAGCTTCTCTCCAGCCTTTCAAAGTTGGAAGGAGTCTCTTTTCTAGTCTCAGCCTAACACTACTCAAGCTATCCCTGGAGCATTTATTTTCTAATATTATTTTAAAACAACTTACCAGGGAAACTAGTGTGGCTGCAGCACCCACAAATGCAGCAATAAACAGGTGGAAGGTCATTTGGAACTGCAGGAGAATGTGTGCAAGAGAATTATTTCATATAACAGAAAAGCAAAGCATGAGCCACTCTAAAGAGTGAATGCCGTTCGCTGGCTGCAGTGCGCTCTCTCCTGTATGGTAATTGTGTGTCTCTAACTAAATTTTCACTTCCCTAAGTGTCAAGCTCCCATTTGTCTATCATAGCACCTCGTACCCACAGTATCCCAAGGACTCAGAAAACAGACGAATGATCCCAAATAATTAACTCCTTTCCTACAGTTGTGCCCAGGATCCCAAATTTCAAAGTCGATACTTTGTTTTCAAAGATGTTGTTTTTCTGACTTTCTCCCCAGGATTTGCTTTTATTCCCTCACCGCTAGGGCATATACATGTTCTCAATGAAGCATTTTCTTTTTTTCAAGTGTACTTATTTCACTGGAAAACATGGAGTTTCAAATGTAAAGTATTTTATAGAACCCGTGTGTGTCTTTGTGCATGGCCTATTCTCTTGAGAAGTTTTTAACCTTAAGGAAGATTCTTATTTGGGAAATTTTACTACTAAGTATTACCTTTATCTAAAGCTGTACATTTTTCTGTTAATGAGGGGAGTTTGGGAAAGTAAGATTTCTGCTGCAGCTCTGGGGAAAATAGGTACTTTTACTTTTAATCAGTATGCTCACTGGTTCAGGCACACTTAGCCATTATTTTGTAGAAGGGAAATCTGCTTATTCAAAGTCCAACATGGAGAGACTACAATCCTTGAAATTGAAGGTCATGAGGAGAAACTTCTGTTATAGGCTGGCATTTCTATGTTATTAGCCAATCTCTTTCAAAAATAACCCTAATCAGTCACTTACCTCAGCTGTTTTGCAGATGGACAGAAGGTTGGAGCCACAAACCTTGCCAGGGAAAGCATTCCATGGGAGAACACCTAAGGCACAAAAATCAAGCAGAGTAAACTTCATAGAGCTAGAGGGCCATGTGGAGGCTTCCTCCAGAGCCTTTCTACCTTCTCTCTTCTGGCAGTAAACCTGACATCGACAATAAGCATGATCCTCCTTTCTAAAATTATATAAAAGCAAAGGTGGTATTGAATAATGCTGAAATCTTATAGTATTAAAATGTGCTGCTTTGGGGGTTGGTAATAGCACTCAGTCAGAGAAAAGGAGTAAGAACAGCCAACAAACAAACAAACAAACCCTCCTAAAACTTCCATGTTCCCTTTCTGCGGGGGGAATCCTTGGTTTCAGGAAAGAGAATAATAAATTAAGGAGCATTTATTCATCATCTTACAATACTTCCATAATCACCATCCTCCTTACCCTAGGACAAAAACAGTACACATCGCTTCCATAGACACCAGGGAATCTGAGACCCCCACATCCAACTCACCGTACATCCTGGCATCAGCGCAGAGACTGCCTATACTGGCAGAGGTCTTGCTGGGGTTGGCAATAGACTGACAGGTGGTCCAGGTATTGAAGTAAATGTACACAGGCACAGCAGAGCAGGCAAACACCAGGAGCCACACAACAGTCAGGGCATAGGTGATGCCCACAAACTAAAACAATTGACATGGGGTGGTTAAAAATCAGCATCGGCGTGCAGACCCTGAAACACAAACTGGAAGATCCCGGAGTGGCACATGCCAATGAAGTCAGACTCCAGGCATCTCCCTCAAATGGAATTAGTGAGCAGGGCACTTCTGCCAAGTGTCATCGGCAGTGTCTCTTGGAGAACTGGCCCCAAGTGTGATGGAGGGTAGGGAGTGGGTGGGAGTTGGGGTGAGGCGGATCCCTGGGTTAGAGAGGCTTCAGGGGATTTGGAGGGCAGAGAAGGTGTAAAGAAGTAAAAATAAAAAAAAAAGTCCTGAAAGAAAGTTGTGCCATAGGCTGAGCTTACAAGATGTTCTTTGGAGTTTTGTTCCCTAGTCACTGAACAGTGCCAATAGGAGATTTAAATTTCAGATCTAAAACCATTCTAAGCTAACTGCTGGTCACAAAAAGTCATCACCACAACACACATGTTCAGACCCCAAAAGATCTTTAACTCTAGAAACTAAAAACCAATACATGTCTTTCTAAAACATGGCTAGCCCAAAGATAAATGTGAAATATGCAGATCTAGCCTAATTCTCTCTGGGATCCCAATAGTAATACGATCCCAGAATACTGTGACTTGGGTCAATTCTTTAATTTCTATGGTCCACCCTCCATTTCAGGTTACGTGTCTAAGTCTCAATCCCATGACAAGTATTTTTGATTCTTGTATAGTCTGGTCCACTCTTGTAGTGCTTGCTAGGAACAAAATAAAGGGATACCAACAGATTGGTTAGAAATGGTCTTATTGTACAAAGCATCCTACAAAATTCATGCTTTTCAGTTTGAGATGAAATTTTCTAGGGAACCTTTGGAAGGTAGGGCTAAGCCGGCCAGGCACCACGTTCTTCCTGACCATATCGTTCGGCTGTAGCCTTCGCTTCCTCACTCAAAAGCCAGGCCTCTGGAGAGGACCCAACCTTGGGTGGGGATGAGGCCACAGACTCACGCCCAATTGTCTCCCACCCCTTGTTATTGCCACAAAATCCTGAGGATGATCACCTTGTCGGGATGTCCTAGCCATTTTCCCAAACAATGACACACCCGCTCCAAAGAATGAGCTTGATGTTGGCCTCTGGAACCCCTCCCCTTCTGGCCCCCTGTTACCGTTGCGCTCAGGCCCTTGCCGCAGATGGTGGTCTTGTAGTCGCCAAAGATCTGCCTGACTGCACCGGTGGTGTAGAAGCCCTCAGCCAGCAGGAGGGCCCCATAAAGGAAGAAGAAAGAGGCAGTTCCATAGATGACATACTGGAAAGCATGAATCCTGCATTGACAGACGGAAAAGTCCAGGCGACCTTATTCAGAGGACACAGCTCTTTTTGTCAGTTAGTAAAGGTACAAGCCTAAGGAGCTAGAGGTTCTTGGGAGGAATCACTAGGTTTCTCCTGAGTTCCTTCACCTTTTCTTCACTGAAGTGAATGAAGCCAGATGGTAGGGTGGGCAAAAGCATGTGCTTCTCCCCCGGCCCCGCCCCCCCGGAATTCTTGTTATCCTGCATCCTAGAGAAGCAAGCTTGCCACTCCTTGCCTGGCCCTTCGGAAGTGCTACTCCACAGGAGAGAGATGCTTGACAAACCGGGAGATGCGTGAACAACTGTAGCCTGACTTGCTCTAGGAGTAGGCAAGACTAAGCCTGAGTACACAAGAACAGTGTGTCAGACCAAGACCAGGGACTCCACTCTGCCCCGTCACTGGACCTCCACCTGCCATTGTGGAGACAACTCACACAACATTAAACACACCTAGCAGAAACTGGACCCTGTGTGAGTCAACAGGGAGGAGTGAGAGGAGGCATACCTCTTTTCTGAACCTGACATTATCCCCCCCTCACTTAGAGCTTCCAACATGGCATAGGAGAATCTGTACACAGAGAGACGGTCATGAATTCTATCTGGCTCCACACTGGTCCCCTACTACTCATGAGGATGCTGATGAGTTTTGTACCTCCACAACAGGATGAGGGGAAAAAAAAAAAGACGTGGGTCTGGGAGGGGGGAGGTACTTACACATTAATGAGATACTCATAGTCCTGGAAGTTTTTGGAGAAATAGGTCTCAATTAGCTTCTCTGTACCAGTGAGAGCTTCATGTCCACATCCACAGAACAGTGCCACTCCAAAGAAACACAATCCAGTGGCCACCAGGGAAGCAAAGGGGGCCCCAACCAGACATCTTGCACAGCACTCTAACAAGCCTAGGGAAGAAGGGGGTTGTCAGGTATGCATAATAGGGAACTCATCCACTCACATACGTTGCTGGGCCAAGCAGCCCATGCTGCCAAGCACAGAGAGTGGTTATCTTGGGAGTTCTAAAGGAGAATCTACAGGTTTTAGCTTTGGGAATGTGAGACTGACCCAGATTCATTATTTTGCCCCATTCTTAAAATTGAAGCCTCATGTTCAATAACAGAATATATGGGTTTTTAAAAGGAATCAACTACTTCAAGTAGCAATCCAGGAAAGTGATAAGATTAGCCCCACTTTTCTTACTTTTGTTGTCTGTTGACTTATTTGAATTATTCATCAACTATGGAATGTACACGGGATATGAAAACAGAAAAGGGACAAACTGCCAAATTGGAAGTCTTCAGTTGACTGAGGAAAAATGAATGAAGCAGGTGTAATACTTTCCACCAACAATTCCAGGAAACCAAGTAAATGGCTACAGAGAGTAAATACGTTTAGAATTTCAGAAGAAAGCACACGAACCATAGATGTTAGTATTTTCAGACGCAATTTGAACTAAAAGAGCATTCCAGGTGGAAGATATGATGGGAAGTGCATGTTTCTGGACATTCCGACACATGATGTATATTTGTTGCAAGGAATGCCAAATCCTTCTTGATCTAGATAGAAGGGATCAACCCAGAGAAGAAAGGAACTGGCACAGGACAAGGAAGGTTGCTTTTGCACACAATAATAAAAAGAATAGTGACAATGTAAATGCAGACTTGGGGCTGGAGAGAGGGCTTGATGGTTAAGACTGCTCGCTGCTTCTACAGAATCCATGTCAGACAGCTCCAGAGTATTTGATTTCCTATTCAATAGAGATATATTTTAATAAAGGCTTGATGATTTGTCGATGTTTTGAACATTTACTGCACACCAGTTTCTGTACCCTCAAAATTACACTGAAATTCTGTTGGTACAGCCACAAAGAGACTTTCTGTAATGACCACAGCACTTTCTGGCATGGGCCATGGGCCATGGGAACACACAGGGCCTGGGAACACAGGTGTCTTAAAGTGCTAAGAATACCTGAGATTCCCCAGACCAGGTACCTCTCAGCCCTGTACCAGTGTTGCTGAGAAATAAGAAAGGTACATCAAATAGTCACCGACCCTGGAAGCAGCTATGGCCCGAGTTCTGGTGTTTATGAAATGAAACTGATCAAATGCCAAGTAGATGGCTGACTAGACAGATACACATGTGGTTCCCTCTGGCCTCTTGACCACATCTGCAAAAGGTGGAAAAATGAAAATATTAAGATCTTTAAATAGGATGTATATGTAATAGATATATCAGATAGTGAATATAGATAGTACATATTTAATATATGCATGTGTATGTAATATATAAAATATATGTGCACACATATTTAATAATGTGTGTATATATATATATATATATATATATATATATATACACATATATAGGTCAGTTGATTTTTATACATCTATTCCATAGTAAATGTACATAGAGATAATTAGGATATGTGCCTGAGAAAGTACTAGTTTGTGATAAGTATGTTGTAACTCCTTATCTCCTTATAGAATGAAAATAATTTTCTAAAGTTTAGACTTTTATATTCATGTATTTCTCTAAACCAAGTTCAATTATCTATAACAGAGTACCAGGAGAAATTGAAGTTCATTATCTGATTCCCTTAATATGAGCTCAGTTTTTATTAAAACCTCAGATACTTAAACATGTGATTTTCACAGCTAAGTTGAACAATGTCAACAGATGTTGAAAGATCAAATTATGTGTATCATAGAAAAGCTGGGATAGAGGCATTTATTTGTCTCTTTTATCAGAACCACAGAATAAGTGAGCCCCATTACCCACCACTCACTGAAAGGATAGCCTTCCCTGGACTTCAAAGAGTGTCTTTGAAGATCCTTGTACATTACATTAGAGATATGGCTCAGAAGCCCAAGCCAAAGTACGTAGCAAACATTTGTAGCTGAATTGGGTCCCTTTCATTTTCCCCAAACTGAAGCACTCCACAAGAGGCAATCAATTGGTTTGTAGCTGTGCTACTGTGAGTAGAGGCTGAGTTTACTCAACATGAACTCTGCAAGAGAGAGGTTCACTACTGGCCTATGATGTGTGTGCATGTGCACACTTGCACAGATGTGTACAATACATGCATGTGTACACCAAAGTAAAGCAAAACAGCTGAAACTGATCACTGTCTTGGGGAGACATTCCAGAAATTGATCTTATTTTGTATCATTAGGTGAAGATACTACATGTATCCAGTAAGTCAAGAAAAGGCACTTGGAAGTAAACACACCACCATTTTCATTCTCTGCCCTTTTAACTCCTCTCCACCCTCAGACTCTTAGACTCTTCTAGTAAAGAAGGTCTCTGAAGCCTGAGGTGGGGGTGGGGAGGTCACTGACCCCACTGTTCTCTCTCTCTCCAGCAAAGGGTCAAGCCTTGGACACAGCCCTCCATAACTTCCCCAGACAAAGAAGCCTTGTTTTCTCCTGAGATCTCAGGAGCCTCATTGGTATTCTGCAAGGCCCTGCAGGCCTGGGGGTGAGGAGGGGGTCAGATCCAGTAAACAATGGCAGAACTGTTTATTTAGCCAGGGTAAGGAGAGCCATCTACCCTGGCAAGTGGTCATCCTGTGCCCATTCACTCACCCCGGCATTTTCACCATGGCATGGTCTAGTGGTGAGGCAGGTGTGACCAGGAACTTGAGCTCTTGCCAGCCAAACAGAGAGATCTACTCAATGCTTTAGCTGATGCCCTTCTATGTCGTCTACACTAAGGATGACGATTTTTCCCTCTGCCCATCAAGTGATGGAAGGAAGAATGATTTACCATCCTGGACATATAATCATTTGGTGGTCATCAAAATAACCAGAAAACGTTACATTTAGTGTTTTTACTGGGAGACAAAACTTTAGGAGCAACTCTAAATCGCCACCATTTTATTTTTTACACCTATTTTCTTAGTTCTCAGATAATAACACCCCCCTTTCTGTTCTATTGATGTTCAAGGCAAGAAACAAGGACACAGACTTTAGTGAGTCTCTCTCTAATGTGGAATCCAACATAAATGCCTTGAGGTAAATCGACTGCTGTTAGGTTATAAAATATTTTAACAATATCAAAACAAGCATCTGATGTTAATTTCCTCAAAATTCAGATGAAATGTTTGTTCTAAGGGGCATTTAAGTTCAGCGGAAGTAAGGAACCACAGCTAATCTGCCCAAGCAAAAGTCAAAATTTGAATTCCAACAGGGGAAAACTCAGAACATATAAGAGATTGTCTTTTCATCAAAGTAGTTGACAGTCAAAGGATTCTGAATAAAAGTCCATTGGGTTCACTTTGATTTTTCACAATCCAAGAAATGAACTTGGGAACATGTGAGCAGCAGCCTAAAACCATAAGCTCTCTGTTTCAGAATAACTCAGGGTCAACAGCGTTTTGAATGTTAAAAGGCATTCTGTCATTTCCCAGCTAAGTATAAATTGTGATGTGGTGGAGTCAGTATAAAAGAATTACGTAATACAACTGCTACTCAATGAGATGTCAATGTCTCATTTTGATGAGAGATCACAGAGAAAATTAATGACGCTTTCTTTTTCTTTGTGTTTGAGTGACTTGAGGACACTAACATTAAACACAGTACTGGAAACATAGATGCTGCAAGAAATAGAAATGAAGAGTCAATTCCCCTTCCTCAGAAAACTTCTAATCTTGTTTAGGAGAACAAACTTATTTCCTAAATTGAAAACCAAAGATACCTCTTATCTAGTGTTAAAGTGGATGTAACCAAATCCTGTGGTGAAAAGATATGGAAGACATTAGTTCAGAATTGGTTATATTTATCTCCAAATCCCCCAAACAAGCATGAGTAATCTGTGATAGAACTTTCTTTCTCAACAACGTTTGCTGTCAGAGATCAACAGTACTATTGTGACTCTCAGATTAAGGCCCATCCCACTCACTGTCCTGATCCTGATTCGGTCTCTTGAAGCAGGAGCCAAGTGCTCCAGAGCCCTCCCTCCTTTCCCATGCCCTGGGCACACCTCAAGGACCAGCTCCATGATGGAAATTCAGTGTGAATCTGGGAACTCATCAAAGGGAGGAGAGGAAGGGCTTTCATAGAAAGGAATGGTAGAAAGAGACCAATTGTACCCCACACAATCCCCAGCCTGTCTCTTGAATCCAGCTGACAAAGGGAGAGATAGAAGAACCCTGTACAATAGAGCAAAACAACAGGCAAGCTCTTTGAGTGAGAAACTGGTCCCATCGCCCTAAGTCTCTAATATGCGCTGCGGTCTTCCCCTTCCCCTCCTCCCAGAATCCACCCCTTAACCTCAACCCACAAACAGAGGCGTCCTTGATCAGGGCCTATAGCCATTAACATGGCCAAGATACTAGAGCAGCTGTGACTAGTACTAGGGATAGATGGCCATAAGTGGGTAGGGTTCTAGAAGTAAAACAACAATTATCAGGAGGTGACAGAGACAAAGGCTTTTGCTTCTGGTCTCATCTTGTTAGGACAAAGCCTTGCCTATGACTTTGTCTTTCCTGCATTGTATTAGCACTTACAGTATATTCAAGAACTCAAAAGGGCTCTACTGGGGCCTGAGGATTCAAGCTTGCTTGATAGTCAAGTCATATGGACAAAGTTAAATAAAAAAAACCTCCTTATTAGACAGGCATTATTATCACTGCTGTGTACTACCAGTGGTAACTCCTACTGCTTCCACCACCAGGAAGAGCAACTGGCCCACTGTACCTCCTATGTTCTTCTTCAGATACAGACCGGAACACACACACACACACACACACACACACACACACACACACACACACACACACAGGGGGGGCGGAGAGAGCATGCAATTCATGTGCAAACTTTTGTAGGCCAAAATCCAAGCTTGGTTGTTTAAATCTGTTCCTTGAACACTGTCTCTACCTTGTCCAGTTGTGGGGAAATGAAGAACAAGCTGTCAGTAGAGACAAGTGCAGCCCTACCTTATGCTACTAGATCCCCCTCTTTCCTTGGTTAAACTGGGAAGCTGACCTGCAGAACCTCACCCTCTTCCTTGGGATGCCATTGACTCTTTTCCAAAGCCTTGAACAGCAAAGAGCTCCAAGGTCAGTGAGAAATCACTCTTAATCATTTGGCAAAGGCTAAGGACGGACTCGCTGAACTTTTTGTGTAACTTTGACACTGGGTAGGGCCTGTGAATGGGACAAGATGGGAAAACTCTGTTCACTGACCGTGGCTTATGACCTTTCCTTATCAGCTTACTGCCCTGACTTAATCTTTTCTAAACCTAAAGTTCCATGGGCAGAAACGATATTTGTCTTTTTCTTTCAGGACTAAAGAACTGTAACCAAGGGATGATTTTCAAGGCTATACAATCTCAATCTCTCTCTCTCTCTCTCTCTCTCTCTCTCTCTCTCTCTCTCTCTCTCTCTCTCTCTCTCTCTCTCTCTCTCTCTCTCTCTCTCTCTCTCTCTCTCTCTCTCTCTCTCTCACACACACACACACACACACACACACACACACACACACACCTCAAACAAACGAACAAAGGACATGGAAAAATGAATGCGTCACTGGCTTGGGTAGGACCTGTAGATGTTCCTACCCCCTCCCTGGGTTAAAGATGTTACTATTCAGAGCTCTGAGAGAACATTATTGTTAGGATATGGACAAGATTTCTTGGTATCCTGGCTCAGGGTCAAGGTGAAGCCCCTCAAGCTGGGCAAATTGCTTAATCTCTCCAGCTTTTCAAGAGTTCCTGGCTAGGAGGAACCAGATAAGAAATGGTGTGGCAAAGGCTGCCCTTGATCATTTTAGTCAGTGTCTCTAGGAGGAGTCAGTTAGCATGCTGCTCTAAATCTGCTTTCTTTTTAACTCCTGGCATTCTTGTGGTGCCTTTGATGGGATTCAGATAGTCTTCAGGTACCTGGTAGAACTCAGCCTCTGCTCTACCTCCACATTTTGTACTTCCAAGCCACTCTTGAGGGAAGCATCATCGAAGTGTGGTTGCCAGGGTAACGGCCACTGTTCTCAGATGACAACAAGCTTGAGGAAGTCGATGTTTTGCTGTTCAGCGATGGCATTGTTATTGAGCAGAAAATATTCACTATGGCTCTTTGTCTCTTTCTCCATTCCATTGTTATTCCAAACACTCATCTGAAGCATCTCCCTGCCAAGTCTGGACAAGGTTTTAGTAAGCTGTTACACTGCCCATAAGCCTCTTGCTCAGACACTCCTGAATTCGGTACTCTTCTTCACTTCTGATCCTAAGAGATTTTGTGGTTGAGGTAATAAGCTGCCTGTTTCTGGAGGTGATAAAGCAGAGACTTATATATGTTTAATTTATTGTCAAAGGAATGACTTCTGCATTGAGGGTTGGTTCATGTAACATTCTGTGAATGACAGTCTCCCTATGTTGTCTAGCTGGCCATTTCTACTGCTCCTCCTGCTTCAGCTCCCTAGGGTGTTAGAGGCATGGGCCACCACACACAGCTTCGCCTCAGAGAAGTTCCAGTGCTCTTTTCAATTCCAGATTCTATGACTGGACTTGTCTATCGAAATAGTTAAACAGCAGTGCGCTTCACAGCAAAAGCAGTAGCATTTCACTGCCTTGTCAGAGGCGGCTGAACAGTCACACTGTCTCAGATACTGTGTTATTGAGTGACTAGAGAAACAATGGCTGCCCTGTCATGTATCCCTAGTACATGTATTGCTTACCCAAATATACATCCTTAGTGATACTGTGTGTGTGTGTGCGCACGTGTGTGTGTGTGCGTGTGTGCGTGTGTGTGTGTGTGTGTGTGTGTGTGTGTGTGTGAGAGAGAGAGAGAGAGAGAGAGAGAGGGGGAGAGAGAGAGAGAGAGATCTGGCCTCCGTTATAAGAAAACATTCCTGTGATCATTTTCTTTCTTTCTTCCTATCTTTTCTTCAATGATTTATCCCCCAGGATATAAGATTCAACTTGCATTTCCCCTGTTTGGAAGGTACAACCTCCTCAATCAGCTGCTCTCACATCAGATAGGATTTCTGGGTACAGAGCAAGAACTGAGTTCTTGCCACAGTTCTTCTCACCCTGTTGCACTCAGGAGGTCAAATGGTTCTTACACAAAGAAACCCCGACAACCTTGGAAGGAGGACGCAGCAGCCTAGACATGCATTGTTACATAATACATACTAGTTGACGGCATCAGAATTGACAATGGGTACAGAACTTGTCTACATTGACAGGACTGCCACAGCATTAGTACCTGATCTTCCACCCTGAAAGTAGACAAAACAGTTATTGTTGCCCCTGTGTTCCAGATGATGAAGTGGTGACTCATGGGGACATGCCCAGTTTTGCAGAGTTCATTAGAGACTGAGCTGAGATCCAAACCTGGTTACTTGGCCTCCTAGTCTAGTACGCCACCTTCCACCTTCTTAACTATCCGACTGACTTACACGCTTCTAACAGTTCCCTCTGTGACTTGGGATGGAAAAACAGGCAAGGTTAACAACAGTTCCGTCTAACTGAAAAACTACTTCTGTGGCTCCTATCAACTTACTGGCTACTATGTTGCACAGTGAAGACACAGGGAAACTGAATCTCCTTCATTCAGGATGTGTTCAAGCTGCTACTTTTATCGGTCCCAAATGTGAGCAATATGTAGATATCTCTGCAGCATCTTGCCTAAGCAAAGACCCTTATGTTCCACCCACCTTACACTGAATAGACACTGCTGGACACCAGAACTTCACAGCTTCCACCCTTACGGGATGTAGACAAGCCCTCAGGTCTCAGTCAACAAGTGCCCTTAGATAGAAGCCTTCTTGGTACAGCAGGAATTCAGGTTAAGTCCATGATACTTACTAGAAATGTTGAGCTGTATGTGGTGTGCACATAAACACACACACACACACACACACACACACACACACACACACACACGCACACACACATATGCACATACAATCCATATCTATTCCCCACAGATATGGATTAGATACAGATAATAGATAATCCATATCTATTCACAATGATAAAACCATTGTGAACTGTATTTTCATTTTCTGAACCTGGAATATCCAGCATAGACACTTCTAAGTCTGAGTCCAATTTTCCCTGTTCCTCCATCCTATTGATGCCAAACATGCTCTGAAGTTTGTATCAGGGAAGTGAGTATTTGATATCTGAGGATTAGTCAATATTCAAGTTGGCCCCAGTGGAACCAGGGGTTCCAGATGACCCCACCATAACCAGGGCCTTAAGATCAGGGGAAAGAAGAAAGGAGAAGGAGGTGAAGGGGTAGGAAGCCACATGGTCACATCCATCCTGCTGGGCATTCTCTCCAAGGATCTGTGGGACTCCACATGTACTGATGGAACTCATTGGCAATAAAGCATTAGGCTGAGTGCAGCAGAGAAGGAGTTAATACGATGAAATGCTAAGGAATGAAAACAGAAAACAAGTGCCAAAACACAACTTATCTAAACCACTGGAAACCCAATGCCCCAAAGTTGGAAATCCTCCTTTGAATTCCTGTATCTTCACTGCTAAAGTTTTCGAAACTCACCCATGTCTTTGGCACTCTGACTCCAATTGCAGCCTGCTGGCTAGTCTGCTTTGCGGCTGACTTTGTTCAGCTAGAAGGATCCTGGTCTCTCCAGTCTCCTTCTTCTGTCCTTTACTTTTTCTCTCTGAGTATCTTTGTCCTCTCCTCCTGCAATGAAAAGGACTCTCTGATTGACAGCCAACCCCCTTAAAGAGACAGGCTCGCTTTCCTCCTCCTCTCCTCCTCCCCTTCTCCTCCCCTTGTCCCCACCTCCTTTGGGATCCTCCCTTCTTTAAGGGCTCCATCTTCTCTTTCTGCCTTTCACTCCCAATTGTTTCTTTTTTTTTTCCCTTCTTTTTTTCTAAAGCTTCTCTAGAATTTCATTTTGCTACAAAGACATCTGGAAATGTGAATTGGGGGTGGGAATTAAATGGAGGGGTCCTGCAATCCTCCAACTGATCCTTGGGTCTATCTGATGCATCATACCTCAGTGTGAGCATGATGAAGTCGTGTGAAATGGTAGCCCTGATGAGGGGGACTGGATCAAAAACCCACATGCTACGCTACCAAGTATGCCCCCCATAACCCTCACTCCGAGCTGCCCTTGACCCTGGAACCTTCCCCCTCCCTCTGTTTGTTAACAAAAGGCACCCTCCGCTTCTAGAATTCTAACAATTACATGGTTAGACAATGGAGACACAAAGGAGAGGGAGGGCAAGATCTATGCCAAGTTCACAGAAAGAAAGAGGCCAGGGTGGAAGTTGGAGGTGATTTCTAAGGAGAATTCACTTTGAGAGAAGATAGTATCACAATCTGGGAATCTGCTAGTCAACATCTACCCAGGAAATGTGCTGTTCTCATCTGCAAGTGAAGACAAGGCAGAGAGAAGCAAGGAGCCGTTAGGAGTGTAGCAGTCAGGTATGGGGGGAGAAAGGAAATACAGTCATGTCTCGGAGAAAATTCTATTAAAAATGGTTAAGCACAGTGAACACAGGAATAATATATGAACCATCTATACTGGTAAGACTGATTTCTGAGGTCTGTGAAGGGACCTGAGTGCCAAATATAAAAGGTGATGTTTGTTAGGGAAAGTTTTCTATAACTTTCTTGAACAGGTGACCCTTAAGTGCTGATGTGGGTTCTTTGTCAATCTTCTCTCTCAGGTCAGGAGCCTCAGACGGTCATAACCCTCTTAATCTAGAAGCAAGAGTCTCCTCCTGAATGGATCTAAGGCAGGTCATTGGTCCATAACAAGAGCAGAGACTGTCATCTCTACACACCTAAGAAATAAGGTATGTTCTCCTGAACTTGTCCCATGGTTTTGTCTTGAGATAAGAAACAACAGAGGAGGGAAACCGAGCAGAGCCTAAAATTTTCTGTGGAGGAAGAGAACACATACTGTGTGTTATGGACTTCTTTTGTGGTTGTGATTTTCCACATGCTTCTGGCTGATTACACTGGAGTCCAGAACCGTACATTATACAACATTGACTCTAGAACAAATCTTTTGCTCTTATACAAGCTCCAATGTGAAGGGATCCTTGTATGTGCCTCTTGCAGAACAGTAAAGTAGTGACTTCTCAGAGCGGAGCAGACTGAGGCCATGGCTGACTGCTGAGGGCGTTCAGCCGGTGCCTTCCCAGGCATGCCCTCCAGACAAAGACTCCGCCTGCCATAGAAGTACAGTTGCAGGCTCTTCCTTCTACTCACGGCCCTGGAGGAGAGGGATGATGGCAAAAAGAACTGACTTTGGCCATTCTAATGCAAGGCATGAGAAAGAAGATCGTTAAGAACTCAAATAGCCAAGGCAGATCTCTGTACAGGGGAAATCACTCAGACTGAGTCCTCTTATACATCTTATACATTCTCAGCAGTGTCTCTAGGACTGACTAGACTACTCAGAAGAAAATAATTCCCCAGGAAACTCACAGACTCACAGTCATCTACCATAGTCTCCTGAGGCCTCTTTTCTTTTCTCCTTCCCACCCTCTCTACTGTCTTACAGTTTATTTCATCCCTGTTCTTTCTCTTGTCCCTCCTCTCTACCCCCTTCCTCCCCTTCTCCTCACTGATGGGGTGGGTCTTCCTGTGTCTGCCTTGCTCTTATGCCAACGGCTCAGAAAGGAATTCAGCCAGGTAATTATGTCACATTCTTCCCAGTGCCCTATGGTTCTCAGTTCCCTCAGATCTAGTGTGTTGTAGTGGCTCTGTCCATCTGACAGTCTGCCTGGACACTCTCTCTGCATCCTTGTTCTAAGTCCTCCCTACAATCCTTATAGGAGTTCTTCCAGGTCTTAAAGAAGCTCCCGACTCCATAAAGTCCATCCACCCCACCTATTTCTGTGACTCTGTTTTCACTGGGTCTCCTAAGTGAGCTGAAGAAAAGAAAATGTTCTCCATTCCCGCCGTGCTTCTGCAATGCCCAAAACTTCCTCCAGAGGGCACCAGCAGCCTTCATGGTTGCAGTCGGCTGCCTGCTCCGGGGATCTGGGAGGAAGAACAAAGCAGGACTGTATTAAACTGGTAAACACTGTGCTTCCAGCACTTCTTGTAGTACCACCCGAGAACCTGGCCCTCCTTGATCACAGTTTGGTTTAGTTGTACGATAAAATAATTAACGATAAAATACTTGGATATTCCCTCCATTCTCTCCTCTGTCATCTCACAGTACCAGATTCTTGGAGGCCCGAAAGAAGGCGGCAAATTTTCTTTGCTCCACTGAGCTAGGGCATTCAGAGAAGCCCAGTGACTTTCCCCCTGAAAACTAGATAAGCACACAAGTGCCTAATCTGGTGGTACACTTCTCCATGTCCACTTAGAAGATGGAAACGGAACCAGAGAAGGCATAGTACCAGTGAGTTCTCGGGCTCATCTGGTGGTACTGGACAATCTAGAGCTGAGGCTTTTCTTGTCCTACCCAAGAAGACCATGTCATTATAGGCCCAATTTGGAAGGCGAGTGGCCGCTTTTTACAGTTTTTTTTTTTTCCAGTCCCGGCACAGAAGACTGGCAGAACGGCAGGCAATGTATCAAGTCCTGTGTACTTGCAGATAGAACTTTCCACACCCAACTTTCTGCCGATTGGTTTGGCCATGCCTTTCTGGCCAAGAGAACTGAGGGCTGAGGGCCAGAGATGCCACATTCTTTGATCATGCAGGGTGTGTATGTGTGTGTGTGTGGAGGGGAGGGTGCTGCTCTTTTCCTGGTCATTCAGAGAGCAATGCAAGGATGGACAGGAGTGACTGGTAAATTGTGTGTGTATTTATAAAGGAGAGATGCTAATCATTTGGGAGAGAGTAGACAAAGTAGCTTAGAAGCCAAAACATTCAGACAAATGAACTCAGGAAAAGAGCACCCGAAGCATGCCAAATAGCCAGTAGCCGTGCGGAGAAACGAGCTGTCCACATAAGCCACCCAGAATCCTGAAAACTGACTATCTTTACTAGGGTAGCCTCTACAGAGAAGATGCATATATACAGTTCTAACAGCAGCAGAAGTCAAATGACTTCTGTGCTTGTCAATACTCACCTAACTCTAAGGAACACATTTTAGCCTTTTCCATTTGAGTAATAGGGGACACAGAAGCAGCTTTCCCAGGGCTACCTACTAGGCAAAAAACAAAACTAACTTTAGAAGATACCCCTATCCAGCCTCATTGCTTGGAACTTGCTGGGACAACTGTTCTGCTCTGGAAGAATGTTTGACTACAGAGCCTCTTTCCTGAACAAGAATAGCCAGGGGGAAATGGGCAGGCTTCTGGCTGCCATGGTCCAAGTTTCTAATCCTTCATACTCCTTGAGCAACGTGCAAAGTGAATGTTGGAAATGCAGTGGTTTTTAGATATCTTGTGGGATTTGAAAGAAGTGGGAGTCAGAAGAGACCATACGACGGGAAAGACCGTTGGTGTGCTTGTGAGCTGTGATCATAGTACCAGGACAGACTGTGAGCATGGGTGCTGCTAGAGAGCCAACTCAGAGCCTTTGTATTCTAGGCAAACACTGCTAAGTTGCATCCTCAGATGTAGGGATTTTTTTTAAAGAGACTTTATTTTAGAAATCTTCATGGTCAAATATCACAATCCCTGAGCTTTGCCCACTCCAGAAAAATGTATTAGCAAGAGTCGATGAAATAATATTGGCCAAATTTTGATAATTGTTACAACTGCATGAAAACATGGAGGTTTAGCTTATTATTTTCTCTACTTCGTGCATGACTAAAATATGAAGTCAAAAAAAGAAGAGTCATTATAGTTAAAATTCAGACTAAGCCAGAAACAAAAAGGAAAACATTCCCAACGGGGATGTCTATTTCTGGAAGGGTGCACCTAGCCTGGAGAAAGGGGTGGAAATCTGGAGATTAAGAGAAACCTTTTTATTCTATGCTCTTTAGCATGACTGTAGTTGATAATTATGTGCATTTCATGCCTACTTTTTTGAAAATTTCATCTGAAAAGTCCTTCAGACAACAGTCCATAGATCCTTCAGGTCTCTTCCCCTGACTTCAGGTAGCCCTTAGCACAGTGGTTAGGCTGGCCCTCCATTGTCCTGCTTGACATTCACCCTGCCTACACCCTTCTGCCTGCTGATACACAGCTTCTGAGGATGCTATGGCCAGTAGAAGCCCTTAGGAAACCCTCTTAGGGCACAGCTGGTTAGCAGAGGAGTGACTGCCCCCAGTTTTCTGTGGGAGAAAACATGTGCCCATGCTATCCACGAGCCCTTCACCAAGGAGGTAGCCTGCCAGAGGCACAAAGCCTTTCTGCCTCCCTACGGATTCCACCAACACTGAAGGCTGCATTCTGTCCCTCGAGGGACTGGCTCTAGCAGCTGCCTAGACCTCTTCTTGAAGCCATAGCCCTGGGCAGTCTTTACAGAGATGAGTCAACCCCTTCTGGTATAACAAAAGCAATAATAAAATTTGCTGAGCCTTTCAGAGAGGAACACGGCCAAGCATCTGGCTGCACCGCCAGCTGAAGGGTCGTTCACTCTGGGCTATGACACTGCAACTTGAAGTTGGGGTGCTATCGAGCAGACTGTCTAACCTTGAAGCTAATGTACCTTTCCTGGGAAACTAGGCCAATGGCCAGAATGAAGAAGCAGGGGAAACCTCAGTCCTCCCTGCTGAGAGCTAAATGCCTCTGGTAAGTGCATGGCATGTTGCTGGAGCTTAGGGCAAGTGGGCCCCGCAGAGAGCCCTTGCTTTCCTATCTCCTCTCAGGCCCCAGCTGAGCCATGCCTGAGCAGCTGCTTTGCCCAGAAGCCTGGGCTGAAGTGACAGCCTAGAAGCTGGTACAGGGAAAGACAAGAACTCCTCTTTGTCTAGGTAGGATGGGGCGGGCTTTTGCCTGTGTTGGGCTCTCCCACTCTCCAACCACTGCTGCTCAAAGGACTTCACTGCTGCTGGGCTTCCTCTGTGAAACCAGGAGTAAGAAGAGGGGGCCCTGGCCCCCGGAGCCGAAGTCACCTCAGGGACCTGCCAAGTTGATGGCCAGCCCCTGAATCAGGAGGTGCTAATATATCCTCTACCATGGCCTAACTTGTGAGATTGTGTGCACCCTGGCTCTCAAGAGAAAATGCTTTTGTTTTAAAAGTGCCATTGTCAAAAACTTCAGTCTAAGAAGCATTCGTCTTGGAGGACCTTCCAAAGAGGGCCATACCTGCTCCTTGGGTTACCTTTCCATATCCTGCAGAATTTTGAAGGCATTGCAACCACTTCCACAGACTGAATCCAGCAATTTTTTGGCAGGACTTCAAAGAGAACAATGGCAGCAGTTCCCTGCTGCCTCACTTGCCTGCCTGAAGCTGAACCATTAGAAAGACAAGAAAACTCTCACTAGGATGTACTTTTACTGGGTCTACCATCGTGGCCTGCCCCTAGAAAGTCCATTCAGTACACTGCTTTAGAGATCTCTCTAAGGTCTTGGCCTTTGAAAGAGGCACCAAACCTAAGTCTAAAGAAACTCACCTTGGTGTTAGAAGCCGTTCAACCTCCAGTTTTCATAAAAGGGACAACAGAGAGATGGCTGATGGAGGCTTTAGGGGGACTGGATCTTTCCCCGAAAACTGTACTTGGAGAAACTGACTTTCTGGGTTTCCGAGTGGTCGTCCTCTCTTCATGATAACCGAGCAAAAAGAAAGGACTTTGAATGGTAGCATTCAAGGTTTCAGCTCGACATCAAGTGGCCTTCCATCTGGTCAGGGATCTACATGAGTACAGAGTACAGTGATTTAAAACATAGACTGAAGGGCTGGAGATGGAGCACAGTGAGTGAGTGCCTGTCGAGCATAGCAAAGCCCTGGGTTCAGTACCTGTCTCCAGAAACAAGCCCAACCCCTAGCTTCCTTCCTTCGAAACAACCATAGATTCAGTTAGTTAGACCTGCTAGGGCTAGCAGACCAGCTCTATGACACTAGGCAAGGATTGAGCCTTGGCCTTTCCATTCCTAAAAAGATGTAACAATAGTGGTGACCTGATATGGTTACTAACTTCAGACATCACCATTGATCTTCTTTCTATTGCTATTATTATAGGGCAGAGGGACCATCAAGATTTATACAAGATAATGAACATGAAATTCTTAGTACATTGCCTCTGCTATGGTACAAAAACAGTATTAATAACAACCAGGTGAGGGGACTGATACTCTGGAACTGCTTCATAAAACAACAAGCAGACGCTGAACTTCAGTGATCTCTGGCACTGACACCTTTCAGATCTAGGACTTCTAGGGATCTCCAAAATTTGCCTATCCTTAAAACAGCAATTAGGAAATGTGCTTGGTAGAAATACTGAAATGTCTTGGGACTCACTGAGCAGTTTCACAATTCATTTAGTGTTTTCCAAAGACTCCACATCCTCTGAGTTTAAAGCCCTCACCAGCCAACAATTTTCCAGCAAGAAAAACATTTCCCACGATGCAGGTCCTTCACTGTGAAAACTGGGTACATCTTGGGGAACCCAAGGCAGGTTGGTTAGCCTATACCAGTGCCAGAGAACTACCCAAACTCCACACTTTAAGCAATTGTCTCAGGAGTTGCCAGCCACAGCAGGTTAAGAGCTTCCCCTGTGCTAAGGCCACCGTATGGGACATTACCAAAGTCCCCATCCTTCTCTGAAACATTATGTCCAGACAAAGCAGGGCTGCCAGATTAAATGCACACTGCACAACTGAATTGGTAATCCAGATAAACTGAATTATTGTTTAATATGTGTGTCCTAAAGACTGGATGGAACATGCTCACATTTTTAAAAAGCCTATCGTTTATCTAAGAGTCAAATGTAACCGAGTACCCTTTGATTTGTTAATCTGGCAATTCTACAGGTCAGAGCAGTCAGCTGGCAATGGCAAGCCAAGCTGGCTTCTGGGGAAGGTGCCAGAAATGCTGCTAAGGGAACCTCCAACAAAAAAATACAGTTTCCTATCGACAGCTGTTCTACTCTGACCTTCAGGCCCAGTTCCTTCATCTGCTGGGCCTGCCTTTGGTCTCTCAGTCCTGCTCTAATCTAGGGAAGCTCTTCCACGGTGAGAGACCAGATGGGCCCCGAGACAGGCTGCACAACGCTTGCGACTCAGGACTTTGTGGTCAACCAAGTTGGGTTCCTAACCCAGTCCAGCTTAGGCCAAAGCACAGTAAGTGGCAATGACTGTTAATACTTAGAGCCTGGCCTTCCCCCCACTTCTCTTTTCTCTCCCCTTCTTGGTTGTTGGGTGAAGTATAGAAAAATGGAATGGTCTGTAGATGTAGGCCTTGTCAAGAGAGAGAGCTTGGGCCTCATCTGGAAAGCCTATTAGAAACACTTAACCAACTGGGGATCCAGATTCAGCTGACACAGAGGGAGTGAGCCTGTGCTGGGCCCTGTGCTAGGGGAATACTGGAGCAGAAGCAAGCACAGCATCAGTCTGTCCTTTCAATGTCAAATAAAGTTGACTCAAGTGCCCACCCTAACCCTCGTCAGGAAAGTTCAGTGTCTCCCTGAGATATTCCTTAGAAATCTTAAGGGCTCAGAATCCTATGTGGTTCAGAATTGGAGCTTCTAATAAACTTCAGATTTCACAACTCATCTTCTATTCATTAATTTTTTTTGGGGGGGTCAGGCGACAGGAACATCCTTCTTTCCTGATTTATAACTTTTAAAAACCCATTTATATGAAGACCTTTGTAACTGACATATTGTGTCAAGGTTTACATAAACGGAGGAGACATATAACGACATAAACAATTAAAAATCGGTTACCAGCGGTTCCATTGTCAGCTGGAATTTCTCGGTAAACTCCAATGTTGAGCTCTGGATGCATTCCTGCTCCTCCCTCTTATCTTATCTCTCATTTCTGGTTTTTCTCTGGCTCACCACAAATCCACCTTCATTTCTTAATTAACAGCATCTCAGCTCCGTATGTACTACATTCCACTCCTTTTCACCAGATTCCTCCTCCTATTATTTTGAGACAGAGTATATCATTTTTTCAGAGGTGGCCTTGAACTCGAGATCTTTCTGTTTCAGTTCCCCAAGTGCTGCAATCATAGACATACGCTACCATACCCTGGGAAGGAAATTCCTTAAGCAAAAGCTTGATGTGAGCTGAGGAAATAATCATGTTTTTATTACATTACCCTGGTACAAACTTAATAAATATTGATCCATCAACATACAAAGACAGGGTTGTTATACCTATCTCACACATGAGCAAACTGAAGCTTTTGATGTAGTCCTGGGAGACCTACATAAAATTCAACCCTATTTCTTCCAAGTCTAGTGTTCTTTCCATTACTCAAGGATGTTGCTGGGGAGAAAATATTTCAGAAAGTACTAAATTATGTATTAAAGCAACTAGAGAAAAAAAATATATATATATACCAGAGATGGTAGGTAGAGAGCTACTCCCTGGTAGAAGAGTTCTTTGTGAGGGAAAAGATTCTACCTGCTGTGGTCCATAGCCTCTTCCTCTGGCCAGCTCCCAGAGCTAGCACTGCCAAACTCTCTGTGAAGAGCAAAACCCCACCCCTACAGAGTCACTAGGTCCTGGCATTCCTGAGGTGTTTCCTGTAGATGCCACTTTTGACGTTCTAGTGATCACACTTTTGTATTGTTTGTAAACAAATTTTGTTTCAAGGTCTCCCCGCAGTCTAAAGTGGATGTTTTTCCTATGTGTAATTAACATAAGAAGTCTGAGCACCAGAGAACTCAAGTGATGTTGCCCATCTAGTAAGGGGCAGAAGCCAGACTGCTGGCTGGCTGATTTCATATGCATGTGCTATCATCAATGAGCATGTGCTGTCAAAGATCATGAGGAATACACGTGGAGTTGATAAAGCTGGGTTTGTCATTCACTGCAGCAAATGAAAACACCCCGTTCTCACTCACTGTATTCATTTCCCTTCAAGTATGGAGTAACAAACTCAACTGTATCAAGCACAAATGTACTAATGATCTTTGGCTGGCAGGCATTGATAGAAATGGCGATTGATCAACATTCACCTGAACTGTTTCTACCTTGGAGCCACATCTTCCATTTAGTGACCAAAGGTTTCATGTTTAAAGTTTTAGAAGGACACTGAGATCGACTGACCTTTTTATTAGAGATTGATTAGAAGAGAAGGTAATGCTACAGATAGACAAAAACATGGTGGTGACTCTGAGGAGATCAGCCCTGCATGGTAGAGTAGGAGTTTCTGCTCACACTTTTCCCTGCAAGTGGGCTGTGAAGGAAACTGAAATCTCCCTTTTCTCTGGAATGGGCCATTGGTGGGGTAGGTAATCAATAAGTGCCCAGTTAAAGAACTTTAAGTGCACAATAAATATCTTTCATAGTCATTATAACACAACCCTAGCTAATAATAACCACACTTGAAATTCCTTCTACGTGCCTCTTTGAGATGACAGTCTGCCCACATGTACTGGGGGAGTCTAAGTGGGGGAGGTCTAAGTTCACACTGAATCCAACTATGATGTCTCATTGAAGCCCTTCATGTGGTTACCATGATTAACATTTTCATTTACTATTATTAATATTCAAACATAGTTAAAACCTTAAGATGATAACCTAGTTTGCTTATATATTTGTGTATGCATAAGTTCATACAAATAAAGGTAGAGTAGGTATTCATTTCCTATAAATTTGTAAGAATAAAGTGCTGAAGGAGTAAAATTTTAACTTGTGTAATTTTTACATAAAGTAACTGAATTATTTGACATCCAGATTAGTTGTGGTTCCTTTCTGGCCTCAAAATGTTCTTCTACCTCTCAGAGCTTTTCTATATATCCTGAAAACATTTTTAAAAAGTCCTTACTAGTAAACCAAAAATTGACATACAGGTAGCTACTGTTTATTGCTAAATGACTTTCCAATGTTGAGTACAAATCTTTCTCAAGGTGCTTATGACTTACATATTGCCTCTTATACTGATGAGTCCTAATTTTACCTCCCTGCAGTGGTTTGAGTGGAGAATGTCCCTGCTGGGTTCATGTATTTGAAGACTTGGTCTGCGGTTGATGGCACTGTTTGAGAGAGGTCATGGAACCTTTAGGACGTGGAGCCTTCCTTGATGAGGAAGATCATCACCAGAGGCAGACTTTGATGGTTTATAGCCTCACCTCACTTACTGTTTGCTCTCTCTGCTTCTAGGGTGTGGACAAAAATGTAACCAGGTAGCTTCCTGCTCCTGCCCAGCATGCCATCCCTTCCCCACCATTATAGATTCTAGCCACCTGGAACCATAAGCCAAAATCAACTCTCTCTTCTTTAAGTTGCTTTTGAACATGGTATTTTATCACAGTGACAGAAAAGAACTAAAACACCTTCCTGCCTGCAGAATAATAAAATCACTACAATAATTTCTATGCCTAAGTTATCTCTGAGTTTTCTAAAGTGGCCATTTAAATGACACAATGATTTAACATTTTACCCTATAAAAGAGAGAGCAGAAAGATAATTAGGTTTATCTAAGCTTTTCTTTGAATTAAGTACAACTATTAAAAGAATTTTGTCTGTCATACTTAGCATCAAAATAATCTGACAAATTAAAAGCAGAATTCATCAACCAGATATAAGTATGCAAATGGAAACATATTTCCGTGCCTGCATACTTTTCAAAAACCTTACTTATATTTAAACACAAAGACTGTAAAATATCTGTGTGCCAAAATCTTTCTTGGGATTTTAGCTCAAAACCCTCTATTCCATTTCTATTTATAAAGTTTCTGCACAGGTGCTAAGGGTATTCATTTGATGAGAGTGGTCAGAAGTTATTGCGTATTTCAGGCTTTCAATAGATGCAGGAGTAAGACATAGCTACTTTTGTCTGAGGGCCATAATAGCAACAGTAAAATGTGCACAAACCAGAGCTGGCGTAGCTCTAGCTCTCCACTAAACTACTGGTTCTCTATGCAGTGCAAATCCGGCGCTCTTGACTCTCATCGCTCGCCAGCTTGTTGCCACACCTACTAAACACCACCAGTGTTCCTTGCACACTTGCTGCTGTGCTCTAAACATAAGTGAGCTTCTTCATCATAGTCACCACTGGTAGCTTGTGCAGACCTTCAGAGACACTTCAGTCTGCTTTACAGGAACTGGTTAACGGTACTAAAAAATTTAAGTAACTGTGGTAGGCGGAACACTTACATTGCAAATACCAAGTTGTGGGTTCCATCCCTCATATGCTAAGTCCATTAACTTAGAGGGACCTAAAATGGGTTCACTCAACTAGCTATAGATGATGCTTTTACTCCCAACATAGTCCATGTCTTTCCCTATATATGGCATGAGACATACTACATCCTACTTTATCCTGTATGTTTTGGATACTTTTTAGAGACTATTAGATATTTTTAGAAAGTTAGCACTTCAGAGGATAGTGTTTCTCCAAAAAATCTTGGTTGTTGTTTAAGACAGGGTCTCACTATGAAGTTCTGGACAGCCTGGAACTCTGTGTAGACCAGGCTAGCCTCAAGTACATAGAGGTGTGACTGCCTATGCTTCCCAAGTGCTGGGATTAAAAGCATATGTCACCACACCTGGATATCTATCTTTTTAAAAATTACCCCCAAATACCCAATTACCTCCAAAGTGAGGCACACATGGGATTTTTTAGAACTCCCAAAAGAAAGCCTGATTGCCTCTTCATGCCCACTACACAAGCTGAGAATCTCATGGTAGGAACAATGCAACGGACAGGAATGTGTACTTCTCACCCCTAGCAAAAGTCATAAATAACATTCTACTCTGAAAGCACAACAGACTATTCTAAATTCAGAATCTATGCTTTTTATGAGCAGTCTCATTGTCCTCACTAACCTCTTAACTGTTAAAGCAATTATATGCTGTAACAAATAATTCTTGCCATGGCTATATGATAAGAGATTAAAATAGTTGAAAGTTTTGAAAACGTACGTAGTGACTATATATACTGTCCACTTTCGAATGCTGCTGCATACCCACTGTCTTATGAGAGGTCTCAACATCTCATCCTGCAACATAAGGAACAGAAGAGACTAACGTCATTCTTACTACAGACTATGTTCTCTAAACAAAATCTCAGTGGTGTTGAAGCTTGTCCATCACTGATTCCTGTCCTGCAGGCTGACTGTGTTTACTCTTGGCAATAAGTGAGGAACTAAGACAGAAAAACACAGCCCCCAAAGCTAGAACTTGCCTTGGTCTTACCAGTTAGCCCTGGCTGTTGCCTGCTGAACAAAGTCACAGAACGTCAACATCAAATAATGCCAATCCGTGACCATGAAAGATCAAGACTACAGTGTAACTAGCTCTGAACAAAGACAAACTGTGAACAATGTTTAAACCATAGACATGACTGAACCTGCCACTGCCCTTGCTAATACGAACTGATGCTCCTTTATCTTTGCTTTCATATTTCTCCTCACAACAGATCATTACTAAGATGCCTTATTATAGAGATGCCTGCTTCCTGAGTGGAGACACGAGGATTCCTGCAGGTCATCGGCCTGCCAACCTAACTGAATCAATAAGCTCCAGGTTCAACGAGAAACCCTCTCTCAAAAGCTAACGTCTGGGGAGTTGGCTCAGTAGGTAAAGTGCTTTCTCCACAAACACAAAGGCCTGTCTGGATCCCAGCAGCCAAGGAAAAGCCAGACATGCTAACACATGCATGTAATCCCAGCACTAGGGAACAGAGACAGGAGGATCCCCAAGGCTTACTAATCAGCCACCCTAGACATAATGGTCAGCTTCAGGATCGAGAGAACCTGTCTCAAAGACTACGGTGTGAAAGCAATTAAAGATATCCAGACCTCAGCTCCTGGCCTCCACACATACCTACAAGGGTGAGCACACTCATGCACATGCATATACCACATATATGCACATGCACGCATGAGTGGGAACATAGACACACATACACAGAGACAGAGACATACACAAACGTATAAAGTGGGTTGTGATCTTTATACCCATGCACACACATGCACATCCATGCATACATACACAAAGTGCACACATACACAAGGTGAAGGAGGAGGAAGAGAAAGGACATGCTTTGAGACTCTGCTTCCTGAAAGTATTCAACCTAGAGCAAAGCCCTGCTCCCATATGCCCTCCTCACCATTACATTAAGATGAACCCAAATCCTATGACATTTTTAATACCATCTTACTAAGGTATAACCTAATTTTCCCTTGCTGCAATAAGTAACACGCATATTACTTCACTTTTATTGCTCCCATTTTACAAGTAATAAACACAGGACCCCAAATTTAAATCACTTCTTCAAATTATTCAGCAAATAAACTAAGAAACCTATACAAGAATCCAGGATTTGGTCTTTGCACTATGCTACACAGCCCTTAAAATACTCCATACATAGAAGTTGTATTATGTTTCTGGCAGTGCCTCAAAAGAAAGTCCTATTTTCAGACAAGTTACATCATAAGCTTGTATTATACCCTCTACAACTGGCCTTGCCAAGGGCTGGAAAGATGGCTTTGTGGTTAAGAGTGCATACTGCTCTTCCAGAGGACTCACGTTCAATTCTCAGACTCACATCAGGTGGCTCACAACTTCCTTTAACTCCTACTCTAGAGGATCCAACACACTCTTCTGTCTTCTATGGGTACCTGCACTGTTCCCATAGGCACCCACACATATTTTTGAATTAAATAATAACAAAATAAATCTTTAAAAAAGATTGTCTTCCGCAATTTTAAAAGCTCAAATTAGCCTTGATCACAGTAGTGGGTCATTAAATTGTGTCTGTATGTTTATCCAAGATATGGAATCACTCTAGGTACCCATACTCAGAAAATGTGGTACATATACACAATGGAACTTTATTCAGCGTGAAGAAAAATTACATTGGAAGGAAAATGTAGGGAACTGGACAACAATATTCAATGAAACAAGTAGGATGCAAAAAGACAAATGTTGCATGTTTTCTCCATATGCAGAATTAAGGTTTCAATCTATAATACTGATATAGTCTGCACAGTCTTTAAAAAAGGTACTTCCCTCCACCCCCTCTAAACATATATATTCAGGACACAGGAACTGAAAGGGACTATGAGAGGGGAGACGAGAAGTAACTAAATTGAGGGAGAGGAAAACAAGAGAAGGGGTGGAGCCAATCTGACATTAAAGCCTAAGGAAGGACCTTGAGAGTGGAAGGGGACCAGCAAAGAGGCAAAAAGAGTCAAATATAACAGGATTGATCAAGAAAACGTCACCAGGAAGCTGCTTCTGTATGCTAACCAAAAAAGTATAAAAAGAGAAAGTGGCCTGTGTGTGTGTGCATGTGTGTGCTTGCGTGCATACATGCATTCATGTGTATGTGAGTTATGATTTGTGACGCACATTAATGTGTTACCTGATTTATTCTGGGATTTCACCTGGCTAATAGAATTATTGTGACCCTGTCTGCACAGTACATAAACAGGAAATGCTCATTTTTTTCAGGTCTCTTCGAGGCTGGTGCTGACAGAGGTTAAAAGCTCTGCAGGCCATGGTAAGGCCGCTGCTAGCTCAGCACAGGACTTTCTGGGGAGAAGGAAGGGAGGGGCCAGAGCTACCGCTGCAGAATGTCTATTTAGTGCTGATGGAGGACAATTACAGAATGGATTCTCTGCTGCCAGCCTCCTAGCCTCTTTGTGATAGACACAAGACCCGGGGGTTAGGAAGAAGTCTAAGACATGACTTCTGCTCTATGGCACTTACCTTAGACTCCCCACAATGGGGAAGACTTTCTCTTCTCTCCTTCCCACCTGGGAACAGTGTGGAATTGCTGAAAGAGGCTCTCTTGGTAAGAGGGAGGGTGGACTGTGGGCTGATGTAGGCATGAAGCCCAGCCACGGGGTTCCTACTTAGGTGTCAGGATTCATTGACCTAGGGTAACTGCCTCGCACAAAAGTTTCCACGGCTAGGAAGGAATATGGGGAGAGGAACCAAGTCTATTCGGCAGAGCCTTAGTAAACGGAAATGTACATTAGGAGAACAGGGGGGTTGCCCAGAGGCTGCATTTATTTAAATCTACTTGATTTGGCTTCTTCTTTAGTTTGGATTGCCTTGGTAAGCAGGTGATGGCTTACATTAGAGAAGAACTGAGGCTGCCCCCAGCCACCCATGCTTTCAGGTGTTAGGAGGGAGCCACTAGGGACCAGATTCTTTCAGTCTTAAGACTCGGGTGGGACGGTGTTTCTTGTGGACTCCCTAAAACCATATTCAGGTCCTTCACGTAAAGGCACCATAGTCACAGGGCCAGGGGTTGTGCTAGGCCAATCTCACATGCAAAGGCCGTAAGAAAAGGAGGTCCTCTCCTCACAAGATCATAGACTAGTGCGTTCCTTGGCATGGCTCTTTTATTAAACTATCAGAGGGCACCATGGACAGATGAGAGGCATGGTTAGATAGGATGGCCCACATGCTCCAGAGATTTCACCCTCTAGACTTCAGTCATAAAGTTTAGAGTGGAGGGCTGACTTTGTCCATCTGGACTACTAGTCCATTGTTTATCTCAGAGGCACCACATACAGCTACCAATCTGGTTTCTGCTCCTACCAGGGGAAAGTTCCAACCTCAACAAAGACACAGTTCTTCCTTGTGCTTCTCCAGCAGCCCAGCCTATGCAGTTTGCATTTATTTTTTACTATTTTATCTAATATTCATATATGCATGTGTTCTGATCCATCATCTCCAATTCCATCTCCTCTAATTCCTCTCCTATCCCTTCTACCACTTTTCCCTTCCAACTTCAGGTGCTTTTTAAAAAAACTTAATACCCACTGAATTCATGGAGTGCTGCCTGTATGTATGAGTGTGGGACCATTTACTGGAGCATGGGTAACTTAAAGGCTCACATCACCTAAGGAAGGTAACTCTCTCTCCCCTGGCAGCCATTCATTTGTCAATAGCTTCTCAGCTAGGGCTGGGGCCTCATGAGACCCTCCCCCATCCATACTGGGATTTTGGCTAGTTTGATCTTGTGAAGATAGTCTGCATTTTAAAAAAGGAACCTAGGTTGGACATGTTGGCACATGCCTTTAATCCCAACACTGGGGAGGCAAAGAAAGATGAGTCCCCGTGAGTTCAAGGTCAGCCTGGTCCAGTACAACTAGAGTTACATAGTGAGACCCTGTTTTTAAAAAAATGAAAAAAATAGGAAAGAAATTACCAATTAAAAACCAGTGAGAATATTCTCAAAGCACTGATAAATTTTATTAAAGCCCCTTATGGAGGGAGAAGAATTTCCCAAAGTGTGTTTCAGAGAATGACACTTCTTCACAATGGGGAAAGGTAGACCCCCTTGTAAGGAGGTGGTCGGTTTATCTTCAGAACGTAAGGAGAAGTACTTCAGTCCTGTCCAACCCAAGGAAGTTAAGAGTGGGTGTGTGTCCTCGTTACCTCGACTGTCAACTTGACACAGCACAGTCACACCTGAGAAGGTGCTCTCAAACTGATGTATTCCCAGATCAGACTGTCTTGATTGTTAACTGATATAGAAGGGCCCGGCCCACGGTGGGGCAAAGGATCATGGGCTGTATAAGAAAGCTAGCTAAGGTGGGTGGGTGAGTGAGCCATCAAGTAGCATTCCTCCATGATTTCTGCTCTGCTTCCTTGGCTCTGAATCCCCCAATTAGAGGTAATGATGTATGGAATAGCAAGAAGGCCTGCCTTCAGGTTAATGCTGGAGTTCCTATTTGGATTTCCCTCAGTGATGGACTGTGACTGAAAAGTAAGCCCCCCCCAAAAAAAATCCTTTCCACTCCTAAGTTGTTTTTTGGTGGTGGTGTTTGTCACAGCCACAGAGTTGAAACTAGAACAGTGTGTATACCTCCTCCAAATTCTTTCTCACCAGTTGGCAGAATTCAGAGTACACAGTAAAGAACCTCAAAGATATACAACATGGCCAAGTAATACTATGGAAAGAGCTTGGTCCCAGAGTGAGTGTATGGATTAAAGCCTACCATTTCACCCCATCTCTCCACTAGGCTATGAATTCACTACTCATTTACTAAACCACTGAAATCGGGTGCTGCTTGTTACAACATCTGTCCTATTCTACTATGACCAATATTATCAGGACATTCTTTTTTCCTGTAGCTTCTCCTGGGAGAAAAGCTTTTGAAGTGTTTATCCTCCCCAAGGAATGGCAGTGTAGTATAGTGAGCACTAGATATAAAGTCAGACAGAACTATAATCAAATCCCAATACACACCAGCTGTGCAGGCAATCTACTGAGTTTATGTTGTCTGATTTAGAAATGAAGATGCCAATGCCTAACTCACAGAGCTGGTGGAAAGACTGAATGACACTATATGCAAAAAGTGCCCAGCACACAGTAGATGCTCACTTGAAGAGTAACAATTACCATTATCTAGGAAGCCCTGACATGCTAAGTGATGCCTAATAATACTACGGTCTTATAAAAATAAATAGTTTCTGTAGTTCCTTCCCAAATCCTGAGAACAAAGCGAGTGGCTTGGCATGTACTTGTCTCAATTTCTGCCTTCCCAGCTTCCTCCTGGTTTGTGTCTTTTAAGCAGTATCTTCCTTTCCCTCATCCTTAGGAACTAGCTGATGCTCAATGTCCCATCTTCCTCTCATTCCAAACCAACACGAAAGCCCCAAGTGAAGCTACACTCTACTGGGTTCCTGCCTCCTCAGAAGGCTCCACAGGGTCAATTGTGTCTATCTTCTAGACTTGGGCTCTCGGCTCCACATCCTCTGGCATCCTCTGAGCTGACTCCTATGGCTGCAACAGGCCAGGGCTCTATTGCTCCCTTCTACTCGGTTCAATTTCAGGCTATCATCACTGCTCGGGGATCAGCTGTGGACTGTTAGTGTCAGCCAACATAATGCCACTGAATGTTCCAGAAAGACATGCCCCAGCACTCTACAAAGAACACAACTTACAGCTCCTGCAGGCTGAGAGCTTGAGGGAGACTGGTTACGGCAAAGACAATTCTGGTAACAAGGGGATTATCGATCAAGACTGCTACGTGACTGCTGTGGACAGTAGTAAAATAAGGTTGAATTCATACTCACCTACCTATTCCTGGAGAAAGCAGAATGCATGCTTATTTTCTTGTCTTGTAAGAATTTTTATTTAAGTTTTATGTTTTTAAAAGGTAAGTTATTCAATCCACTCCTATCCCCATTCTCTCCCCCTCCAAGCCCTCCCCATCCCTCCACCAGTCCTTCTCTCCCAACTTCCTGTGCTCTTTTTTAAAAACCCCACTGAGTTCACTTAGTGTACCCAGTGTGGGGATGGGTAACTGGCCATCTACGGGAGCATGCCACTTATTGTGGTGATGGGGATCAAGTCTAAGATGTTTTGCATATTAGGCAAGTGCTGGACCACTGCACTATAGCAACAGCCCTGCTAAGGCTTTGTGTAACCTGTCTAGCTCTAGTCCCCAACCCGTTTCCCCTCTCTCTCTCTCTCTCTCTCTCTCTCTCTCTCTCTCTCTCTCTCTCTCTCTCTCTCTCTCACACACACACACACACACACACACACACACTAACAGAGCTATTTTTAATTTTGTTTCTCAAAGTCTGCCTGGATCTCTTATCTCTTTTTCCTCTATACTGGGGTTAGCATTGACTTGAGGCTCTTGCGTTCCCTTAGGCTCCAGGCTGGTAAGCCTCCTGAGGTAACCACTTTGTGTGAACTACACTGGTAGGTGGTATTGGAGAGCTTGCTCTTACTGAGGAAAGAGGCAGCTTCTCCTCAGCTCCTCCAGGCACTGACCACCTCCTCACCCCAGCCTCTGTTTTTTCCTGATGCTCTTGACTAGAAGGCTTCCAGACCCTTTCATAATCGAGACTATTGTGTGCTCTGTGTGGAGCCTTAAACAATGACAGTATTGGAGCTGGCCCAAGAAGCACTTCTTAGAGACCCCCCAGTTTCGATGCTGATCACACTGGGTTGCAGCTGAGGTCAGGAGTTGTCATAGCTCTTCATCTGGGCAGGAATGTGTCTAATGGGAGCTCCTAAAGCTTGCACATTGGGAACAAATTCTCCTGAGTCTTGCCCCTAGAAGGCAGACCCAAATTATTTAAATCCATGGAAAACTATAGAAGGAAGATATTGTTATTATCTCTCAATTTAAAGGCAGAGGTCATTGAGGCTGTATAAGCTTACACAGCTAGGAGGACGTAAACATTTTTCTTAAATAATCTGCCTCTCAATCCTACATCGCTAACCACTAGGCAAATCACCTGACTAGACTACCCCTTCTGTGCCCCGTACCTCCTGAGTTAGTCTTAGTCTTCTTTACTCAGGATCTTTTCCCATTTCTTGGAAGCATCATCCATTTCAGAGAAAGCCCTAAAGTTTACCCTAGAGTAAGGTTCAGGGACAGTGTGCCCATAGGGGCGCAAGGAGCCCTTATCGAGAATGTGAGGAGGACCGGGAAATGAAAGAATGGAATGGAGCAAAATCAAGTATCTGGGGAAGGAAGCAGCTAGCAAGGTAACTGGAAAGCAGACAGCAAGCTTATCTCAGCCCAGGCAATCAGCTGCTGACTCCACTTTCCCCACATACGAGTACATGCACTTTATCACACGCACATGCTGCTGTGCTCAATTATTCCAGCACAAGAGCTACTAGAGAAGAGACTGCTTGTTAGCGGGGGAACTTGGCAGATGTGCCCTCCAGCTCTGTTTTTGAAAGAAGCCAGAGTGTTGGGGGCTGGGTGACCGGCAGAACTCCTGGGGCTCAGAGGATACCTCCTATGAGGACAGATGCTGAGAAAACCATCAGCTGCTCAGCATGACTGGCTCTTCCAAGATACTCCGAGCATACCTCTGTAAGAAGCCTGGTGCACTTCTATTATGTACCCTGAGTCAGGCTCAAGAGGTGGATCCAGACACTCTGAGCATACCTCTGTAAGAAGCCTGGTGCACTTCTATTATTGTACCTTGAGTCAGGCTCAAGAGGCAGATCCAGAAGTCCCAGGCCTTCTTCACTCAGCTTATCCTGCTCAGACCCCATCAGTTCTGTAAGCTTTCATCCTTCTGTGTAAAAGTTCACACTTGGGTGATCCCCCAGTTCTTGAAGAAAAAGACCGCTTATCAGTAAACTACCGCCATGTTTCTCTTTCAGTGGACCACCATTTTGTGTTTGGAATCTGTATATCACACACTATTAAACACCTTTGCAACTGACTCTCTTTGAAGCTCCTCTCTTACTTTCATACGCAAGTCGTTTCACACGTATTATACTTACGTGGTTTAGTTTTCTCATCTGAGAAATGAAGATGATACTATTCTATTTCCTAAACGGTTTTGAGAAGGTGCTGACAAAGGATTCTGAAGGTCCTGGTCAAGTGCACAATGTGCTACGAGACTCACTTGTTTCAGCACCAGCTAGCAAGCTTCTTATCTGCCTGATGACTCCTTTCTTAGTGGCAAGCAGGGTACTTTGTACACAGCAGATTCGCCACAGAATCCTGTTGAGCGACATAAAGATTTGACTGGGAGCACACCATTTTAGGACTATACATGGCTGTCGAGTCTCTATTTTACAACCCAGGCCTTAGACTAGGTCTTTCCCATCTCCCCAAGATCAGCATCAGATGACACAAAATGAAGACAATGACACTCCTTTTAATTTCGGGAGTAGAGATGAAGGGACGGCTCTAAACTGTAAGACTGAGCCACAGCACAGCTTTCCTCCCTGACTGATAACAAGCGGCTGAGGGTATGAGGAATTCCTAAGATCAAGACTGAGGGGAGAGGGTAGTAAGAGGGACAATGGCAAACGTGGGGCATGGTTAGTCTTTCCTTGGTCATTCCAAACCATTATAAGACTCCGTCATTATAAGCATACCAAAGAAGGAGGCTGAATGGGACCAAGTCACTCCAGCATCAGATAGCCTGCTCAAAATAAGGGACATGATCAGAGAAGCACAGGACTGGATGGTACATTCGAAGCCACTTTCTTCACTTTATGCTGAGGCCCAGAAACCGTGGTGATTCGTCCAACACCACAGAAACAGTGGAGGGCAATGCCATCTCTGAAATTCAGGCAGCCAGATCTAGGACCCGCGTTCATTTTACTCCCTCTTTTCCATCCTAAGGAATTACTCTTACTCCACATCCCCTAGCCAACTTTGACTTTACTACAATCCCCAAGTTTGGGAAGACAAAGGTTGTTTTTCCTATTTTATGCAGAGGAAGCTGAGGCCCAGGAAGAATTTTCCATTACTAGTCACACATATCTGTGATATGGCCTCAAACATAAGTTAATGTTCCTAAGATGGCGACTCTGTGACTAATGGTAATATAGCTGGAGTCAGATAAACCTAGGTTTGAATCACAGCTCCGCATGAAACCCTAAGGGGGTAGCTTATTCTTTATGAAGCTCAGTTTTCTTAACTATAACCCAAGGAAAGATTATACTATTGACCTCTTAGAGCCATGGTGAGCATCAAGTAAAACAGACACAAAGTTCCTATTATGGTGATAGAAACACTGTAGTTATTCTACTCCATAACTCAATAGGTATTTCTTTCTCTCTGCACTCTCCTATCCTTGGTGCCTCTCTCCAGGAGGAGTCCAATGAAGTTGCTAACAAAAGCTGAAATGTGAACTTTTCAACACACAACTGGCAGATTTCCCTTATCATCTGGTGCTAAGTCCCCTTCCCGACTCCCTTAATCTGCCAAGGACACTGGACGAGAGTATCCAAAGTGGACAGGCACTCCTTGTGCCATTTGTGTCCCTGGGCAGGCAGCCTACAAAATATTTACAAAGTTTTGAAAAATCAGCAAATCCCAATCGTCTGACCTTGGAGGCAAAGACAGACAGAAAGACAACAGATGTAGAGCCAGGAGGACTGGGGGCCCCCAGCTTGGGAGTAGGGGAGGAGCTAGAGAGAAAAGTGAAGGCAAGGAGACAGGTGTACACAAATATGGATGCTTATCACATGATGGAGTCTGTTTCCCCGGCAGATGACCAGCTTGTGGGCTAGGACTCCTATTTCTCTTAGTACCACTGAAATCAAGGTCAATGTCAAGTCCTCACACTGGTTCAGTGAGAATCCTAACCAGAGGACTTGACTCAGAAGAAATGAAAAGAAAAATGAGAAGCAATTGCTTTTTGCAGAAGCTTTCCCCTTTTCTGTCCCCATGTATACTGATCTGCTCCTTCCTTGTCTATACTGTTTTCCTGGTCTGTAGGAGACTGGCTTAGTTGTGTCAGACAGACAGCCCTACCCGTTAGGTTTCTTGACTCAAGTTCTCAGAACAAAGATGGAGAGACCAGTAACACGAGAAGACAAAGCTCACATGCTAATGAGACACATAGAGGATGTGGAGGGTCCTTAACGGTCTCTAGCTAAGGCATCTTCTTTCACTTTAGGTGCCCTTCAGCAGAGACACTTCCACCAGGGAGACCAAATGAACCCAAGGACATATCCATATACCCAGCTTCTTTAGCCTGAACGTGCCTTCCCCAGACATATGTGTTAGAAGCTTAACTGCCTAAGAAACAATGTTTGGAGCTGGCATTCATGAGTGCATAAATTCCACTATAAAAAATAATGTGGGCTGAAATCAGCACTTCTTGCCCTTCTGCTTTCTTCTATGGAGGAAGCAACAGCCAGGCGACACTTAAGAGTTGAAGACTGAACCATGTGCACCGTAAATGAACTTCCCAGTCTTGAAAACCGTGAGAAATTTCTGGGGTTCTTTTTGTTCGTTTTATTTTAATTTCCCAGCCTGTGGTATCCTGTTACAGCAGCACACAATATACTAAGCCACCAGGGGTTCGGTTTTGTGGCTCTTAGGACCCCCTGTTCACAACCACTTCCTGCTGTATGAAAGGAAGGAAGAAACACAGGAGAAAAAAGGCAACACTTGCTGAGCAAAGGCTTGTAGCCAGATGCCGTTCTGAATACTTTTCCATACCATATCTTATCTTCTCCTTCCTTCCTCTTTTCTGTCCTGCCTTTTTCCAGGATTGGGATGTTCCTCAGGGGCAAAGGTTTGCAATTATTGAAATTCTGGTAGAGTCACACTATTACAATTAGTTCACTGATAGTCCATTTCATTTCATTTTATTTCTAGTTATTCTTCAGTTAAGTTCATTTCACTTATTTCCCTCTTTATCATCAGTCCTCTCCACATTGACTTTCCAGGGAGATACTCTGATCTATATGGATTACATAATAGTATTACTGTGTCCATCTCTTGCTGTTTGTCTCACGTAATTTAATTATCATTGAGCTACTCTACTGATATACTATGGATTTAATGTGTTTGTGTGCACTACTGCATAACATGCCATATTTTATATATGTTGAATTTTACTCATCCATTCTCTTGTTTGTGTCTATTTAGGTTGGTTCCAATATCATAAGAAACATTTTTCATGCAAGTCACTTAGTGTAATTTGAGTATAGTTCTTGGTGTGTATAGTCAGAAACAGATTTGATCTGTCACAGGTTAGATAAAAACTCAAATCCCCCCTCCCAAACTTCTAAATTCCACTCCAAAATGGTTGTGTTCATTTGCATAATCCTTAGGGGTATGTGAGGATCCTGAGGCCCCTATTTTGTTGCCAACATTTATTACATTACTCTTTTTAAGTATTTCACCAGTCTGAGGTGTACCAAATAGCATACATTATTATTAATTAGCTATACTGATTGGTCTCTCCCTGCTCATGAGACTGAATGACTTCGTATCTGAACTTGCCCTCTTCTAAGTTGGCTCTACATCTGTTGTCTTCTCTATCTGGTTTCCTTTCTCTGCCCATTTATTTCCTCGCTGGAACAGAGATCTTTACGTTTAATGGATTACAGTAAAAACCCATCTACTGTTCCTTTATGGGTTGTGCTTTCCATGCTTTAAGAAAACCTATGAACCTTAACATAGTAAAGAAATCCCCCTACATTTTCTAACAATAATTGCACAATTTTGCCTTTCGTGTTAAAGTCTTCAATATTTCTAGAGATTATTTTACATCTAGCAAGTAACAAGCATTTAACCTTATTTTATGTATGTAACAAATGAATTTTCCCAATATTACACATTCTGTGTAGCAGAGACCTTCCCTGTGACTCTTAGATCATAAGCACAAAGTTAACATGCATTCCCTGAGCTCCTATGGCATGGCATGTAGATCCCTCAAGAGTGATTCTGGTGGATTATATGGTACAGAACCTGCCTCTAGGAAACAGGCCATTAGGGATAATAAATATGGATATGAGAAAAGGATTTGAGAGTATATAGTCATAAATTCACAAATATGTGAGGATAAAAAAAAGAACTTGGAAGATGAGAATATACATTTGGAGAGATAAAAAGGAATGCCCATTATTCCTAGGCTGGGATGGATAAAAGGACTGGACTAAGGGTATGAGGAGAATGCCTGAAATTTTTACTCTGCTGCACTCATCCAGTCCAGGTAGCATTATGCAATTAGCACAGAGTGCAAGAGAGAGCAGACACTGAAACTCCTACATCTGCCACGAGCTGCCTTTGCTGGTGTGCTCAGGGTTTCCTTCCCTTCATACTGCTCCTACTTCAGCCCCAGGGTACCAATTAAGAAGGAAGCGAGGTCAGTTTTCACTGCAGTCCAGTCCACAAAAATCTTCCTGAGTCAGCTGTCTCCCTTTTTCAGAAACATGGATGGAACTGAAGGGACTTATTTATAAAATAATAATAATAGCGATAACAATAATTATTATATAATATGTGCATGGTCCTTCCAGAACCCACACTTTCTCTACAAATATGTTCTACCCAGGTCAGCAGTGGGAGAGAAGACAGCTAATTGAGGAAAATTGTGTGGACTAGATGCCTGGACCTGTCAAAAGAAAACAAAATTCCAAATCCCTCGGGGTATGAAGACACAAGCCAAAAGTTCCAGGACTGAGTTGTCTTCCTTTTTCCACAGGCATCCTTCCCTGTCTCAGGATGCTGCACCACGCCACAAAGGTATAACAACTTATATTCCAAACTTGGCCCTCCCAGGAGGCTGCATTGCCAAATACACCCCAATTATCCTCAGCAGGGCAGCCTGTATTTAGTAGAGCCTGCATCAGGACCTGCTTTTGCTCCTAGTAATCGCCTTCTGCTTTAGTGATTTGAGACTCTGGAGGGACAGGCAGGAGGGGAGCAGAAGAGAAGGAGACGTGGGGGGATAAAGCAAACAGAACTCATCAAAACCAACAGACAAAAAAGCTCCAGCTCCCAGCTTCTTAATACTCTCAGGGCCTACTCTTCGCCATGGCAACCAGTAAGCCTCCAGGTTTACTTCAACCCAGCTGAGAGTGAAGAGCAAAGCCTGGGACGACTTCAACCCTTGGTAAACTAAGCCAGTTCTGGGGATAGATGAAAGCGAGAACAAAGGGAAGAGCGAGGTTAGGCAGCACCCCTAAGGGGTTCTCTTGGGAAGATGGTGAGGGTCTCCAATGCCAACTTGTATTAAAATTCAGTATTCTTGGCATAATCTCATTGAGCTATTGATCTACTTCTCCTAATCCCTCCAACATCACCCAACTCCATGACATGCCTCAGCTACTCACTGAGTTGTCATGTGTTCTTATTACTGTGTGTCCGCGTACAATTTTTTTAGAGTGGATTACAGCATGAGCAAATGGACATATGGAGCATGAATTATGTCTAGAAATAAACTTTACTTACATAAAATAAAATAAAAAAAATTCAGTATTCTTGGTGAAGACCAACCCTGACCATTTCTTTCCCCAAGGCTCCAAACCAGATAGACTCCTCTGCTTCAGAAAAATGTGTGGGGTGACCAGTCAGCACATAGCCATTTGTTCTTTCTTTGGCCAAGAGCAAGGAAAGGAAATAGAGTAAAAGAAAATAAGAAATGAAGAAGCAGCACATCCCTTAGGAAACAGTCATGGCAACTTAAAAAGACCTCCAACTCTGCCTTACCAACTTTCCCAAAGGCACCATTGCCACGACCCTTATTTGCTTCTGTCTGACCATTACAAGGCACTGAGCCTCATGGATGCACAGGCATGTGCCATGGTGGGCAGTCTTTAAGGCAGTGAGCGGTCTCAACCTTCCTAATGCTGCAACCATTCAATTCAGTTCCTCATGTTGTATTGACCCCAACCATAAAATTATTTCCTTGCTACTTCATAACTGTAATCAATTTGGCTGCTCTTATGAATTGTGATGTAAATATTTGATATGCAGGATATCTAGTATGTGACCTCCATGGTGGTCATGAGCCACAGGTTGAGAACCACTGCTTTAAGGGGATGTCACAGGCTGTATTATTCTCATGGGCTACTACTGCTTAGCTAGCCACTTGCCCCAAGAGATTGAAGCTGAAGCTAGACATGTGGTAAGAGGCAGAATTAGTGACCCACACTATGACCTAGGCTTTGAGTGACAAATCAGACATGAGGCTAATGCTTGGGTAGCCGCCATTAGTCCTCTACTGAAGAGGTATGGTTGAATGCTAACATTCCCAAACTCAATGATTTAACAGAGAAGGCTGTAAGTTGCGGAGGAAAAACTCAGGGCTAGGGGAATGGGGTTTTTGTCCATGTGCACAGCTAGTAAAAGGCTACTTGCTCATTTTGTTTTCTTAATGGATTTGATGTCTTCATTTGTAAATGGACACAGCTTCCTCCTGAAAAATGCATCTTCCTTCTCCTGTGCTGCACCCCATGCCTGATATAATCTACACACCCTTCTCATATCCTGAGTGAACGGCTGAATCTCACAGTCCTAGGAAATTACCATCTCTTCAGCCACAACCTCTAGACCTCAATATCTTACATGTATTATTTTCTGAGCATGTGTGGAATCCCACTTTCATCCATCAAACACTTGTTGAGGGTCATTAGACTCTGGGAAGGCAAATCATTCTGTTCACTACTGTATCCAGTACTTCTAGGTGCACATTAAATATTCAGTGAAGATTTTTAAAATTAAGCTTATTACGTATATAAAGCAATTTACTGATCACTTTAAATAGAAATAACATCTACACACTGAATCTTACATTTATTGAGCAATCACCATGTATCAGGGCATATGTACACTCTAATTTAACACTCAGAAAAATAACGAGAGGTAGAAAGTATTATTATTTCCATTCCATGGATGACAATGGGACTCAAGGATATTTTTTTTTCCTAACTCACACGACTAATAAATGGCAGAGCCTGGCACCAAACTCAGGTCCCTTAGACTCTAAGGCTTCCCTCTCCTGCATCTCTGCATCTCTGGTGATGGGGAGGCTCCACTAATAATAAAGTCATTAAATTGGCACCTTGACATGTTTGTTAGCTTGGCACAGTTACTTAGCCACTCTGAACTCTCTCAAACCAGTCTGGCTTAAGGGTCTCAGGTGAGAACTTGGAGGTTTTGCACCTTTTCCTATAAATATCCCAAACACAAGGGCTAAATCTCAGTTTTAAACGCACACACGTGTGCACATATACATACACACACACACACACACACACACACACACACACACCTTCTTTTTATCAAACAGTCCAAGGATGTTCTGCTGTTCCTTGTTTTACAGATAGCAACATTGACGCTTAGGAAGATGACACCAATTTCCTAGGGTCACACGGTTAAGGAGTAGTAGAGCTGGGGTCAAATCCATTCTTTTCAGATTCTAGAACATCCAGAAGCCACTGGACTGTTGGCACCAAAAGCCCTGGAAACCCTGCTTTTGCCATGGTGGATCCCAACTAAGAGACTGCCACTTTTGATCCAAACAGCTAAGACCTCCACACTGTGCCCTAAGCTGTCAAATAGCAAGCAACTAGCTCTCCATGCCCTACAGAATTACAATCACATCACCTTGTGGAAGAATCAGTTGATGTCTCAGCCTCCAAGGTGCTGTCTAAGAATGACCTCAGTAGCTGCTGCCCGACAGGGGAGGGGCTTAAGCTCAGACACAATCCGAGCAGCAAGGTGCTTCTGGGCCATTTGTTTTTCTATCCTGGCACTTAAACAAGAAATGGAACCTTGGGGGAAGGGCTGTAATATGAATCTCCATGGAAGAGGGAGTGTAAAGTTTGTAAGGGGCATTAACGCCAACAGAGCAGTTGAACATATGAATTCACAGAGATTGTGACAGCATGGATATGACCTACAGCCAGAAAAAAAATTCCAGCACACAAGAGGCAGGGAGGCATGCAATCCCACCATTAGTTTAGGAGCCTTGGATAGCTGCTGGGAGAGGGAAAGTCTGTTTTCTTTAATGATGTACTCTTGGTAGGCTGGCACACACCAAGAACAGCTAGGCAACACAAACTAGACTCAACAGTGAAAGAAGGCAAAAACAAAGAAATCAAAGTCGGGTGGGAAGGCATGGGAGGGTGGAGAAGGTGCTACCGGGGGGAGTTCAAATACATCGCATGAACTTCTCAAAGAACAAATTAAAATGTTGCTTTCAAAAACCTGAATGCATGCCTGTCCTTCCCTTCTGTGTTCTTCCCCCTTGAGCCATCTTAATCATTTTGAAAGTCCAATGAATTAAGAAAAGAGGTTAATTCCCACCCAGGGATGACAGCACTGCTCTTTGGAGATAGACAATGGTCATTAAGAGACCACTCCTTTACAAAGCAAAAGGCACGGATTAGTGGAGATTTTACCACAGCCTAAATCGGCTTACCTCCAAAATGGCAAAGAGATTTTGACAAGGATCTCTTCGATTTCTGCTAGTGATTCCTGTGTAGCCCTCCTCCTGCTGCTGCTGTCAGCCCACCCCCAGAAGACGCAGTGGTTCTCTGCTTCTCCCCCTGTCAAGGGAATCTGCTCTGAAACACTAACATTCCTGGGCTTCCTTTGCTGAATTATTCATTTTTGCTGCCTGGGCATAACCAAATACCTCTCATTAAAAGCCCGGGGTAGGGGTGACCAACTCCATCCAGCCCCTGCAGCTAGCCAGAGGGGAAGCCAAAGAGGAAGGCAGATGGGCAGCAGGGCTGGCAGCTGTAACCTCAGCACGAAAGGAAGGCTGCAAGGAACCCCTGGAAGATGGCAGCCACAGAGGGACTGTGGGGTTACCATGGCGGTGGTGAGGGCCGATATCCTTCTACTTTGGTCCAACTAGAAGGCCTGCTCTTACCATGGACTCTCAGGCCCAGAGTCTTCTGAGTGCTGAGCACTCACAGCTGATCTAGCACTAGGACTTAAGAGACCTCAGTGCCCTGTCTAGATTGGGTGCCAACTCTCTGTGGCTGGAGACACAGGACGAGCTATCACTAGTGTAGTTAGAGACACCGGGGTCATGAGACGGAGAGAGCGGAAGAGGGGAAGGGGACTTAATTGCTGACTCCAGCTCTAGCATTAACTGGCTGTCTGAATCCAGGACCATGGCTGGCCTCCCTTCGCCCAAGTCCTCTGCTTCCATAGCAGACAGCACAGACTTGGAAAGGGCTTCTAATCATGAGCTCTATGGATACGGCATGAGGATATGACATGAGGATACGACATGAGGATCACAATCCAGTTCTGGGTCCTCTGAGTGTGGGAAGGTGACAACCCATTTACTCTGCCAAAGCCTCAGTCTCCTCATCTGTAAGAAGGACACAGTAGCAAAGATTCCTGAAGACATGTCTAACGCAGCCAGTGCTGGGCCCTGGTGAATACTCAGAAATGCTGGGTACTCATCAGAGGCCACAGCCCTTGATCCTCAGAGCTTCACCTTTCCAGGTGCTCTCAGCTGTCTCTGCAGAAGAAACATGACACTCTCTTGCAAGTTGCCTAAGGTAGCCGCTCAGAATATATTCAGTCTTGGAAATACTGCATGGGGACCAGTGCTCCCATCTCTCACCAGACTGCAGGCAATAAATGCTGAGGGCTGTTTCAGGGGCCAAGAATGCTGAGCAGGTAGGCCAAGAGAGGCAGCAAGAAGCAGCCGATTCCCTTCCCCCGCCCTCAGGTATTTACCTGGCCAGCAGCAGCTAAGGGTCTTCCCTTTTCTCTTTCCCAAGATACTGGTTTTGCTGTTTGCTATGCCTCTGGGGTACAATGTAAGAGTCCTTAAACACTGGAAGCTATGGAGAAGATACTGGTTTGCTGTTTGCTACGCTTCTGGGGTACAATGTAAGAGTCCTTAAACACTTGAAGCTATGGAGAAGGGGCCAGCCCAGCACTGGCTGCATCCTACCTGTACTTTTTTACAGAAATGTGCAGACATGCCACACTTTTTATGTAGGTACTGCACATCTGAAGGTAGGATCTACTGCTTGTGAAGCAAG